>NW_006262274.1:7530458-7615030 GCF_000493195.1 Citrus x clementina
TATTATAAGACTTTATGTAATATCTTTATATAAAGTATTATTGAAATAACATTACTTGTTAATTACATTTATTTTAATGCTACTAAATATATTTCTAATACTAAATGTAAAAGTAAAAACAAAATGTAAAATTGTAAAGGTACAAACAAAATGTAAAATTGTAAAGTAAGAGAATTAATACATAATAATTTTAATTCCAAAATTACTTTTTAATTCCAAAATTACTTGTATTTCTTTCATTTTTTGATGATTTAAAATATTCATCAATTGATTAGATATAAAATAATTTAAAATATGAAGAAATATCACAACTTGCAGATTACTTGTTACATAATTACTTATCCATTAAAATTAAATTAAGGGTGAAGATTCTAATATTAAATCCAATGATCCCATCATTGATTGTGGGATTTTTATTTATTATAATATAAATCTTCGTTTATCAATTAATTAAAAATATAAAAATCTATATTTACTTGCAACATGAAGATTACTTGTTATGATTTAAATGGCTAATTTTTTATTCACTGTATCAAATGAATGGTAAACAGAAAACCCTAACATCCAAGAGTCCACAACAATCCTATTATCAATATTGTAAAAACTCATAAAGTACTATAAAGAAATCCTAAACAAAAAATTCAGAGAATATGTATGTTAAATGAGTGTTAAAAATAATATATACTTCATAATCAATTATACAATGGTCCTTAATATTATATAAAATAATGAGTATTTGGATATAAGATATTAAATTTTATTAAAACATGTGTGATCAAGTATTTTTTAGGTTATAAGAAATGTCACCAATGAGTTTATTGATGTACATATGACATTCACTTAAGTATATGTATTTAGTTGTGTTATTTATTAGTGTTATTTATTAGTGTTATTTATTAGTGTTATTTATTAGTGTTATATTATATAATTAATTTTACAATTGCAACTTATTTATTTTATTTGTATTAAATAACCTACTTTATATTATATTTTATAATTAATGTTAATAGATTTTGGAAGATTTATTTAAAAAAGATTATCACAATACAAATTTAAAGGAGAGTTGAAAAGTAATTTTAAATAAAATATGTTCTTTAAGTGAAATTGCTTCAAACATTAAGGGTGGTCACAGTTATTTTACAAAATTTCTCCCCCCCTTGACTGGTTAACAAACTGTTTACAATTATTTTTTAATTTTTTTCCATAATCTTTTTCTTTTACTTTTTTTTTAAATAAACAAAATCGGTTCTATTCCGGTTCGATTAAACCGAGTCGGATCGGAAATGAATTTTACGTTCCGTTCGATCAACCGATCCGAAAAAAATTTGGTTAGTGCTATCTTTTCCACTAATTTTTATTAAGGTAATAATATATAAAATAAACCTCAATTTCCTTACAATCAATCCCATAAAGTCAGATCCACAACTAAGTTTGTGTTGACTTACACATGTCGGCAAACAAATCTGGCGCGTATTAAAGAAACACTGTTTTCTATTTGCTATTTAGGTTTCTATCGCATAACTCAAAACTCAATTTCTTTTCTTCACGAATAAGTTTATAGTTTAAAAAAGGGTAAAAGTTTGTTTAGTCCCTATATTATGAGGTTAGTATCTATTTAGTCCCTGTATTTTTAAAAACACCTCAAAATGTCCCTGCTACTAAATATTGACACTTACGCCATTATTTTTTTTTTATTTTTAACTTGCTTTTATAATATTACATTTTTACAATAATGTTTCTTTTTTGGATACTAATAAAAAATTAAATTATCAAATTAAACTCAAAAATAAAATAAAAACAAAAAAGGTATATATTAATTTTTGTGGAAGCTCACGTATGTCTAAAAAATTAATATCGTAAAAAATTACATTATCAATTTTTTTAGAAAAATTAATATTTTAACTCAAGAGTATGTTCCACAAAAATTAATATATATATATATATATTTTTTTTTTTTTGGTGTTAAACTGGTAATTTATTTTTTTCTTTTTAATAATGTCTAAAAAAATTATTATAATAGGGTTATTTTTTTCTTTTTAATAATGTCTAAAAAATTATTATAATAGGGCAGTATTATAAAAATAAGTTAAAAGGAACAAAAGATAATGGTAAAAGTGTCAATAATTTAATGGTAGGGATGGTTTAAGGTATTTTTAAAAATATAAAGACTAAACGGACACTAACTTCAAAATATAGGGACTAAACGAACTTTTACCCTTTAAAAAAACACGACTTTCCCAATTGAATTACTCGTTTCTTTCTTCACGAATAAGTAAAAGCCTTAAAAGGGAAATAATTAACTTATAGTTTAAAAAAAAATAAAAAACACGAGTTTCCTAATTGCAGACGCGGCGTATATATATTCTTTTATTCGTCCTTGTTGGGCACACAGACAAAGTAAAACCACTTGACGGGGTCGACGAGGAGTTAAGTTGCGCGTAGACACACACACACACACACACACACACTCTTCTTTTCACAGTCAATGGAGTTCAAGTTTCGAGAAATTGACGACAGAACGACGCCGTATCGGTCTTCTCCTTCTCCGTCTTCTCAGAGTTCGAGCTACCTATCTGATCAAGCATTGCGAGGTCCGTTTACATCTATCTCTCAATCGTCATTATCCTCTATTTGGTTACTAAACGCCAAAAAAAAAAAAAGAAGAATATATTCTTTTCAAGAAAATAGCTTTTGAAAAAAAAAAAAAAAAAGGTTCAGCAAGTAGTTTAAACACGCTTTTGTTTACATTGTTTGGCTGAAATATATAAAGGTTCAAGATTATAGACTCTTGCTTTCGATAGTGTTGTAATTTTCAGAATTGCTATGTACTGTGATCCAAATGCTGCCTTAATTTTTGTTCAAGATTATAGCTTGCCATCTTGATCCAATATAAACAATCTCTGTCAGGTAACTACTCAATGGACCCCAATTTCTTGAACAATCCAAGACACTTTTACACAATCCAGCGCGAGATTGAGAAGCAGATAATCAGGCACGAAATAATCACCCATGAAATTATCACTGCAGAAGTTGAGCGCCGGCGATTGCTTGAAGAAGAGGTGAGAAGGGAGCTGATGATTGAAAGAGAGATGGCAATGTATAGAGCAAGAGAAATGGGGCTGTCAATTGATGACAGGTTCTCAATGCAACTACACACAAGTTACCCGTTAATGCACCAGTCCAACAATTGCTGGCTTGAGGACCGGTTCCCATTTCCTTGGAATCCCAGCATGGGATTTGGACATAATGGACTGCCTCCTAACTTTTTGCCTCATTTTTCAAATGGGCCTTGGAGTGGCTTGGAGGTTAACAAGAAGGATAAACTGATTATGCTGGTCAGTGTTCAATTTTACTTCTTCACATAGTCTATTTATTTATTTTTTTTGGTGTCAATGAGTATATTTGTCTTAAATATTGGTTAATGATTGTATTATATGGAATCTGGTTCGCTACAAGTTTGGTGGAATTGATTCAATCAGGTGCTAGATTTAGAGGCATGTGAATGATGTGCGTCTGATTTTGGCATCTTGTCTTTGAGTTTTGCTGTTATTGACAGGGTAGGTGCATCCAGGTTTGCTACCCATGCATGCACTAATCCTTCTACTTGTGTGGGCTGTGCATCAAAAACTCAGTCCTAAGGGGGCATTATTGTGATTGATCAAGGAGAATTTTCTCCCTTGGTTACCATAGCTGCAATTTTTCATTACAACTATTTGTTATAGTGGCATTACTGTAATCTGGGCAGAAAATAACCCGAGATTGATGACTATGCTGATTCCTTAGATGTTGATTTTTGGTGCCCTAGTTTACTTGGGGAAGTCTACCCTGTACATAAACAGCAGACTCTTGCACATTCCTTGGGTTACATCAATATACAATGAAAGCATGATCCATTTGCACCATGTAGAATGAAAACAAACCTTGACTGGATCATGCTTTCATTGTTTATTTTCCTTGTGCGCTTTGTCCTATTACTCTACTTTTTCTGGTATTTTGTGTCTAACTGAGGTTATAGTTTAGGTGCTGAGTGGTAGATGTATCATGGATTACAGTAGATACTAAGTTTAAATAACACAATATAACAAAAAAGATTGCATTTCTTGTTATTTTTCTGATGCATTCTAGCACTTCCCTGTGGACCATTGCTCATTTTTGTTTTGATACTTGTGAAACTTGGTAAGTCTTGTTTTGATTTGTTAGAATTTTAGATTTTGGATCTATGAAAATTGAAAAATAAATAGAGATTAAGTGAGTTTGTTTCATGTTAGTTTCTTCATCTGCTCCATTTGAAATACTCTGTGGTGACATTGTTTCTCTTAATCCCTTATTCATCAAAGTTACTCTTTACATGTCCATTTGAATGGCTTCATCCCACACTAACCTGCATTTGTATGTTATTAGGAGGTTATTGCTTAGAGATTCCCATCCATTCTTAGTGCTATTAGACTTGGTCTTGATGCACAGGTGACAAGTTTGTTGGGGAGTACATTTGGATTCACTATCTTGATTTAGTTCCAAACATATAAGCATTTGGTTATTTATGTTGGTCAAGTTCACAAGTTCAGTTTGCTTGGTCAACTCAAGTAGACGAGAGAGTTGTGCAACTCTTGACCATGCGTGCAAATGCCATTGTATGTGGCTTTAAAATTTGGGCAGTGAGGACATTTGATCCCCCACAGCCTGGAATCAATGTGTGTCTGAAACCTTTTCTGAACGAAAACACGGAGCAAATGTGAGCTTGTCGCAAGCTAAGGTTCCAAGAGAGGTTACATATGTTTACCATGAAGTGTCATATGAACTTGTACAGATTGATTTCTGATGTTTCTTTTTCCCGGTAATTTCTTATTTTAAATCTTATTGCTTGTGTTCGTGTATGTGCGTTGGGCTGGAGGCTCCATTGAAATGCCGTTTCCTCAAATTATGAATTATAATGCTCGTAAGTGTTAATATCATCTCTTCTTCTTGTCCTGCTTATTAAGAAAGTGTTTCAGAATCCTTTTCAAACATTTTCCTTTTTTTTCTTGTTTTTTGAAGGAAAGATTTTCGTAGTTCAGTGCTGGAAATGTTGTTAATTAACAAGGATTCTGGTTGTATCAACTATTTAAATATACTTCTACATTCCGTCCTTTTATGAGAATTCACAATTTAAAATAAAATTTGTGCATTATTATTTTGTAAACAAATTCTTTCATCTGTACTGCACTGCAATAGCAGATGATGGAGCTCACTGGGAATATTTTTCATTTTTACCATTGATGTGATAACTAATATAAGGCATCATGGTTTCTGTATCGTTTCCAGCCTAAGCCCGATTCCAATACTTGTGGATCAAAGAAGAAAGCTGCCACACCACCTGCAGGTTCTGGAGAGCTTCCTTCAACGAGTTCAAACAAATCCAAGGAGTGGAGTTGTGTCCTCTGTCAGGTCAGTGCTACTACCGAGAGAGATCTAGATGTGCATCTCCAAGGTAAAAAGCACAAGGCCAAGGAAAAACTACTTAGAGATTTGAAGATGTGCATTAACTCCACTTCAAAAAAAGCTACGGAAAGCAGAGATAGTGCTGACCAAGAAATGAAGCCTAATGTAGAAGATCAATCAGTTAAAGCTAATAAAACTGTTGTTGGTTTAGACCAGAAAGTGGAGGGAGGTCAACCCCTGCAGGTTAAGCCCAATTCCAATCCTTGTGGATCAGATCAGAAAACTGCTACCCTACCTGCAGGTTCTGGAGAGCTTCCTTCGACGAATTCGAACAAGCCCAAGGAGTGGAGTTGTGCCCTCTGTCAGGTCAGTGCTCCTACTGAGAGAGGTCTAGATGAGCATCTTCAAGGTAGGAAGCACAAGGCCAAGGTTGCAGGGCTACTTAGAGATACGAAAAGGTGCAGTAACTCCATTCCATCCACGTCAAAAAAATCTACAGAAAGCAGAGATGGTGTTGGCCAAGAAATGAAGACTAAAATACAAGAGGAATCAGTTAACCAGAAAGTGGACGGTGGTCTAGATGAGCATCCTCAAGGTAAGAAGCAGAAGGCTAAGGAAGAAGAACTACTTGGAGCTCAGAAGTGGATAAAAAAATCCACAGAAAGCAGAGATAGTGCTGGCCAAGAAATGAAGGCTAAAGTAGAAGAGGAATCAGCTAAAGCTAATAGAACTGTTGTTGGTTTAGACCAGAAAGAGGAGGGTTGTCAAGCCCAGCAGGTTAAGCCCTATCCCAATCTTTGTGGATCAAAGCAGGAAGCTGCCACACTACCAGCAGGTTCTGGAGAGCTCCCGCTGACGAGTTCAAAGAAACCCACAGATTGGAGTTGTGCCCTCTGTCAGTTCAGTACTACTAGCAAGAGAGATCTAGATGAGCATCTTCAAGGCAGGAAGCACGAGGCCAAGGAAGAAGGACTACCTGGAGATCAGAAGATGTGCAGTAACTCCACCTCAAGAAACTCTATTGAAAACAGAGATAGTGCTGGCGAAGAAATTAAGGCTACTGTAGAAGAGGAATCAGTTAAAGCTAATAAAACTGTTGTTGGTTTAGACCAGAAAGTGGAGGGTGGTCAAGATGAGCATCTTCAAGGTAAGGAGCACAAGGCAAAGGAAGCCAAGCTAATTGGAGCTCAGACCACCTCATCTTCATCAACATCAAAAGAATCTGGAAAGACAATTAGACCAGAAAGTGGGTTTAGACCAGAAAGTGCTGGTCAAGCAATAAAAGCTAAAGTAGAAGAGGAATCAGTTGAAGCGATTAAAACTGTTGTGGGTTTAGACCAGAAAGTGGAGGGTGAAAAAGATTCGGAGAACAAAAATGAGGAGCTGCCAAAGAAGGACCCGAATGAAAACACTCGGAAGACGACAAATGGAATACCGACTGCAGAGACGATGAAGAGAAAACTTCCCCTTAGGGAGAATTTCGAATTCTGGTGTGAAGTTTGTCAAGTTGGTACTCACTCTGCTGTCGTGATGGAAGGTCATAAAAGGGGGAAGAAGCACATGGCTCGGTCTAATGAATACAGGAAAAATAATGAAGCCGTCCCCCTCACCACCAGCACAACAATTGTGACACCATCAGAGCCTACTGAGAATGTTGAAGGTGAAGCTGTAGTGGTCGAAGAATCAAATGAAGAAACAAGAGATTGTATTATTGAGAAGGCTGAAGATGAAGAGGTGGTGGTCTATAGAGGCAGATAAAGTGGGCCTGATGCAGCAGACTCCTTGTTATGCTGAAGGTAAAGCTCCTAACTTTTCTTTTGCTCTTGCACTTCATTATGAATGTTTTAAATTTCAATGAACCAGTTGCAACTTGCTTTATCATTTTAAAACTCGGAAATTACATTAATAAATTTAAATTCATTCTTCCATCTCATTATATATGGATTTGAAGGTACTGATTGATGAAGCCTATAAATTCAAGCAACAATACTGTAATGGGGATCATGTGTTGTTCTCTACTCTCCAGTCATTGGTAAAAAACTCCAAAAATGAAAACCAGACACTGTTAGATCTACTCTTTGAAAGTGCTTCATATATGCATGGTTATGACATTGGACTCTTCGGCTCAAAGCAAATTTTTCTTGATCATGACCTGACATTAGTTTATCTTTTGCTGGCAGGTAGTTGGCGGGATATCACTAACCACAACTTATGCAGAAGCTTCCTAACATCAGCGGTGGGTCCAGGATGTTTGATCGGATCAGCTAAATTATTGTATATGTTTGTGTGAATATTTACAAAGGAGTGAAAAAACTAATATATTAAATATCAAGAACCTCGTTCTGAATGAGGTTTACATATATAATTTGTAAAATAAACTAATAATTAAAATGACAATTTATCCTTTTAACTCGTAGAGATACAACCTTAAATTCCTTAAAATCCTGTTTAATTCAGCTCATTCAGAGGGAGACAATCAGACAAACCTTATTTTATTAGAGTGAACTGCGAAAGTACTAGCTTGACCAGAGAGATTAATGTCGTAGTTTGCACATATGTTTAATTGCAATTCAATATATATTGGAAGTGAACGTGAAAATGGACTTAATAATACTAAGGGAGACAATTCGTGGAACACATAATATCCGCTACATTGCTACTACCTAATAATTTCAGAACCAATTAACAGTCACCTTTATTGGAAAAATCCACTATGATTACAAGCAATCCCATCACATACATGAACAGTTAAATATACGCATCCGTAATTAGATATCACATTAATCAACCACATACATTTCTTGGTTTCTAAGCTCCACAATTGAAATTTCATGAAAAGGTTTCTGCATCGGTGCCTTATTGCGAGCGATAAATTCGTTGGACACGAGTTGCATTGTAGGTCGAGACTTTGGTTGAGAACGCAAGCATGAAAATGCTACTGTTGAAACAAGAATGATATCCTGCCTAATCTTCTGATCCACCGGAGGTGAGAGGCGTGGGTCCAACAAATCAATCAGCTTTATATTTTTATCCAATGATGAAGATGATGATGAGAGGATCTCTCCTGGATGCTTTCCCATTAGTACTTCTAGTGCCACCATTCTGAAGCTATAAACATCAGATTTCTCCGTCACAACCATGGTGTAGGCAAGTTTTGTATGAAAACAAAAACCTTTATCAGTGATGTTTTCTAAGTAATAACAAGAGCAATTTGTTTATATTTTTGAGCTTCTGCAGCAAGGTATGACAGAGAAACATATGTTTTTAACTGATATCTAAAGTGTATGTATTTTTTTTAAAAAAAAATAAGGAGTTAAACGGGCACGCAAAGTTCAAATTAATTTTTCAGCTCCTTATCTATTCTAAAATTCGAACTTAAGTAGCTAACTAAATAAAACTGCTTAAAAATTACTTAACAGAGTGTATACAAAAATTAATTAAAAGAATAATTAAAGAAGCAGAAGAAGAATAGCGAGAAGATTACCTGGAGCAATATATCCAGAAGTGCCAGCCAATAGAGTTCGATTGGATGAGTCAAAATTTAATAATCTAGCAACGCCAAAGTCAGCAACAAATGCTTCTAATTCTGAGTTGAGTAGAACGTTGTTGCTTGATATGTCGCGGTGAACAATTGGTGGTGTGCAGTGATGATGCAAGTATGACAAAGCATGAGCCATGCCCTTCACAATGTTCACCCTTTTAGCCCAATCCAAACCAACAGCTTCCTCATCTGTGCGTAGAACACAAAACAAGCTTCCCATTTCCATGTACTCATAGATTAAGAACATGCATTTCCTGTGCAAACAAAACCCGTAAAGCTTTACGATATTTCGATGCCATATTTGGGACAGTAGACGAGCCTCATTCCGGAAACTCTCGAGGGAAGCTAACTCCTCAGTTTCTGAACGGTGAAGCTTCTTCAAAGCAACTACTTTTCCACTGGGCAGTCGTGCTCGGTAAACGCTGCCATAGCCTCCGGTTCCAATGCAGTATTTGATATGGAAATCCTCAGTAGCTTCAATCATGTCTTGAAATGTAATTCTACCATCGTAATTCCAAATTGCAAACTCATCAGCGCACTTGGTAATTTCTCCTGTCTCAGTTGGTTCAACTTTCTTATCCCTTCGTCTACGGACAAACAAGATTCCAAATATTAAGGCAAGGAATGCGGACATAGGAAGAATAATTGCAACCAATCGAGTGGCAATCTTTTTGTCATTGCCTTTGTGATGTGGTGGTGGCGCTTTTGCCGAAGTACTTGGGATTTCTACCTCGAAATTGTTGCCTGATACATATAAGAGAGGCACTTTTTTGACAGATTCAGGGATGCTACCGGAAAGATTATTCATGGAAAGGTTCACGGTATCTATGCGTGGAATTTCTCCAAGCTGGGAAGGTATTTTACCATTAATCAAGTTATGGCTTAAATCAAGATAATTTAGTTCTTGAAGTTTGCCAATCTCTGACGAAATGCTTCCGCTTAACAAGTTGTTTCCCAATATTAATATCCGCAGCTTTGAGCAATTCATGAGTTCTTGAGGAATTGGACCATCAAGTTTGTTGTTGTACATATTTAAAGTAGTTAGCTGAGTCAAATGACCCAGGGACGAAGGGATTGGACCAACAAGTTTGTTTTCGGACAATTTTAAACTTCTCAATCTCTTTAAATGGCTAGGTGTTGAAGGAATTGAACCTTCAATTTCATTTCTGGACAGGTCAAGAACTTAAAGAGCCTTCAAACTCCCGATTCCTAATGGGATGGAACCATTAATTTGGTTCCAGACAATAGCCTGTTAGGAAATTGGTGGGTGAAGCAGACACGCACCTAAGTTGAAATTGGAAGAAAAATAAAGAACAAGCACAATAGACGACACTAGAAATTACGTGGTTCAGCTTTTAGCCTACATCCACGGGCGAAGACAGAAGGAAATATTTTACTATTGAAAATGAGTTACAAGTATTGTAGTATTTTAGCTCACTTCTCAAAACCCCAATACACCCAAACTCTCTAAATCACTATAACAAGAGCTTATAAATTCAAGCTCTCTAAACTCTCTCTCAACTGCTAAATTGCTCTCTGAATGGAATGAATTTGCTCATTCTCTTTGTTTCTATTTATAGAGAAAGCTTTGGCACTATTCATCAATTATATATATATATTTTTTTCTTCTTTTTCTTCTTTTTCTTCTTTCTCTTGTCAAAGTCGTGTGCTTCGTTTTTTTTCAAATTTGCTGCAAAATTCTTCTTCTTTGAACAAAATTGTTGCTGACCATCTAGATGGCTGCTTTATACCATCTAGATGGCCACTTTATTTGACATAGCCAAAGTAGTTAGCTGGGTTAGATGACCTAGAGTGGGGGGGATATTACCAACAAGGGAGTTAGAAGACAAGTTCAAAATTTTCAATTTGCTTAGATGACAAAGAGTTAGAGGGATATTACCAACAAGGAAGTTAGAAGACAAGTTCAAAATTTTCAATTTGCTTAGACGACCAAGAGTTGGAGGGATATATCCCCCAATGTAATTATCAGATAGATCCAGGCGGACGAGATTCCTCAATCTCCCCATCTCTGAAGGGATAATTCCTGTTGCGCATGTGATTTATGAAAAACGAGATCAGTATTCACTATCCTCATAGCAATAAAATTTATAAAGAAATCCTCATAAAAAAAAACTTCTTCAATGTTGTAAAAACAGACGTCTGCTTCAAGCATGAGCACGACTTCATACATACATACATAAATACATATATATAGTGAAGTTTCGTAGCATACCGGTAAGCCTGCTGGAGGGCAGTTCAAGAGTTTGGAGCATTGAAAGGGCAGTAATTTCAGATGGAATGCTCCCAGAGAGAAGATAATTTGAATGAATTTTGAAACTTTTGAGGTTGGGAAAGCAAGAGAAGTTGAAACGACCAAGCTCTCCTTTCATGTTATCATTTTCATACCAGAGTAAGCTGACCCTGATTACGCTTCCCGCTGAATTGCAACGGATGCCAGTCCACTTACAATGATCGGACGTGTAGTTGCCCGACGTTGCCCAATTGTCGTACCACCAGCCTGTAATCAGTAAAGCTTCTCTTTCTAACTGTACGGGTGACGACAATAATCCAGCAGCTGATGCTATTACAAATATTGTTTTATCACTTATAGCACCAACATTAATTAAAATTAAAATGACCACCAATCTCGAAACAGAGGATGCTGATGCCATGTTTATAATGGTTTTCGGTTGATTGAGCTATATTTGATTCTCAGCAAAGCGTTTATATAAGAATTAATTGTTTTGCAACCTCCCAGTGTTAATTTCCCATACGCGTTTTCAAATAGTGTGAGTCAAGGTCTTCTCTAGATGGATTCAATCATGGAGATATAACCTTATTGGCTTGTATTTTGTGTGGTGTAGATCTATTTGAACAACATTGCAGAAACATGAGATAATATGGAAAATATTAGAAATAATTAATAGCATTATTAAGATATTAAATATTAATATGAACAGAATGTGTGATTTGACAGAATAATCAAAATAATTTTTTTTTATTTTTTTAAAATAGTTACAAAAGTCCTTTTGTAACACACAAACTATGGAAACTCACGGGCTATTTCTAACATCCATTTTAATCTTTATTTATTTTTTTATAAATTTTTTTTTAATGATTAACCTTACATATTTTTTTTAACTTTAATAATGCCATATTATTTAATATTACAACTGCCATTCGAACCCGTGCAAAACATGAAGACATATATATATATATAACATTAATAATGCCACATTATTTAATATTTAATTTTGAAGGCCACTTTTTAAGTTGAGGGCAGGGAACCACTACGATTCCATAACACGCTCATCTAATCACCTTGACTATAAGACTTCTCCTAGTCGGCAATTATTTGGAAATAATGTCTTGACATATGCTGCGGAAATTAAAGAATGAAGTAGACTTTACGAAGTCAAGGTGTTTTTCTAGTCTACATATTTTAATTTATGTGTAGAAAATTAGAAATATTCAATGTATAATCTGATTCTATACAAAGATTAATGCCCTAGGATTGTGATTGAAATACTATAAGCAGTTTATTTTATAAGTTTAGATAAAAATGAAATTTGATGGCTTTGTTAAAAGTTATTTTTTTTTTATAATTTTCTCTATTTTGACTGTAACTTTTAAAAACAAAACAGAGACTATTTTTATAAGCAACTTATTAAATAAGTTGCTATATCTTTTTAAATGTTCATATTATAACCTTAATATTTTAAGAAAAGAATAATTATATCTTACTTTTCTATAAGCTTTAATATATAAATAAAAGACAATTTAAACTCATGTTTATTTTAATCATTAAATAATACAGGATCTTAAAGTGCGGATATAAAGTAGTTTTTTGGTACAGGACCTTAAAGTGCGGGAAACATTAGGAAAAATTTTAAAACCGCGGGATTTTAAAGGCTTAATACTTAAAACACTTAAACTGCACGGTTTATGCGTTTTCTCAAACGTTCCCGCACTTTAAAATTCTGAATTAGAATATTTTTATATGTGTGTGTGTGTGTGTGTGTGTGGAGGGCAAATCTTTGACTACCTCCGGCTTCAAGGACCTATACAGTAACTCTTAAATCAAAGGGAGAAAATAGTTAATTCAATCTGATTGAATATGAATTGATATTCACCATATGATTATTACATAAAGATTGAGCCTTAAGTGTTTTACATTAAGTAATATTGCACACCTGTTCTACACATTTAGACAACTCAGTAAGAATTATGCAAATGACAACCAAATCCAAACTAGCTAGGTGCACTATTATTATTTATCTTTGCTCCATAAATATTAGAAAGATAGAGGAGAGGAAGAAAAAGAAAAAACTAATTTTGTAGTCACAAATTAATCTTATGCTCTGATTTTGAAGCAAATCTGCTAAATATTTGAGGATCCAACCATGAAGCATGTCCACTTCAATCTTTCGCTGCACTGCTAACCATTATGGGTCGTCTTCTATTGCTGGCTGTATGTCTAAGCAATGGGAACCTGCTCCAATTTACACACTATTAATTATGTTATCCAATAATTTAGTTAATAATTGAACACTTATTTTTTATTTTATAGAAAAATTTACATACTCTTTCTTGTTGTCACTGCTATTATATTGTCTGATATCTTCCAAAACTCTATAATCTCCCCCCCCCCCCCCCCCACCAAAAAAAAAAAAGAAGAAAAAGAATAAGGCATATAATTAAACGGGTAACTTCGATAGAAAAGAGTGTACAAAATTTTTAAGCTTAATTGCCCCTCGCTGCTATAGGGATCACGAAGGCCATTAGGTAAAATAATGTTGCTACCAAATCTCTTTAAAACCACTCTTATATCTTGCAAATTAAAAAGAAATAGAAATCAAACAACAATTGAGGTAAACTTTATAATTAAAAAAGAAAATATATTTACTATTTCTTAATTTTACGATTGCTGAAAGTATTCATTAATTGGAATGCAAAATAAATTTGTATCAAAATAATATTGGCATAATTAATATTTTGGTCAAACGAGATCAAAATGAATAAAATGATGCAACAAATGACACGACATTAATCAAAAGATGTAAGTAAGTTAATAATATTAAAATTTACTTTCTCCATAAGATGCTCCAACAACGATAATGGGAGACATTTCGGCCGATAAATTTTTCCTTGATGTGTAAGAGAATCTTTGCATAATCTGCCAAAGCTTGAGCAGAGTTGAAATATCCACGAAGAGTTGCATTCTTTAGGGCATCTTTGCTTGATACAAAAGGTACTGATTTTCCATAGAACCGATGCTGCATAAAAAATCGAATTAAAAAAAAAATCCATCACAACTTTTCAGTTCATATTGTAGAATATTCTGATTAAGATTTGTCTTTATTATTATTATTTTGTATGCGAACTCTATTTCAATTATTATCAAGCTAGCCTGATAACAGATTCTTTACTTACCTCTATGTAAACTTGCAAGGCTTTAAATCAATGAGCATTATCAGTAAGCCATCCAGTGCCACCAAGGTCATCATCAAGACTACTCTCTTCACCAAGATATGCCAATATTGGCGCCGCCGTGGCTCCGCCGCCGCCCCAATGTTTGAAGTCACATATCTATGAGAAAAAGTTAAATAACTTTGTGGATTATAGTTAAAGTGATCAAGTATTTGATCATAATAATAAGTTTCGAGATCACCCTCTGGTTCTGAAGTTAATATTTTTTTACTAGGGTTTAGAAAAATAGTCCTTCCACGCACAACACCAAGCTTTGGGATGTTCTTTAATGGTGAAGTGGAAGCAAAAGCAAAATTTGTGAGGAGAAGAAGAAAATTAACAGTAGTCTCACACGAAAGGGTGGCAATTTATTACACGAATTTGTGAATTAGACACTAACACATCATAACGAGATGATTAATTATCATGTCAAACCTGTGTCCTCTTCACTAATAAATTCGTATTGCACTTTGACTTCCCCACGGGGGATTCTTTATTTTTTATTTTTAAAACAAAACAAATGCATGCAACTTACCATAAAAAGATGAATGAACACTAAAGACTGTGCAACGCAACCCAGAATGCAATCATTAACCTCACAAAAAATGGACCCTGAGATTCACTGTAACAACGTCATTAGTATTTTTCTCTATCAACGTCATTAGTATTTAATTATATCTATTTTTTTAAATCCTAATACATAAATAAAGACAATTTAAACTTATGTCTATTTTAGTGATTAGATAATAAAATAATTCTTTCATATTTAAATTTACCAAACTCCGAGCAAGCTACTTTTATAATCATCAATTTATTTTATTCGCACACAGAAGTAGTTTATTTCATCAGCCATCTGAATTTCAAACTGATCCCAAGTCATGATTGGAATTGCATTGGATTGTCAAATAATTAAACAAAAGTAGCTATTATGTGGGAGAATAAGAATAGGTTCACCTGGAGCAATACACTCATAAGCTTGGCTACTAATAAACGGAGCATATAAGGATAAACACCCAAGTTTTGAGAGATACATGTATATGGAGGGCAAATTCTTTGTCTCTCCCCGGCTTCAAGGAAATGGTTAAATCAATGTGATTGTATATGAATTGATATTCCCCATATGATTATTACATAAAGATTGAACCCTTTTTATGTGCTTTACAATAAGTAAGCACACTTGTTCTACACATTAAGACAACCCAGATTAAGAATTATGAAAATGACCAAATCTAAAACTAGCTAGGCGCACTATTATTTATCTTTGCTCCATAAATATTAGAAAGATAGAGGAGAGGAAGAAAAAGAAAAGACTAATTTTGTAGTCACAATATAATCTTATGCTCTGATTTTGAAGCAAATCAGCAAAGTATTTGAGGATCCAATCATGAACCATGTCCACTTCAATCTTTCGCTGCATTACTAACCACTCTGGATCATCTTCTGTTACTGGCTGTATGTCTAAGCAATGGGAACCTGCTCCAATTTACACACTATTAATTATGTTATCCAATAATTTAGTTAATAATTGAACACTAATTTTTTTATTTTATAGAAAAATTTACATAACGTTTCTTGTTGTCACTGCTATTATATTGTCTGATATATCTTTTAGAACCCTATAACCTCAAAAAAGAAAAGAAAAAAATGTATAATTAAATTGGTAACTTCGATAGAAGTTTAATTACCCAGCGCTACTATAGAGATCACGAAGGCCATTAGAGAAAATAATGTTGCTACCAAATCTATTTAAAACCACTCTTATGTCCTGCAAATATAAAAGAAATAGAAATAAAAAAAAATTGAGGTAAATATTAACCATTATACACTAACACATCATAACGAGATGATTAATTATCATGTCAAATCTCTGTGTCCTCTTCACTAATCAATTCGTGTTTGCACTTTAACTTCCCCACGGGGGATTCTTTATTTATTTATTTTTAAAAATAAGTGCAAAATTTATTCCACCGAGTATAATCAAGGGGTGCCCGTCAAGACTTAGATGGTGCAAATAATTCCACCAACGGATATGAAGATCCCAAGTTGGTCAATGATTAGAATGCTGAAAGCAAGCAACAGCTGCAACATGGTTACACAGTCATATCATCTACAAGCCAAACGTGTGTCCGCCCAATTAGACACCATAACCTCTCACGAAAAATATCATCACACAAACATGGACCCTGAGATTCACTGTAACAACGTCGTTTTCTTTATCAAAGGCTCCCAGTAGCCGCGCCCCACCCCCCCTACCCCACACGCACACACAAAAAGAAAACTATATAGATCTTACAAGAACAACGAAGTCATTATGCAAACTAGAAGAAAGTGTAGATTGATAGGCAATAATTGAAATAAGATGCGAAATTATTTATAACACAATTAACAATTCAACAATCATACGTGTTGATTTATTTTCAATCTGACTTGGACACTATGTTATATTTTATTATCTTTTAATAAATATCTATATATATATATATATAAATAATCAAAAAATTATATAAAATTCACCATGAAAATAAGGAAAACGAAAAAAAAAAAATCAAACGGTCTTATTACACACACACACTTGTCTGCTTGACGATTTGCTCTGATATTTTCCTTTCTTCTTCAATCAATGAACTGTCTACAGAATCTTCCAAGGTCCTCTTTTTCTTCTTCTTTTTTTAATTTTTATTTTAATTCTCCTTTAATTCGTTTTCATTTTTTAATTTTTTTGGTTAATATTTCAGATCATCCGCTTTGCCTTTGCAAAGCTTCAGATTCAATCAACGGAAGCCTACTTCTTCTTCTTCTTTCAATTCTCTGGTAAAACGCAATATTTTTTTGTCGTTTTTTCTTCCTGTTAATACTTAATGCTTGGGCGTTTTGTGTGTAATGGAAATGGAGTCTCGTGTCTGATTTATTATCGCAGGGAACGATGAATTATGCTGATCTAAATCGACGTATCACCGTTAAGGTAACTATATAATATTTTAATTTCAAATTCATTTCTTTCCTTTTTTTTTTGTTTTTTAAAAGCGTAATATTAGCTTCAACTGTGATGCTGTTCAGTACAGTGCTGACATTTTTATTCATAAATATCTTCAGATATTTCATAATATGGAATATTCTTCTTTATTCTGTTCTATTTATTTACTGGTTTTAATGTACATTTTGTCGAGGAGTTACATACGCGAGTATAAAATTAACTTCAACTGATAATGGTAGTCTGATTATGCCATTAGTTTTATCGAGTCCATGTTGATTCAGTTTGTTGTTTGATTTTTATGTGGAACTGTTACTTGATTATACATGAACATTCACTTGTGCAAATTTGCTGATGAAATTTATTTACGGGCAATTACTGGTTCCACCTCTAGTAAGGAGACATCTGATAGCTCTGAAGTTAAGGAGGAAAAATCCGAGATCTATAGTACTAATATGACAGAGGCTATGGGTGCTGGTAATTTAACTCACACTATGCTCTAATTTTGATAGTAAGGCAGTTGTGGAGACCCTTAAGTGGGAAAGGATGCTTTCCATGTTAAAGGCATGTCTATTATTGTGGATTTGCAAAATTTATATGGAATGTGATTAAATGATGTTTGTATATTGTATTATGTGATTGAAGCATGAATTAAACGTTTTAATGTTTCATTCTAGAACTTCCCTGTGGACCTTTGCTCGTTTTTGTTTTGATACTTATGAAACTTGGTAAGTCTTGTTTTGATTTGTTAGAGATTTTCTGCTGATGGACAATTTCAGAAGAAAGCAGTGACAATGCAGTGCTTACTAATTGAGGGTAGCTCAAAATGATAATTTTAGATTTTGGATCTATGAAAATTGAAAAATAAATAGAGATAAGTGAGTTTGTTTCATGTTAGTTTCTTCATCCGCTCCAATTGAAATACTCTGTGATGAGATTGTTTCTCTTAAACCCTTATTCATCAAAGTTACCCTTTACATGTCCATTTGAATGGCTTTATCCCACACCAACCTTGATTTTTATGTTATTAGGAGGTTGTTGCTTAGAGATTCCCATGTCCATTCTTAGTGCTATAAGACTTTGTCTTGATGCACAGGTGACAAGTTTGTTGGGGAGTACATTTGGACTCACAATCTTGATTTAATTCCAAACATGTTAGCATTGGGTTATTTATGTCGGTCAAAGTTCACAAATTCAGTTTGCTTGGTCAACTCAAGTAGACGACAGAGTTGTGTAACTCATTGACCATGCGTGCAAATACCAATGTATGTGGCTTTAAAAATTTGGGCAACGAGGACATGTGATCCTCCACAGCCTGGAATTAATGTGTGTCTGAAACCTTTTTTGAACGAAAACACAGAAAATGTGAGCTTGTCACAAGCTAAGTTTCCAAGAGAGGTTACATATGTTTACCATGAAGTGTCACATGAACTTGTACAGATTGATTTGTGATGTTTCTTTTCCCGGTAATTTCTTATGTTAAATCTTATTGATTGTGTTTGTGTATGTGCGTTGGGCTGGAAGCTCCATTAAAATGGTTTTTCCGCAAATTATGAATTATAATGCTCATAAGATATCATCTCTCCTTGTCCAGCTTATTAAGAAAGTATTTCATAATCCTATTCAAACATATTCCTTTTTTTTTTCTTTTTTGGGATGGAGATATTTTCCTAGTTCAATGCTGGAAATGTTGTTAATAAACAAGGATTCTGGTTGTATTAACTATTTGACTATACTTCTACATTCCTACCTTTTTTGAGAATTCACAATTTCAAATAAAATTTGCACGTTATCATTTTGTAAACAAATTCTTTCATCTGTACTACAACAGCAGATGATGGAGCTCACTGGGAATATTTTTCATTTTTACCATTGATGTGATAACTAATATAAGGCATTGTGGTTTCTGTGTTTGGGTATCATTTCCAGCCTAAGCCTGATACCAGTGTTTGTGGATCAAAGCAGAAAGCTGCCACACCACCTGCAGGTTCTGGAGAGCTTCCTTCAACGAGTTCAAGCAAACCCAAGGAGTGGAGTTGTGCCCTCTTGTCAGGTCACTGCTACTACCGAGAGAGGGCTAGACGTGCATCTCCAAGGCAAGAAGCACAAGGCCAAGGAAAAACTACTTAGAGATTTGAAGATGTGCATTAGCTGCACTTCAAAAAAATCTATGGAAAGCAGAAATAGTGCACCAAGAAATGAAGCCTAATTTAGAAGAGGAATCAGTTGGTGCCAAAAAAACTGTTGTTGGTTTAGACCAGAAAGTGGAGGGTGGTCAAACCCTGCAGGTTAAACCCAAATCCAATCTTTGTGGAACAAATCAGAATGCTGCTGCACCACCTGCAGGTTCTGGAGAGCTCCCTTCGACAAATTCAACCAAAACTGAGCAGTGGAGTTGTGCCCTCTGTCAGGTCAGTGCTACGACCCAGAGAGGTCTGGATGAGCATCTTCAAGGTAGGAAGCACAAGGCCAAGGTGGCAGAACTACTTAGAGATAAGAAAATGTGCAATAACTCCACTTCATCCACGTCAAAAATATCTACAGAAAGCAGAGATGGTGTTGGCCAAGAAATGAAGACTAAAGTACAAGAGGAATCAGTTAAAGCTAATAAAACTGTTGTTGGTTTGAACCAGAAAGTGGAGGGTGGTCTAGATGAGCATCCTCAAGGTAAGAAGCAGAAAGCCAAGGAAGAAGAACTACTTGGAGCTCAGAAGTGGATAAAAAAATCTACAGAAAGCAGAGATAGTGCTGGCCAAGAAATGAAGACTAAAGTAGAAGAGGAATCATTTAAAGCTAATAGAGAGAGATCCAGATTAGCATCTTCAAGGCAAGAAGCATAAGGCCAAGGAAGAAGAATTACTTGGAGATCAGAAGATGTGCAGTAACTCCACTTCAAAAAACTCTACTGAAAGCAGAGATAGTGCTGGCCAAGAAATTAAGGCTACTGTAGAAAAGGAATCAGTTAAAGCTAATAAAACTGCTGTTGTTTTAGAACAGAAAGTGGAGGGTGGTCAAGATGAGCATCTTCGAGGTGAGAAGCACAAGGCGAAGGAAGTGGAGCTAATTGGAGCTCAGAAGATGTGCACTTCCTCATCTTCAACAACATCAAAAGAATCTGGAAAGACAATTAAGCTTACCAAAAGCAGAGATAGCGCCGGCCAAGAAATGAAAGCCTAAACAGAATCAGTTAAAGCTATTAAAACTGTTGTGGGTTTTGACCAGAATGTGGGGGGCGAAGAAGATTCAGAGAACAAAAATGAGGAGCTGCCAAAGAAGAAGGCGTTGAATGCAATCACTCAGAAGACAACAAATGGAATACCAACTGGAGGGATGATGAGGAGAAAACTTCCCCTTAGAGAGAACTTCGAATTCTGGTGTGAAGTTTTTCAGGTTGGTACTCACTCCGCTGTTGTGATGGAGGGTCATAAAAGGGGGAAGAAACACATGGCTCGGTCTAATGGATCTAGGAAAAATAATGAGGCCGTCCCCCTCACCACCCGCACTACAATTGTGACACCATCAGAGCCTACTGAGAATGTTGGAGATGAAGATGCGGTGGCCCAAGAATGAAATGAAGAAACCGCAGAGAGTGTCATTGAGAAGGCTGAAGATGAAGAGGTGGTGGTCTATAGAGGCAGATAAAGTGAGCCTGATGCAGCAGACTCCTTATTATGCTGAAGGTAAAGCTCTTAACTTTTATTTTGCTCTTGCGCTCCATTTTGAATGTCTTAAATTTCAATGAACCAGCTGCGTGTTACTTTATCATTTTAAAACTCAGAAATTACAATAATAAATTTAAGTTCATTCTTCCATCTCGTCATATATGGATTTGAAGGTACTGAATGATGAAGCCTGTAAATTCAAGCAACAATACTGTAATGGGGATCATGTGTTGTTCTCTACTCTCCAGTCGTTGGTAAAAAGCTCAAAAAATGAAAACCAGACACTGTTAGATCAACCATTTGAAAGTGCTTCATATATGCATGATTATGACATTGGACTCTTCGGCCCAATGCAAATTTTTCTTGATCATGACCTGACGTTAGTTTATCTTGTGCTGGCAGGTAGTTGGTGGGATATCACTAACCACAACTTATGCAGAAGCTTCCTAACATCAGCCGTGGGTCCAGGATGTTTGATCGGATCGGCTAAATTAAAATTTTTTTGTATATGTTTGTGTGAATATTTACAAAGGAGTGAAAAAACTAATATATATTAAATAACGCGACATTAAGAACCTCGTTCTGAATAAATTTTATGTATATAATTTGTAAAATAAACTAATAATTAAAATAACAATTTACCCTTTTAACTCGTACAGATACAACCTTAAATTCCTTATTTAATTCAGCTCATTCAGAGGGAGACAATTAGACAAAACTTATTTTATCAGAGTGAACTGCGAAAGTACTAGCTTAACCAGAGAGATTAATGTCGTAGTTTGCACATTTGTTTAATTGCAATTCAACATATATAGGAAGTGAACGTGAAAATAGAATTAATAATACATTGCAAGTACCTAATAATTTCAGAAGCAATTAACAGTGACCTTTATTGGAAAAATCCATTATGATTAGAAGCAATCCCATCACATACATGAACAGTTAAATATACGCATCCATAATTAGATATCACATTAATCAACCAAATACATTTCTTGGTTTCTAAGCTCCAAAATTGAAATTTCATGAAAAGGTTTTTGCATTGGTGTCTTATAGCGAGCGATAAATTCGTTGGACACGAGTTGCATTGTAGGTCGAGACTTTGGTTGAGAACGCAAGCATGAAAATGCTACTGTTGAAACAAGAATGATATCCTGCCTAATCTTTTGATCCACCGGAGGTGAGAAGCGTGGGTCCAGCAAATCAATCAGCTTAATATTTTTATCTAATGACGAAGATAACGATGAGAGGAGCTCTCCAGGATGCTTTCCCATTAGTACTTCTAGTGCCTCCACTCCGAAGCTATAAACATCAGATTTCTCCGTCACAATCATGGTATAGGCCAGTTCTATCGGAAAACAGAAGCCTTTATTAGTGATATTTCGTATATAATAACAAGAGCAATTTGTTTATATTTTTGAGCTTCTGCAGCAAGGTATGACAAAGAAACATATGTTTTTAATTGATATTTAAACTGTGTATTTTTTTTTTTTTTAAAAAAAAGTTAAACGGGTAGGCAAAGTTCAAATTTATCTTTCTAGCTCCTTACCTATTCCAAAATTCGAACCTAAGTAGCTAACTAAATAAAACTGCTTAAAACTTACTTAACAGAGTGCATATAGAAATTAATTAAAAGAATAATTAAAGAAGCATAAGAAGAACGGCTAGAAGATTACCTGGAGCAATATATCCATAAGTGCCAGCTAACATGAGCCATGCCCCTCACAGTGTTCACCCTTTTAGCCCAATCCAAATCAACAGCTTCCTCATCTGTGCGTAGAACACAGAACAAGCTTCCCATTTCCATGTACTCATAGATTAAGAACATGCATTTCCTGTGCAAACAAAACCCGTAAAGCTTTACGATATTTCGATGCCGTATTTGGGACAGTAGACGAGCCTCATTCCGGAAACTCTCGAGGGAAGCTAACTCCTCAGTTTCTGAACGGTGAAGCTTCTTCAAAGCAACTACTTTTCCACTGGGTAGTCGTGCTCTGTAAACGCTGCCGTAGCTTCCGGTTCCAATGCAGTATTTGATATGGAAATCCTCGGTAGCTTCAATCATGTTTTGAAATGTAATTTTACCGTCGTAATTCCAAATTGCAAACTCATCAGCGCACTTGGTGATTTCTCCTGTCTCAGCTGGTTCAACTCTCTTATCCCTTCGTCTACGGACAAACAAGATTCCAAATATCAAGGCAAGCAATGCGACCATAGGGAGAATAATTGCAACCAAGCGAGTGGCAATCTTTTTGTGATGTGGCGGTGGCGAATTTGCCGAAGTATTTGGGATTTTTACCTCGAAATTGTTGCCTGACACATATAAGAGAGGCACTTTTTTGACAGATTCAGGGATACTACCGGAGAGGTTATTCATGGAAAGGTCCATGGTGCGTATGCGTGGAATTTCTCGAAGCTGGGAAGGTATTTTACCATTAATGGAGTTATGGCTCAGATTAAGATAATTTAGTTCTTGAAGTTTGTTAATCTCTGACGGGATGCTTCCACTTAACAAGTTGTTTCCCAAATCTAATTCCCACAGCTTTGAGCAATTCATGAGTTTTGGAGGAACTCGACCATCAAGTTTGTTGTCGTACAGGTCAAGAACTTGAAGAACCTTCAAACTCCCGATTCCTAATGGGATGGAACCATTAATTTGGTTTGAGGCAATAGCCAAAGTAGTTAGCTGGGTTAGATGACCTAGAGTTGGAGGGATATTACCATGAAGGGCGTTAGAAGACAAGTCCAAAATTTTCAATTTGCTTAGAGACCAAGAGTTGGAGGGATATATCCCAAGAGGTAATTATTAGATAGATCCAGGTGGACCAGATTCCTCCATCTCCCCATCTCTGAAGGGATAATTCCTGTTGCGCATGTGATTTATGAAAAATGAAATCAGTATTCACTATCCTCATATAAATAAAATTTATAAAGAAATGCTTAGGTTGTAAAAATTAATAGATTTTTTAGTGCTCCAATAGTTTTTTTATTCTTATTTTTTGTTGGGGCTCGTCAATGCTGCATATTTTTTACTGAAAGTTAAATCCGCAGATGCAACAAATATATCAATAAATTAATACAAAACTATGGAGAGTGGAGAGAATCACTCTCAGTGCTCTCAATTGACTATCCTATTGTGTAAATACAAAAGTAAATTTAGTAAATTAATGAGGAACTGTATATGTGTGAAATTAGAAATAGTGCTTTTGATTTTTAATCATATCTTTTATAGGATAACCCTGAATTTTAATGCAAAGGGGAAAAAAAGAGAGGAAAAGATACAAACCAAAAATGCTTAAACCTGCCTTCCTTAATAATTACGTACAACTTGTAATCGCCCAATGTAACAATTGCAATTGATGGATGCAATTTGGAAAAGAAACTGACACTTGAAGCCGATTCATTTCATACAAAAATTGAAGGAAAAAAAGCCAACCAGCATATTCTCCAAATTAAAACACTACCGAAGTAATAAACAAAGATGTAGAAATTTATTATATAGTTTCACTTTCACACAACAAAAATGTGCTTAGACGACCAAGAGTTGGAGAGATATTACCATCAATGCCGTTAGAAGACTATAGTTTCACTTTCACACAACAAAAATGTGCTTAGACGACCAAGAGTTGGAGGGATATATCCCCAGATGTAATTATTAGATAGATCCAGGTGGACAAGATTCCTCAATCTCCCCATCTCTGAAGGAATAATTCCTGTTGCGCATGTGATTTATGAAAAACGAGATCAGTATTCACTATCCTCATAGCAAATAAAATTTATAAAGCAATCCTCGTAAAAAAAAACTTCTTCAGTGTTGTAAAAACAGACGCCTGCTTCAAGCATGAGCACGACTTCATACATACATACATACATACATATATATAGTGAAGTTTCGTAGCATACCGGTAAGATAGTTGGAGGACAGTTCAAGAGTTTGGAGCATTGAAAGGGCAGTAATTTCAGATGGAATGCTCCCAGAGAGAAGATAATTTGAATGAATTTTGAAACTTCTGAGGTTCGGAAAGCAAGAGAATTTGAAACGACCAAGCTCTCCTTCGATGTTATCATTTTCATACCAGAGTAAGCTGACCCCGAGTACGCTTCCCGCTGAATTGCAACTGATGCCAGTCCACTTATAATGATCGGACGTGGAGTTGCCCGTCGCCCAATTGTTGATCCACCAGCCTGTACCAAGTATAGCTTCCCTTTCTAACTGTATGGGTGACGACAACAATCCTGCAGCTGATGCTATTACAAATACTGTCGTATCACTTATAGCACCAACATTTATTAAAATTATAATGACCACCAGTCTCGAAACAGAGGACGCTGATGCCATGTTTATGGTGGTTTTCGGTTGATTGAGCATTTGATTCTCAGCAAAGCGTTTATATAAGAATTAATTGTTTTGCAACTTCCCGGTGTTAATTTCCAACACGCGTTTTCAAATAGTGTGAGTCAAGGTCTTCTCTAGATGGATTTAATCATGGAGATATAACCTTATCGGCTTGTATTTGTGAGGTGTAGATCTATTTGAACAACATTGCAGAAACATGAGATAATACGGACAATATTAGAAATAATTAATAGCATTATTAGTAGTATAAGATATTAAGTATTACCCAAAATAAGAAAAGGAAAACCGTTCAAAGAAAATAATTGTTATAAATAATGGCTCAAATAGGAAAATAAACAAGACTAATCATATCTTTTGTAACATACATACCATAGCTCATGGGCTAACTAACATTTTTTTTTTTAACCCTAAACATCATAAATGAAAGAAGATGAAATTTTCATTACCGCTCAATTTTTCTGCACGCAACCAAATTTTTTTTAAAAAAAAACAAAAAGAAAGTGTTAGAAAAATAATGCGCAAGTAGCTACTTGAGGCATGATTTTGAATGAGACCTTTTTGGTATAAGTGAAAATTCAGAAATTGTTTCGCATATTCCTCTATGAGTACTTCGGAATGTTATCTATACGATCAAAATGATCCTCAAGTGAATGAGAAATTATTACTCAAAGTGCACTCATGAATTTGAAAAATTAAAGGAAAATACATTTGTCCCACATTGGAAAGATTTATACATAATTACTAGATGAACGGTAAGCTATTATAAGCAAAGGGGCGTTCCTTGTGCACGGTCACGGGAGTGCAAATTTTAACCACCCCAATTAGCTTAACCAGTGTTCATATTGGGGGTGTTTACCCGACCCTTAGTTGGGGTTAGCTAATGTGGCAACTTAGTTTGCCTTTTTTTTTTTTTCTCTTTGTAATAATAATAATAACAAATTAATATAATTTTTTAATTTAATATTATATTACATAATATTAAATTATGTTTTAATTTTTATTATTTTAAATATATAACTAAACATTGTATTATTTAATTGTATTATTTTAATTAATATATAAAATTATATTAATTAATCTTTAATAAGTTAATATAATTAGTAATAAATACTTAAATAATATAATATTACATTATTAATTATAGTACAATAATTAATTTAGCTATTTTTAAATAATTTAATATAACTAACAATAAATATTTAAATTTGAATAATATTAATTGAAAATTAATAATATAAATAATTACTGGATTATTTAGCTCAATTATATCACTTTATTATTCTATAATTATCTTGTAATATGTATAAACTTTTATTCTATCATCCTCAAATGATTTTTGAATTAATCTTGAAGATTTCAACTATTTATTTATGTTGTTAAATTATTTAGTGATTATTTGATTAAATTATTTACTTTGATCTTTATTTCATAAGTTATATATTTAGAAAATACTAAAAAATACACTTCCAAAAATTTAAGACTATAAGCTTCGGAAGAATTATGACATTTCAATATATATTTTTAATAAAAATGTTAAATTTCCAAAATTTAAGAATTTTATATTTATTATTTTTAAGTACTAATAAATATTATTTTCTAAATATATAATTTAAATTAATCACAAAAAAATTAATACAGTACAATGTAACGCCAAACATTGTACAACATTATTATAATACAGTGTTAATGCAATACAACATAATACAATACACCTGCAATAAAATAATGCAATACAACATAATACAATACAGTTTGTCAAACACACCATTGTATTATTGTTTCGTTCTCATTGTATAATTGCCGTCCATACCTGTGCAAAACATTAAGAGTTAAAAAAATATATTTTTATGATTAATTTTAGATATTTTTTAAACTTTAATAATGCCATATTATTTAATATTACAATTGCCGTTCGAACATGTGCAAAACATGAAGACTAATATATATATATATACACCATATTATTTAATATTTAATTTTTAAGGCAACTTTTACTTAAAAAAAAAAAAATTTAAGGCAACTTTTTTAGTTGAGGGCAGGGAACCCCTACGATACCTAATTCCATAACACGCTCATCTAATCACCTTGACTATAAGACTTCTCCTAGTCAGCAATTATTTGGAAAAAAACGTCTTGACATGTGCTGTGGAAATTAAAGAATGAGGTGGACTTACGAAGTCAAGGGGTTTTTCTAGTCTACATATTTTAATTTATATGTGTAGAAAATTAGAAATATTCAATGTCTAATCTGATTCTACATAAACACTAATGCCCCAAGATTGTGATTGAAATGCTATAAGCAGTTTATTTTATAAGTTTAGATAAAAATGAGGTTTGATGGCTTTGTTAAAAGTTGCTTCTTTCACAATTTTCTCAATTTTGACTAAAACTTCTAAAAACAGGCAGGAGATTATTTTGATAAGCAACTTATTAAATAAGTTGCTAGATCTTTTTAAATGTTCCTATAATAATCTTAATATTTTAAGAAAAGAATAATTATATCTTTCTTTTCTATAAGCTCTAATATATAAATAAAACACAGTTTAAACTTATGTCTATTTTAGTGATTAAATAATACAACACATTCATAATCAAATTTACCAAACACGAGCAAGACACTTTTTTAACCATCAACTTATTTCATCCTCACAACAAAAATAACTTATTTTATCAGCCACCGCCATCCTAAACTTGATGCTAAGTCACGTTTGGGATTGCATTAGATTGTCAAATAATTAAGAGAAATAGCCATTATGGAGAAGAATAGGGAGAGGTTCGCCTAAAGCAATATACTCGTAAGCTTGGCTACTAATAAACGGAGCATATAAGCATAAACACCTAACTTTTGAGGCATATAAGGGATCTAAAAGTGCGGAAACGTTTGGAAAAACTTTAAAACCACAGGGTTTTAAAGGTTTAAACCGCATGGTTTATGTGTTTTCCTAGATATTCCCGCACTTTAAAATTTCAGATTAAAACATTTCCATATGTGTGTGTGTGTGTGTGTGTGTGTGTGGAGGGCAAATCTTTGACTCTCTCCAGCTTCAAGTACCTATACGGTAACTCTTAAATCAAAGGGAGAAAATGGTTAACCCAATCTTATTGTATATGAATTGATATTCACCATATGATTATTACATAAAGATTGAGCCTTAAGTGCTTTACATTAAGTAATATTGCACACCTGTTCTACACATTTAGACAACTCAGAGTAAAAATAATGAAAATGACAACCAAATCCAAACTACCTGTTCTACACATTTGAACCCTAATTTTTTATTTTATAGAAAAATTTAAATACCGTTTCTTGTTGTCACTGCTATTATACTGTCTGATATATCTTCCAGAATCCTATAATCCCCCCCCCCCCCAAAAAAGAAGAAACAAAAAAAGGTATATAATTAAACAGGTAACTTCGATAGAAAAGAGTGTACATAATTCTTAAGCTTAATTACCCCTCGCTATTATAGGGATCACGAAGGCCATTAGAGAAAATAATGTTGCTACCAAATCTCTTTAAAACCACTCTTATATCTTGCAAATTAAAAAGAAATAGAAATCAAACAAAACTTGAGGTGAACTTTATAATTAAAACAGAAAATGAGAAACCTTAAAATATTAGAAGAATTAATTTGGGGATTAATCGACACTTACATTACCACTTTAATAAGTTGTAATCCAATGTGGTCTTGGAACCACTCCATAAGACTTATTGCATGAATCCATATATTCTGTCAGATTAAATGTGTCTGCTTGAAACATTATGTCGTTTTTGCCAATTCCAATTGGTGAGACCATTTCACTGCATGTCTGCATGAGAAACCCCCCAAAAATAAAAAATAATAATAATAAAATAAGATAAAGAAGAAAACTATTTTTAATCATTCATAAATATAAAGTCTCATAAATAAAATTAAGAGATGTACATAAAATAGGTATTGTTCTCATTGCCACATGTTGTTTATTTAACGGTCTCAATAGAACTAACCAATGAAATCATGTCACTTGTAATTGCATACCTGTCTGCCCCAGCTGGAGTCCAATGTTGCATCGGAGAAGAATTCATCAACATCATGGCAAGAATCCTCCCCTCTTAAATCAACAATTCCTGAGAAGATCCGGTCTAGGGTATCTGTGCCTTCTAAAGCTCCATCAATACCATTACAGGCTTTGTTCACTGGGCTTTCCTGAGGATCATCATACTGAGCTGCACCCGTATACATATACTCTAAATAATCTTTCAATTCTGAAACATCCTTCAGAGGCCTGTAATCAAATAAACAATAACATAGAATTAAGTGCCACAAGGTCATTAACTTTATAAAAGATCTTTCAACATACTGTCTTAAAAATGTTGTTATATTTAGTTAGATTACAATAAACTTTATAAGTATGAAGCTATTGATATTCTCAAATGCAAACGTTCAAATTTGGCCTCATTTGATTATCAGAGTTTTGCGTGGTTTTGTAGTTTAAATTTAGATTCTGCAAAATATGGACGTCTGAACCTAAGCACCAGTATACTATATATGGTAACGCAAAGGCCGTGTATAAGCCCAAATCCAGATTTTTACTTTGTATATTACACGTTAATCGAAATGTATATACACGCTGAGGATGACAGATAATTAATTAGACATGGTACATTCGATAACGATGCTAAAATAACATTGCATTAATTGTAATTAAGGGAAAATCGGATGGATATACAATATAAGCAGTTATGTAAAGTAATATGATTAATTACTTGCAGGTTTTGAACTTTATAGAGAGAAAAGCAAGTCCATTTTTTCCAGCAGCGACTTTATCGATTTCAGCCTAGGACTGTTTGATGGTCTTGTAGCAGCTCTCGCTGGCTTCCTGCATCATTAATTTTTAAAATTCAATGGCTAAATTTTAACAAGAAAACATAATCATGCTTATATAAAATTTTAATTAACTAATTTATTTCTTACCCGAAAGTCCTTGGTGACAAGATCATAATATGCGTTTGACGGTGTGATATTCTCAAAGTAGAGAACTGGGGCGGATGAGGCAACTGCTCCCAAAGCAATGTGAAGATACTTCAAGTGAAACCATGCAGCAAGCATTGTTGATAACAAACCAACAAACAAGTAACTCTCGAAACCATATCACATCCCAGATCTGATAAAATAGGATGAATTGAGAAGATTATTTTTAAATACATAATTATCTTGAATATATTTATTATTTCTTGATTTTACGATCGCCAAGAGTATTCGTTAGTTGCAATATTAAATAAATTTGTATCATAGTAATATTGCCGTAGTCAATATCTTGATCGATCAATCGTGATCTAAATGAGTAAAATGATGTGACAGATGACACGACATTAATCAAAAGATGTAAGTAAGTTAATAATATTATAATTTACTTCCTCCATAAGATGCTCCAACAACCATAATGGGAGACATTTCGTCCGATAAATTTTTCTGGATGTGTAAGAGAATCTCTGCGTAATCAGCCAAAGCTTGAGCAGAGTTGAAATATCCACGAAGAGTTGCATTCTTTGGGGCATCTTTGCTTGATACAAAAGGTATTGATTTTCCATAGAACCGATACTGCATAAAAAATTGAATTAAAAAAAAAATCCATCACAACTTTTCGTATGTGAACTCTATTTCAATTATTATCAAGCTAGCCTGATAACATATTCTTTACTTACCTCTATGTAAACTTGTAAGGCTTTAAATCGATGAGCACTATTAGTTAGCCATCCAATGCCACCAAGGTCATCATATCAAGACTACTCTCTTCACCAAGATATGCCAATATCGGCGCCGCCATGGCTCTGCCACCGCCCCAATGCTTGAAGTTCAACGCATATCTATGAGGAAAAGTTAAATAACTTTGTGGATTATAGTTAAAGTGATCAAGTGTTTGATAATAATAGTAAGTTTCGAGATCATAATAGTAACTTTGTGGATTTTTTTGCTAGGGTTTTGAAAAATAGTCCTTCCACGAACAGCACCAAGCTTTGGGATGTTCTTTAATGGTGAAGTGGAAGCAAAAGCAAAATTTGTGAGGAGAAGAAGAAAAAGGCATGGAAGCCACCGACCTTTCATGGCAAAGTTGTAAATCCTTAATTAGCAGGATGATTATGTAAATACAGAAGAAATAGAGTTAAGATTAGATTATAAATTCAGCTTCAAAATCGACGTGTTTGTTAATATATCCTGGATTTGTTGTTATCGTATAATTTAATTAATGTTGGTTTTAGTTTTATATTAGTATGGATCTTCATTTTTCATAAAATTATAGTGTGTCGAATATATAGTTATCGGTTTCGTAATTAATAAAAATTTTTATTATTTCTTTCCTAGTAATTAATTATCTTGTGCTTACCAGAATATCACTAACCACAACTTCTGCAGAAGCTTCCTCACCTTCGGATGACATCAGCGGTGCGTCCAGGATGTTTGATCGGATCAGCTAAATTAAAAATTTATTGTATATGTTTGTGTGAATATTTACAAAGGAGTGAAAAAAAACTAATATATTGAATAACGCGACATCAAGAACTTCGTTCTGAATGAAATTTTTATATATAATTTGCAAAATAAGCTAATAAATAGAATGACAATTTACCCTTTTTAACTTGTAGAGACACAACCTTAAATTCCTTAATATGCTGGTTAATTCAGATCATTGAGATGGAGACAATTAGACAAACCTTATTTTATCAGAGTGAACTGCGAAAGTACTAGCTTTACAAAAGAGACTAATGTCGTAGTGTGAATGGAATTAAAAAATACTAAGGCAGACAATTCGTCGAACACATAATATTTGCTACATTGCTACTACCTAATAATTTCACAACCAATTAACAGTCTCCTTTATTGGAAAAATCACATTAATCAACCAAATACATTTCTTGGTTTCTAAGCTCCAAAATTGAAATTTCATGAAAAGGTTTCTGCATTGGTGTCTTATTGCGAGCGATAAATTCGTTGGACACGAGTTGCATTGTAGGTCGAGACTTTGGTTGAGAACGCAAGCATGAAAATACTACTGTTGAAACAAGAATGATATCCTGCCTAATCATTTGATCCCCCGGAGGCGGGAGGCGTGGGTCCAACAAATCAATCAGCTTTATATTTTTATCCAATGACGAAGATGACGATGAGAGGAGCTCTCCTGGATGCTTTCCCATTAGTACTTCTAGTGCCACTACTCCGAAGCTATAAACATCAGATTTCTCTGTCACAACCATGGTGTAGGCACGTTGTATAGGAAAACGGAAGTCTTTATTAGTAATGTTTCCATAAACAATAACAAGCACAATTTGTTCATGTTTTTTAGCTTCTTTAGCAAGGTATGACAGAGAAGCATATGTTCTAACTGATATTCAGTGTATGTGTGTTTTGAAAGGTAAAGGGATAGGTAAAGTCTAAATTCAGTTATAGCTCCTTAGTTTTTTCAAAATTCGAACCCAAGTAGCGAGCTAAATAAAGCTGGTTAAAAACTACTTAGCAGAGTATATATAAAAATTAAATAAGAGGATAACTAAAGAAGCATAAGAGGAATAGCTAGAAGATGACCTGGAGCAATATATCCATAAGTGCCAGCTAACAGAGTTCGATTGGATGAGTCAAAATTTAACAATCTAGCAATACCAAAGTCAGCAACAAAAGCTTCGAATTCTGAGTTGAGTAGAATGTTGTTGCTTGATATGTCGCGGTGAACAATTGGTGGTGTGCAGTGATGATGCAAGTATGACAAAGCATGAGCCATACCCTTCACAATGTTCACCCTTTTAGTCCAATCCAACCCAACAGCTTCCTCATCTGTGCGTAGAATACAGAACAAGCTTCCCATTTCCATGTACTCATAGATCAAGAACATGCAGTTCTCGTGCAAACAAAAGCCGTAAAGCTTTACAATATTTCGATGCCGTATTTGGGACAGTAGACGAGCCTCATTCCGGAAACTCTCGAGGGAAGCTAACTCCTCAGTTTCTGAACGGTGAAGCTTCTTCAAAGCAACCACTTTTCCACTGGGCAGCCGTGCTCTGTAAACGCTGCCGTAGCCTCCGGTTCCAATGCAGTATTTGATATCGAAATCCTCAGTGGCTTCAATCATGTCTTGAAATGTAATTCTACCATCGTAATTCCAAATTGCAAACTCATCAGCGCACTTGGTAATTTCTCCTGTCCCAGTTGGTTCAACTTCCTTATCCCTTCGTCTACGGATAATCAAGATTCCAAATATCAAGGCAAGGAATGCGACCATAGCAAGAATAATTGCAACCAAGCGAGTGGCAATTGTTTTGTGATGTGGCGGTGGCGCATTTGCCAAAGTAGTTGAGATTTCTCCTCCCAATTTATTGCCTGACACATCTAAGTGTGGCACTTTTCTGACAAATACAGGGATTCCACCGGAAAGGTTATTCATGGAAAGGTCCACAGTGTCTATGCGTGGAAATTCTCCAAGTTGGGAAGGTATTTTACCATTAATGAAGTTACCGCTTAGATCAAGATAATATAGTTCTTGAAGTTTGCCGATCTGTGACGGAATGCTTCCGCTTAACAAGTTGTTTCCCAATTTTAATATCCTCAGCTTTGAGCAATTCATGAGTTCTGGAGGAATTGGGCCATCAAGTTTGTTGTTGTACATATTCAAAGTAGTTAATTGAGTCAAATGACCCAGAGACGAAGGGATTGGGCCAACAAGTTTGTTTTGGGACAAGTCTACACTTCTCAACCACTTTAAATGGCCAAGTGTTGTAGGAATTGAACCTCCAATTTCATTTCTGGACAGGTCAAGAGCTTGAAGAACCTTCAAACTCCCGATTCCTAATGGGATGGAACCATTCATTTGGTTTGAGGCAATAGCCAAAGTAGTTAGCTGGGTTAGATGACCTACATTGGATGGGATATTACCGACAAGGGAGTTAAAAGACAAGTTCAAAATTTTCAATTTGCTTAGACCACAAAGAGTTGGAGGGATATGTCCCATGAGGTGATTATCAGATAGATCCAGGTGGACGAGATTCCTTAATCGCCTCATCTCTAAAGGGATAATTCCTGTTGTGCATGTGATTTATGAAAAACGAGATCAGTATTCACTATCTTCATTAAAAAAAAATTACATAGAGGGAGAGTCAAGCTCAAGTGCGGACGACTCACACTTCTTTAGTGTTGTAAAAACAGACGCCTGCTTTAAGCAGCAGCGCGATTTTATACATACATATATATATATATGGTGAAGTTTCACAGCTTACCGGTAAGGCCGTTGTAGGGCAGTTCAAGAGTTTGGAGCATTGAAAGGGCAGTAATTTCAGATGGAATGCGCCCAGAGAGAACATAATTTGTACGAATTTTGAAATTTCTGAGGTTCGGAAAGCAAGAGAATTTGAAACAACCGAGCTCTCCTTTGATGTTATCATTTTCATACCAGAGTAAGCTGACCCCGATTACGCTTCCCGCTGAATTGCAACTGACGCCAGTCCACTTACAATGATCGGACGTGTAGTTGCCCGACGTCGCCCAATTGTTGACCCACCAGCCGGTAGCAAGTAAAGCTTCCCTTTCTAACAGTATGGGTGACGACAATAATCTTGCAGCTGATGCCGTTACAGATATTGTCGTATCACTTATAGCACCAACATTTATTAAAATTAAAATGACCACCAATCTCGAAACAGTGGATGCTGCTGCCATGTTTATAATGGTTTTCGGTTGATTGAGCTGGCTATTTGATTCCTTGCAAAGCGTTTATATAAGAATTAATTGTTTTGCAAGCTCCCGGTGTTAACTTCCAATACGCGTTTTCAAATAGTGTGAGTCAATGTCTTCTCTGGATGGATTCAATCATGGAGATATAACCTTATCGGCTTGTATTTGTGAGGTGTAGATCTATTTGAACAACTTTGCAGAAACATGAGATAATATGGACAATATTAGAAATAATCAATAGCGCTATTAAGATATTAAATATTACCCAAAATAATAAAGAAAAAAAAAAGCTCGAAGGATTGTTGTTGTAAAATATGACTCAAATAGAAAAATAAACAAGACTAATCATATCTTTGTATAAATTTAAGTATAAAAAAAACTTGTAGGTGTATTATTATAATAAGCTGTAGAGAAAAGAATTTGTAGACTTCTGTGATTTGACAAAATAATAAAATAATCCCTTTATTTTTTAAAATAGTTACAAAACTCCTTTTGCAACATGCAAACTATATGGAAAATTGGAAATTCATGGGCTACCTAATATCCCTCTTATTTTTTTATTTTTTATTTTACACCAAAACATCATAGACAAAAGAAGATAAAAATTTCATTGCACTCAATTTTTTTCATGAAATCAAACAAGGAAAAGAAGCAAAAAGTGTTGGAAATATAGCACAAGTTACTATTTGATGCGTGATTTTGAGTGAGACTTATCTGTTGTTTCAAATATTCCTCCGTAAATACTTCAGAATGATTTTACCTATATAATCAAAATAACCCTTGGATAAATGAGAAATTGTTACTCAAAGTAAATTCATGGAATTGGAAAAGTAAAGGAAATTATATTTGTCCCACATGAAAAAGATAGCAAAGGCATGAAAGGTTTGTATATAATTACTCATGTGTGTATAAGTAAAATATAAACCAAGACGCTCTCTCTTCCGTGCCCCATCCTAAGTACACAAATTCAATGTGATACGATCCTATAGTTTCCGTTCAAACCTATGCACACTTTAAAAAAAGGTTTTTTTTAATATATTTTTTATGTATTTTACATTTTTTTTAAAATTTAATAAATGCCATATTATTTAAATATTTAATTTTAAGGCATCTTTTTTAAGTTGAGGGCAAGGAACCCCTCCGATACGTAATGCCGAAACATGCTAATCTAATCACCTTGACTTTAAAGACTGCTTCCCCTAGTCAGCAATTATTTGGAACTTACGTCTTGACATGTGCTGTGGAAAATAAAGAATGAAGTAGACTTATTGAGTCAAGCTGTTTCTTCAATCCAGATATTTAGTTTATACGTGTGCAAATATTCAATGCCTAACTTTATTCTGCACAAAGCCTAATGTCCTATTTGGGATAACGGTTGAAATACTTATAAGTTTTGATAAAAATGATGTTTGATAAATTTGTTAAAAGTTTAATTCATATTTTCTCCATTTTGACAATAACTCTTAAAATAAGTATGAGATTGTCTTTTATAAGCAACTTATTAAATAAAATGCCATTTTTTTAAAGTTTCTATTATAACTTTAATATTTTAAGAAAAGAATAAGTGTATCTTATTTTTTAAAAAATCCTAATATATAAGTAAAAGACAATTTAAACTTATGTTTATTTTAATGATTATATAATAAAATATTATTTTCGTAATCAAATTTACCAAACACTGAGTGAGCTACTTTTATAATCATTAGATAATTCCATTCACATCGCAGAAGCAGCTTATTTCAACAGCCACCAAAATCTTAAACTGATCCTAAGTCATGTTCGGAATTGCATGGGATTGTCAAATAATTAACAAAAGAAGCTATTATGTAGGAGAATAGGAACAGGTTCACCTGGAGCAATATACTCATAAGCTTGGCTACTAATAAACGGAGCGTGTAAGGATAAACACCTAAGTTTTGAGAGATACATGTATCTGGAGGGCAAATTCTTTTTCTCCCACCGGCTTCAAGGACCTATACAGTAACTCCTAAATCAAAGGGAGAAAATGGTTAATCCAATGTGGTTGTGTATGAATTGATATTCACCGTATGATTATTACATAAAGATTGAACCTTTGTACGTGCTTTATATTAAGTAAAACTGCACACTTGTTCTACACATTTAGACAACCCAGATTAAGAATTATGAAAATGAAATCTACAACTAGCTAGGTGCACTATTATTTATCTTTGCTCCTTAAATATTAGAAAGATAGAGGAGAGGGAGAAAAAGAAAAGACTAATTTTGTAGTCCAAATTTAATCTTATGCTCTGATTTTGAAGCAAATCAGCAGAGTATTTGAGGAACCAATCATGAACCATGTCCATTTCAATCTTTCGCTGCATTACTAACCATTCGGGGTCATCTTCTGTTGCTGGCTGTATGTCTAAGCAATGGGAACCTGCTCCAATTTACACACTATTAATTATGTTATCCAATAATTTAGTTAATAATTGAACACTAATTTTTTATTTTATAGAAAAAGTTACATACTGTTTTTTGTTGTCACTGCTATTATATTGTTTGATATATTTTCCAGAACCCTATAATCCCAAACAAAGAAAGAAAAAGAAAAAGGTATATAATAAAACGGGTAACTTCAATAGAAAAGAATATCCAAAATTCTTAAGCTAAATTACCCAGCGCTGCTACAGGGATCGCGGTGGCCATTAGAGAAAACAATGTTGCTACCAAATCTCTTTAAAACCACTCTTATATCCTGCAAATTAAAAAGAAATAAAAATCAAACTCAAGAACGAGGTGAAGTTTTTAATTTAAAAAAGGAAAGAAAAAGAGAAAATTAAAAGAATTAATTTGGGGATTAATTGACACTTACATGACCACCATAATAAGTTGTAATCCAATGTGGTCTTGGAACCACTCCAAAAGACTTATTGCATGAATCCATATATTCTGTCAGATAAAATGGGTATGCTTGAAACATTGTTTCCTTTTGGCCAATTCCAATTGGTGAGACCATTTCACTGCATGTCTACATGAGAAACCCCCTATATTAATAATAATAATAATAAGATAAAGAAGAAAAATATTTTTAATCATTCATAAATATATAGTGTTAGAGTGCAATTTATGCACTAGTTTTGCATTGTTTACTTCCCTTAATATCGATGTTTTGCACTTAATAATAGTGATTTACTTGTGTTTTACTTTTGTGGGTGCAGTTCTATTGATTTGTGATAAAATTGAGCTATAAGATGTTGTTTAAAGATGATTGTTCTCTTGGAGAAATTTAGAGCGTCAGAAGAACTTTGTTGATAAGGCGTGGGCGCGTGCTGTCAACTGCGGGCCTGCAGTTTTTAGTTTAACATGTTTTGTATTTTTGGTTATTTTGTAATTACGAATTTAATATTTCAGTTATTAGTATTTTATTTTAAATAGAATTCTAAAAGAGAAGAGAGAGAGAGTATTTAAGGGAGGAATCTATTGTGAAAAAGGAGACTTTTGGAGAAGAGAAAGAAACCTTAGGTCTAAACTTTTCTCTTCTCTCTATGAAGCACTAAACCTATTTTTCTGGTTGAAGGATAATGAAGCTTTGATTCATCACTACTGTGAGATCTATTTTATGCTTTAATTGTTTTATTGCTTTTTGGGTATTTGTTTATTCTCTGAATTATTTTCATGATTATGTTTGTTAATTAGGTAATTGGCCACTATTTAATTATCAACTTAATCTATTATTAATTAAAGGATTCATCGTATGAAAATTTTAATGTTTGTGACAAATAACATACCAATGAGTTGTGTTATGAGAATAAACAATCTAATTTAAATGAATCATCGTATGTGTTGATTAGGATTTGGGTCTCTCTGGTCTTTCAGGCTATCAATTGATTAAATCCTATGATCGTATCTAGGATTGTCTATTGATTAGGGAAATAGCCAACGGTCGTACCTTGGTTATCGACTAGTTAAGGAGAGATTGGCTATTAGAGGGTCTCAGTAGCTATAACCGGTCTATTCATAAGTAATAATAATCTATATTTGAATCAATGATCAGTAATCGAATCTAGCTGAATTAATTCCTTCAACCAGAGCTTTCTCCAATTTGAATTACAACTTTAATTTGCATTCTTGTTATTTTAATTTGATTTTTATTATTGTCAACAAAACCCCCATTTTATGTTTTACGTTTTAAAAGGATTTAAATAATTACCGATCTCTGTGGACACGACCCTGCTCAATCACTATACACAATTTATTTAGAGTAGGAATTTATTTTTGTTGGCTTCGACAACCATCGTATAGTCATATAAATAAAATTAAGAGATGTACATAAAATAGGTATTGTTAGGCGAAAGACTAATTCATTGCGACATGTTGTTTATTTGATGGTCTCAATGGAACTATCCAATGAAATCACGTCATCTGTAATCGCACTTGAGCAGAGTTGAAATATCCACTAAGAGTTGCATTCTGTAGGGCATCTTTACATGATACAAAAGGCACCGATTTTCCATAGAACTGATGCTGCACAAAAAATCAAATTAAAAAATATATATATATCACAACTTTTTAGTTGATATTATAGATTAAATTTATCTTTATTATTATTGTTTCGCGTTCGAACTCTGTTTCAATTATTATCAAATTCTTTACTTACCTCTATGTAAACTTGTAAGCCTTTAAATCGATGAGCATTATCAGTAACCTGGATTTGTATGTTATTAGGAGGTCGTTGCTTAGAGATTCCCATGTCCACTCTTAGTGCCAAAAGACTTGGTCTTGATGCACAGGTGACAAGTTTGTTGGGGAGTACATTTGGACTCGCTATCTTGATTTAGTTCCAAACATCATAGCATTTGGTTATTTATGTTGGTCAAAGTTCGCAAGTTCAGTTTGCGTGGTCAACTCAAGTAGACGAGAGAGTTGTGCAACTCTTGACCATGCGTGCAAATGCCAATGTATGTGGCTTTAAAATTTGGCAGTGAGGACGTATGATCCCCCACAGCCTGGAATCAATGTGTGTCTGAAACCTTTTTTGAACGAAAACACGGAGCAAATGTGAGCTTCTCGCAGGCTAAGGTTCCAAGAGAGGTTACATATGTTTACCATGAAGTGTCATATGAACTTGTACAGATTGATTTCCGATGTTTCTTTTTCCCGGTAATTTCTTATTTTAAATCTTATTGCTTGTCTTTGTGTATGTGCGTTGGGCTGGAGGCTCCATTGAAATGGTGTTTCCTCAAATTATGAATTATAATGCTCGTAAGTGTTAATATCATCTCTTCTAGTCCAGCTTATTAAGAAAGTCTTTCAGAATCCTATTCAAACATATTCCTTTTTTTTTTGTTTTTTGGAAGGAAAGATTTTCTTGCTGGAAATGTTGTTAATTAACAAGGATTCTGGTTGTATTAACTATTTTGTAAACAAATTCTTTCATCTGTACTACAATAGCAGATGACGGAGCTCACTGGGAATATTTTATATTTTTACCATTGATGTGATAACTAATATAAGGCATAATGGTTTCTGTACCATTTCCAGCCTCAGCCTGATTCCAATACTTGTGGATCAAAGCAGAAAGTTGCCACACCACCTGTAGGTCCTGGAGAGCTTCCTTCAACGGGTTCAAACAAACCCAAGGAGTGGAGTTGTGCCCTCTGTCGGGTCAGTGCTACTACCGAGAGAGGTCTAGATGAGCATCTTCAAGGTAGGAAGCACAAGGCCAGGGTTTCAGGACTAATTAGAGATAAGAAAATGTGCAGTAACTCCACTTCATCCACGTCAAAAAAATCTACTGAAAGCAGAGATGGTGTTGGCCAAGAAATGAAGACTAAAGTACAAGAGGAATCAGTTAAAGCTAATAAAACTGTTGTTGGTCTAGACCAGAAAGGGGAGGTTGGTCTAGATGAGCATCCTCAAGGTAAGAAGCAGAAGGCCAAGGAAGAAGAACTACTTGGAGCTCAGAAGTGGATAAAAAATCTAATGAAAGCAGAGATAGTGCTGGCCAAGAAATGAAGACTAAAGTAGCAGAGGAATCAGTTAAAGCTAATAGAACTGTTGTTGGTTTAGACCAGAAAGAGGAGGGTTGTCAAGCCCTGCAGGTTAAGCCCTATCCCAACCTTTGTGGATCAAAGCAGGAAGCTGCCACACTACCTGCAGGTTCTGGTGAGCTCCCTTTGACCAGTTCAAGGAAACCCATGGATTAAAGCTGTGCCCTCTGTCAGGTCAGCACTACTCACAACAGAGATCCAGATTAGCATCTTCAAGGCAAGAAGCACTAGGCCAAGGAAGGAGGACTACTTGGAGATGAGAAGATGTGCAGTAACTCCACTTCCAGAAACTCTACTGAAAACAGAGATAGTGCTGGCCAGGAAATTAAGGCTACTCTAGAAGAGGAATCAGTTACACCGAATAAAAATATCGTTGATTTAGACCAGAAAGTGGAGGGTGGTCAAGATGAGCATCTTCAAGGTGAGAAGCACAAGGCGGAGGAAGCGGAGCTAATTGGAGCTCAGAAGATGTGCACTACCTCATCTTCATCGACATCAAAAGATTCTGGAAAGACAAGTAGACCAGAAAGTGGGTTAAGACCAGAAAGTGCTGGCCAAGAAATGAAAGCTAAAGTAGAAGAGGAATCAGTTAAAGCTATTAAAACTGTTGTTGGTTTAGACCAGAAAGTGCAGGGTGAAGAAGATTCAGAGAACAAAAATAAGGAGCTGCTAAAGAAGGACTTGAATGCAAACACTCAGAAGATGACAAATGGAATACCGACTGGAGAGACGATGAAGAGAAAACTTCCCCTTAGAGAGAATTTCGAATTCTGGTGTGAAGTTTGTCGAGGAGCTCAGAAGAAATGAAGAGAAACTTCATATATGCATGGTTATGACATTGGACTCTTCGGCTCAAAGCAAATTTTTCTTGATCATGACCTGACATTAGTTTATCTTTTGCTGGCAGGTAGTTGGCGGGATATCACTAACCACAACTTATGCAGAAGCTTCCTAACATCAGCGGTGGGTCCAGGATGTTTGATCGGATCAGCTAAATTATTGTATATGTTTGTGTGAATATTTACAAAGGAGTGAAAAAACTAATATATTAAATATCAAGAACCTCGTTCTGAATGAAGTTTATATATATAATTTGTAAAATAAACTAATAATTAAAATGACAATTTACCCTTTTAACTCGTAGAGATACAACCTTAAATAATAACAAGAGAGGAGCTCTCCAGGATGCTTGTAGTGTCTAAAAAATTATCATCAATGAAAATGGGAATGGGAGGGCGTGGTGGGGTTGATGATCTAAGACTCTTTGCTCATCACTGGTGGCCGTAATAATGGGGGCTTGGAGCACCTTCACTTCAACCCCCAGCAGCTCCTCGGCCTTTACCACTCAATGAGCAAACCCTCTGGCGGCAGCAGCATCTCCTGTGGCTATCATTGTTGCTGAACGATAAATTTGTGCTGCCCCTGAGAAGCTGAAATTGCAAGAACAAGGCAGCAACTCAAAAACCAGCAATCTTTTAAATGTAAGCAAGCATAATAATTATTCATAAAACGTTGAAACACAAAGTCCTGCTAGATTCAAAATTTAGAAGACTCGTGATACAATAAGAACTTAAAGTGTATATACGATTATGCATTACAAGTGAAGTTGCATGCTATATGAAGTTTTAAAATATGTCTCACTTTTCAATGATTTCTGGTAAATCGCTAATCCGATAATATCAAATATCCTTCATAATCTTCATCTTCCTCTTCTTCGTCGTCATCGTCTTCTTTAGATATTTTTCCTCCTTCAACACCGTTAACCATATTTTTCAACTGCAATGTCAGTTTGGAAGTAATATTTATGAAGTTCAACAAGTTTCAAATTTTGATATTGTTTGAAATGTGAATGATAAGTACAACTTCTACCATTATTTATAGAAAAATATGCAATATTGGCTTTGAGGAAATATAATAAAGTTTACAATTAAGAAAGGTGTAATCCTAAATCTCGAAAAATCTGATACTAAATCTTAAAATGTAAATATTTAAATCCCGAAGAATCCGATGCATATTCTAACAGATAGTGTTATAATTGTTGGATTTACATGGAGTCTAATTATAGTATTAACGTTAGTACTCGAATTCTCATATGATCTAAACTTCTCTTGAGTAAAACTCACATGGGAGATTTGTGATCCATAAATAATTATATAAAAAAAAGATAGTAATTAAATCATAATCGGGAGCGCTTAGATCTTTTTTATTTTTACTATGAAGAGCTCAATCGGGAGAAAATTTAAATTTTTAAGGGGAAAAAGCAACCCACACTCCCGAAGTTTGCTTAAATAGTCACACAAACCCCCTTAATTTCATAAATGATGGATTGCATACCATTAAGTCTAAATTTCATAAATACTGTAATATTTTTATCTAATGATGAAGATAACGATGAGAGGAGCTCTCTAGGATGCTTTCCCATTAGTACTTCTAGTGCCACCACTCCAAAGCTATAAACATCAGATTTCTCCGTCACAACCATGGTGTAGGCAAGTTCTGTATGAAAACAGAAGCCTTTATTAGTGATGTTTCCTAAATAATAACAAGAGCAATTTGTTTATATCTTTGAGCTTCTGCAGCAAGGTATGACAGAGAACCATATGTTTTTAACTGATATTTAAAGTGTATTTTTTTTTTAAAAAAAAGTGAAACTGGTAGGCAAAGTTCAAATTCATTTTTCCAGCTCTTTACCTATTCAAAAATTTGAACCTAAGTAGCTAATTAAATAAAACTGCTTAAAAATTACTTAACCGAGTATATACAAAAATTAATTAAAAGAATAATTAAAGAAGCAGAAGAAGAATAGCTAGAAGATTACCAGGAGCAATATATCCATAAGTGCCAGCCAATAGAGTTCGATTGGATGAGTCAAAATTTAATAATCTAGCAACGCCAAAGTCAGCAACAAATGCTTCTAATTCTGAGTTGAGTAGAACGTTGTTGCTTGATATGTCGCGGTGAACAATTGGTGGTGTGCAGTCATGATGCAAGTATGACAAAGCATGAGCCATGCCCTTCACACCGTTCACCCTTTTAGTCCAATCCAACCCAACAGCTTCCTCATCTATGCGTAGAATACATAACAAGCTTCCCATTTCCATGTACTCATAGATCAAGAACACGCAGTTCTCGTGCAAACAAAAGCCGTAAAGCTTTACGATATTTCGATGCCGTATTTGGGACAGTAGACGAGCCTCATTCCGGAAACTCTCGAGGGAAGCTAACTCCTCAGTTTCTGAACGGTGAAGCTTCTTCAAAGCAACCACTTTTCCACTGGGCAGCCGTGCTCTGTAAACGCTGCCGTAGCCTCCGGTTCCAATGCAGTATTTGATATGGAAATCCTCAGTAGCTTCAATCATGTCTTGAAATGTAATTCTACCGTCGTAATTCCAAATTGCAAACTCATCAGCGCACTTGGTGATTTCTTCTGTCTCAGCTGGTTCAACTCTCTTATCCCTTCGTCTACGGACAAACAAGATTCCAAATATCAAGGCAAGGAATGCGACCATAGGGAGAATAATTGCAACCAAGCGAGTGACAATCTTTTTGTGATGTGGCGGTGGCGAATTTGCCGAAGTATTTGGGATTTCTACCTCGAAATTGTTGCCTGACACATATAAGAGAGGCACTTTTTTGACAGATTCAGGGATGCTACCGGAAAGGCTATTCATGGAAAGGTTCACGGTATCTATGCGTCGAATTTCTCCAAGCTGGGAAGGTATTTTACCATTAATCAAGTTATGGCTTAAATCAAGATAATTTAGTTCTTGAAGTTTGCCAATCTCTGACGGAATGCTTCCGCTTAACAAGTTGTTTCCCAATATTAATATCCGCAGCTTTGAGCAATTCATGAGTTCTGGAGGAATTGGACCATCAAGTTTGTTGTTGTACATATTTAAAGTAGTTAGCTGAGTCAAATGACCCAGGGACGACGGGATTGGACCAACAAGTTTGTTTTCGGACAATTCTAAATCTGTCAACCTATTTAAATGACCAAGTGTTAAAGGAATAGATCCAGTTAGATTGTTATATTCCAGGGACAGAGATGTCAAGTTGACTAAACCAGCTATGGTGGAAGGAATTGGACCTTCAAGTTTGTTGTCGGACAGGTCAAGAACTTGAAGAAAGTTCAAATTCCCGATTTCTAATGGGATGGAACCATTGATTAGGTTTGAGTGCATATAAAAAGTAGTTAGCTGAGTCAAATGACCTACAGACGAAGGGATTGGGCCAACAAGTTTGTTCTGGGACAAGTCTAAACTTCTCAACCTCTTTAAATGGCCAAGTGTTTGAAGGAATTGAACCTCCAATTTCATTTCAGGACAGGTCAAGAACTTGAAGAAAGTTCAAATTCCCGATTTCTAATGGGATGGAAACATCAATGTGGTTTGAGGCAATAGCCAAAGTAGTTAGATGGGTTAGATGACCTACAATGGAGGGGATATTACCAACAAGGGAGTTAGAAGACAAGTGCAAATTTTCCAATTTGCTTAGACGACCAAGAGTTGGAGGGATATATCCCCAGAGGAAATTATCAGATAGATCCAGGTGGACGAGATTCCTCCATCTCCCCATCTCTGAAGGGATAATTCCTGTTGCGCATGTGATTTATGAAAAACGAGATCAGTATTCACTATCCTCATAGAAATAAAATTTATAAAGAAATGCTTAGGTTGTAAAAATTAATAGATTTTTTAGTGCTCTAATAGTTTTTTTTTTCTTATTTTTTGTTGGGGCTCGTCAATGCTGCAAATTTTAGACTGAAAGTTAAATCTGCAGATGCAACAAATATATCAATAAATTAATACAAAACTATGGAGATTAGAGAGAATCACTCTCAGTGCTCTCAATTGACTACCCTATTGTTGTGCAAATTTTAATGAACTCGCAAGCGCACGAATCTATTGTAGTATAGACTAATGGTGACGAGTGTCGATCCCACGAGGAGGTGGATTTTAATTATATATAGAATTAATTTTGTAAATGGGTGGTTGGAATTGTGGTGGAAGTGATTTAAATTATCCTAAAATTGGAATTGAAATGGCGATAATAAATTCTAAAATTGGACTTGCAATGGCGAGAATAAATTGAAGAGAAATCTATTAAAATGACTTATTTGGGTATCTGGATCCGTATCAACATGCATCATGGGCTAAATATTCCTTATTAATGCCAATTAAATCATGAGGGGGGAATCCACACCTCATGAACCACGCTCTAATCAATATGGTGCTAAGGGCTTATCGTGCCAAATAATAATAACCTTGTACTAGAGGGCCGGTGAAACCAAGGCGGTACTAGACAAGATTAGTATTATTTGTCGACGAGAAGTCAAAACATCCACAAAAACTAGAGGGGAAGAGAAAATAAATTTACCAAATTAAGCCCATGACACATGTTGAGACTTCACCTTCAACCCAAGCTTGAAAGAAAATTAGCCACTCATAATTGAACTAGGGGCAAAATGAGAATTTATTAAAATACGAAGAAAATACAAGATAAAGAAGGAATTACAGAAAATAAAGTCCAAAAATGGATTCAGCGATATCAAATTAGGGGGGGGAGGCCCCCTTTTTATAGATACATGGAGTAAATTATGGCCATCGGATTAAAAACAGTTTGGACGCTCAGGATTACGCCACGTCATCAGTCAACAGTCCACGGTTTGACCACGTGGATGAACAGTAATACGGTTTGACTCGGATGAACAGTAACGCGGTTTGGTTGAAAATAATCCTGTGTGATGCATGTACCGTACGCGAGATTTTTCGTCCACTGATATGCTGCCACGTCACCATCAACAGTACATAAGAATTTTAGCCCAACAGGATCGTGACACCTCATCAGTCAATGCCACATCATCATCTGTCTATGTGAACAGTGTCGTGAACAGTAACGTATATACAGTACCGTACACGTGAATAGTACCGTACATGTGATCAGTGCCATTTTTCTTTTTATGCTTCTCCTAAGGTTTTCGACCGTCCTGAGTTCAAAAGTGATGTCCGTTTTGCCATCTGATTTCTCGTTTATTGTGAAATGACTATGATGCCCCTAAAATACATAAAATACTTAATTAAAATAAAACACATGTAATTAAATCACAAGAAAGTTAAATACATAAAAGTAAGGGTTGTTAATAAGACTTGAAATGTAAAATGACGGTTTTCTCCTTTATAAATATGCATTTTCTAACACTCAACACACCCCCCAACCAGTTTATTGCTAGTCCCTAGCAAATAAAGCGAAAACAAAAAAAATAATTTTTTTTAATAGAAACACTCATATTTATTCCATCAGATTAATGATAGCAATTAAATAAAAGTATAAGCATTATCTCCAGTCTAAAGCAACATCACACCCACATCAACCATCCACATGAATCAGCCCAGTAGACTTTGTCATAGCTACTTTCAAGAATGACATGTCAAACCCCAAACTGGAAGTAGTGACACTCTCACAAAGAAATTAAAACCAATAAAAATAGTCACTCCAATGAATGGTAATTGAGAGAGAAAATAATAAAGAAGTGATATCACATGCTCTCACCAAAATGAAATAAATATGCCCTCAGCTTAGAAATAATACGATCTCAAGTCAAATAAAAATGCTAGTTAACCCAATTTATTTGTCTTATTTATTTATTTATTTATTTTTATTATGCAGCACTACATCTTTTTAGCTCATATAACTAGCTTCTACTTCAGACTATAGTTCCCTAAACTCAAGAAGGACTTTTATTAGGACGTACCGTAGGTTAGGGACATGGTTAACAAAGAAGGGAAATAAGGAAAATAAAGTGTATGTTTGAGAAAAAAAAATTGCAGGGATTTTTTTTTTTTTGGAAGTTGCAAGGTGGATTTCACCTATTGTTGTTATTTTTTTATTTTTTATTTTTCTTTTGAAACAACAATTTTTGTTTTTTTGTTTTTTGTTTTTTTTTTACTTTTATTTGGCATAACTTCACTGAACAAAAATACTTATTTACATTTTTCTCAAACATAAATAGGTGATGGAACTTATAAGACATTGGGTAATACTCCAAATCGGAGTGGGTCAAGATAAGTTAAACAAATAAAAGGTTTTTTTTTTTTTTAAAAAAAGGCTCAAAATGGTTAACTATGGATATTTCACAAAAGGGATGGCTAGAAAGGCTCAAACGGATCAAAGATGGCCTTTCCATCGTCTTTTAGGGCTCTAAATAATCATCCATATCTACTAGTTAGATGGGCCTCCCAATGTAGCAACATACATTTTTTTTTCTTTTTCTTTTTTTTTTATTTTACCATTTTTTTTAAGGGTTAACTCAAAAGAAATCTAGAGATCGTGTATAAAATAATAAACTGCTAAGCTGTATAGAGAATGGGCAAAAGGGTTACTCTCCAAGAAAATGATAGGCTCAACAACTCACTTGGCATTTATTTATAGCATGTTCATTCCTTCAAGCAACTTATATTTGTCTCCGACATCAACATGTAAAGTAGCAAACATAGCGTAACATCACTTAAGACTAAAGATAATACAAATACTAAAATTTGAAATTAATCATGTCATCCAATGTTAAAACAAATCACACAAATTATTATTATTATTTTTTAAACAACATTCTACCCCCCAACCTATTCTAAGCATGAAAGGAAAATATGCATGCAGAAATGTGAATATGATGCAGAAAAACTAATTAGAAAAGTTACACTTAAAATGATGGAAAACCAAAATGATTTTTTTTTTAAAGAAGATGCGTTTCTAGAGGAACTACACTCCATATTCAGCCATCTTCGACTCACAAGTTGGAAAATGTATATTTATAGAGGAGAAATTAAAAAGAAGAAAAATAAACATAAAAACATAATACAGAAAAAGAAAATGTCTGAAATTTTTTTAATTTTTTTTTAATTTCTTTAACGATGAAGATGCGTTTCTAGAGTAACTATACTCCATATTCAGCCATCTTCAACACAAAAAGTTAGCAACAGTTAGTTTCTACAACAAAAAATTAGTAAAAACTTAACCAAAATTCCACATTTGTCGACTATTCCCTCCCCCCAACCAGAACGAAACATTATCCTCAATGTTTTAAAGGAAAGAAGTAGAGTTTAGAAGACATCACCTGGGTGGTGCAACACAGAAGAAAATATTTATAGGCGGAGAGTTAAATCTAATTTTTACTTCTTACTGCGGCTACTGTTACCATCATTATTTGGAGGCTCCAACCCCAACACAAAGGTCTAGGGGTCTGGGTCCGGTTTATAAGCTTGTAACAGATCAAGTAGCTCATTAGCAGTGTGAGCACAAATAAAGAGTTTTTTCGCATTAGGGGGAATGAAATAGTTTTTTATTGCATGGTTAAGAAATGCGATAAAGCCATCATAAAAGTTATTGACATTTAACAAACCGATGGGTTTCTGGTGGATGTACAGATGGGCCCAAGATGCTAGTGTGATAAGTGCCTCTAGTGTTGCAAGATCTCCTGGAAGGAAAATAAAAGCATCAGCATGATTAAGCATTTCAGTTATTCTTTCTTGCATACCTGAGACGACTAACTCTTCTCCAGTTGATGAGTCAAACGAACTACCCAAAGGTTTTAGGGCTCTTGGGATGATGCCTAACACTTGGCTGCCTCTGATAAAAGCTGCTTCTGAGACCATTTTTGTTAACCCTCGATTACCTCCTCCATACACCAAGTGTAATTTTCTCGCTGCTATGCTGCGACCAAGATCTATGGCTGCCTCAACAAACTCTTTATGTTTGCCATATGAAAATCCAGAAAGCACACAAATGTTCTTGAATTGTCTATTTGGAGTAGCTGCCATTGGGATACTTCTCAAAAAATAATTTGTTAGTGCTTGACAAAAAAAATCACATTTAAGAGTCTTGGTGACAATGGGTCACAGTTGTGTATGAGGTAACATGTCAGTGTCAAATAACGCGTAAAGCACGTGGCTCGCGAGTCAAAAAGGAAACAGTAAAAAGGGAAAAAGAAAACAATAATAAGGAAAAAGCAAACAGTAATAAAATTATTAAAGACAATAATGCACACAGTAAAACAATAGTGAAATAAAATAACAGTAAAGTGAAAGGATATTTACAGGTAGTTGCGACTGTGGCTCACATCTTCCTCTGGTTTTACGTCCAGAAACGGCTTGAACGCCCTCTATGGGTCGAGGATAGGCTTCATATCCAGTTTTCTTATAAATTGGCAAACAGGGTCGTTTATAGTCAGATTCCCGAGACTATATCGTGCATGCTCTTTCTGGAATAATGGCCATAACTGGAGAATCGCTCCTTGCACATATCCACTGGGATGCGTTTCAAGAGGCAAAAGGATATCATCCAATGACTCCTTATTCAAGCCATCCTTAATGAATTGAATCTTATCTTCCCTGTTATCAGACATCATTCCTAAAGAACATGGGTTTTTATTGCAACTCATTCTGGCACACTTATGACAAGCAACAGAAATTCTTCGAGCTCGTCATTTTCTTGCATAATTTCCTTTACCACAACCAGGCATGTATGTAATAAATTTTGGAGGTAACTCACCTGTCGATCGTACTTTAGCCTCGATTAACCAACGGATGTCAGCAGGTATGTTATTCCTCAAGAGTAATCGGATGCGTTCGGACCGAACTTTATAGATCGTAAGGAGGGCACTCTGACGAAGTAAAGGGAATCGCTTGTGAAGCTTCGCTAGAATCTCGTTTCTGTCCATACTTTCGCCTCAGAATATTAGTTATTATGGGAAACTGAAGTAACCGACTTGATTGTCACGGAGTACCGTTATCCGCCACTTCACCGGGGTAACAAACTAAAGCACACAAATAGAAAAACAAATTAAAACACACAAAGAAAATTAAAATCGTCCTCTTATTGAATTTACCTCAAGCTCCAACTGGATGTCATAAACACTTCTCTCAATGTCTCTGAGTTGGCTTTCTAAACCCTCAACATAGGCTACTAACTCTGGTGGTTGTAGAGTCCAAATACGATGTGTTTTACAAAATTGAATCTGTCTTTTGAGATGAGTTTTGACACGTTAAAGTGGTTTAAGAATGTTCAGGAGGAACGGTCTAAGTATGAGACTCATGATTAACAATGATAAGAGAAAACTTACTAGTTAAACAAACACACTTATGCAAAAATAATTTCAATTAGCAAAAGAATAATATAAAGAAAGAAAGAAAAATCAAATCAACGAAAAGAAAAATCAATTCAAATCTGGTGGGTCACTCAAATTTATTTCGGTGTCTTCTCCATGTGGTTGGTATTCTAGATATGGTTTTAATCTTTGACCATTAACTTTAAACGTGACACCGTTCTTTGGGTCCTTAATTTCAATTGCCCTATGTGGAAAAATAGTATGAACAATAAATGGGCCAGACCAACGAGAGCGTAACTTACCTGGGAATAGGTGCAAACGAGAATTGAATAAAAGCACTTTCTGACCTGGAGTGAAAGATTTTCTCATAATTTGCTTGTCATGGAAGGCTTTCATTCGTTGCTTGTAAATCTTGGCATTTTCGTACGCGTCATTGCGAATTTCTTCAAGTTCTGCCAGCTGTAATCTTCTTTCTGAGCTGGCTTGCTGCATGTCAAAATTGAATTTCTTGATGGCCCAATATGCACGATGCTCGAGTTCCACAGGTAGGTGGCAAGCTTTTCCATACACTAGCCTGTAGGGTGACATCCCAATCGGGGTCTTGAAAGCCGTTCTATATGCCCATAATGCACCATCAAGTCTTAATGACCAATCTTTCCTGTCTGGCCTCACTGTCTTTTCTAATATGTGCTTTATTTCTCGATTGGAAATCTCAACTTGGGCACTGGTTTGCGGATGATACGGGGTCGCCACTTTGTGTGTGATTGAATACTTTGTCAAAAGAGCCTTGAATGGTTTGTTACAAAAGTGGGCACCACCATCACTGATTATTGCTCGAGGGAATCCAAAGCGCGAAACAATGTTGCTTTTCAAAAATCCTATCACCACCTTGTGATCATTGGTCCTACATGAAATTGCTTCTACCCATTTCGATATGTAGTCAACAGCAACCAATATGTATTGATGGCCAAAAGAATGGGGAAAGGGTCCCATGAAGTCGATACCCCATACATCAAAAATCTCAACCACTAAAATTGGATTTAGTGGCATCATGTTCCTTCGTGTAATGCTCCCCATTCGTTGACACCTATCACATGAAGAACAAAAAGTGTAAGCATCTTGAAATATAGTTGGCCAATAAAAACCACATTGTAAAACTTTAGTTGCTGTTTTCTTAGCACTGAAATGGCCTCCACAAGCTTGTTCATGGCAGAATGAAAGAATATTCTGAATTTCATTTTCTGGGACATATCGTCTAACAATTTGGTCTGCACAATACTTGAACAAATACGGGTCATCCCAAAAGAAATTCTTTATCTCTGCAAATAATTTAGCCTTATCTTGCTTGGTCCAATGCTCTGGAAGTTTACCTGTAACAAGATAATTAACTATATCACCATACCAAGGCAATACTTCCGCACTCATTAATTGTTCATCTGGAAATGACTCATTCAATATTAATGGCTCTGTAATTGTGTCAAAATGGAGACGAGAGAGGTGGTCCGCCACAACATTTTCTGTCCCTTTCTTATCTTTGAATTCCAAGTCAAATTCCTGCAAAAGTAACACCCAATGAATTAGTCTGGCTTTTGCATATTTCTTTATGAGAAGATATTTAAGAGCAGCATGATCCGTGAATATAATTATTTTACAACCAATGAGATAGGATCGAAATTTTTCCAATGCAAACACTACTGCTAGCATTTCTTTTTCAGTAGTTGAATAATTCAACTGGGCATCATTTAATGTCATACTAGCATAGTAAATAACGTGGGGAATTCGATCAACTCTTTGTCCTAATACTGCTCCTACTGCATAATCAGATGCATCACACATGAGCTCAAATGGTAAGTTCCAGTTCGGGGACTGAATGATGGGTGATGATGTCAATAAATGCTTTAATTTTTCAAACGCAACAAGACATGAATCATCAAAGACAAAAGGTACATCCTTAGCAAGTAGATTGCATAAGGGTCTAGAAACTTTGCTAAAATCTTTAATGAAACGTCTATAGAAACCAGCATGCCCAAGGAAAGATCTTACTTCTCTGACTATTTTGGGTGGAGGAAGATTAGAAATGAGATCCACTTTAGCTTTGTCAACCTCAATACCATTGCTCGAAATAATGTGACCAAGAACAATACCTTGTTTTACCATAAAATGGCACTTCTCCCAATTTAAGATCAAGTTCTTCTCAATACATCTCTGCAGAACTAGTGTTAGATGATGTAAACATTGATCAAACGAATCACCAAAGACAGAAAAGTCATCCATAAAGACTTCAAGGAATCGTTCAACCATATCAGAAAAAATGCTCAACATGCATCGTTGAAATGTAGCAGGTGCATTACATAATCCAAATGGCATTCTCCTATATGCAAAAGTGCCAAAAGGGCAAGTGAAAGTGGTTTTCTCCTGATCTTTTGGTGCTATGGGGATCTGATTATATCCTGAGTAGCCATCTAAAAAGCAATAAAATTCATGACCTGCTAATCTATCAAGCATTTGATCAATAAATGGTAAAGGAAAATGGTCTTTACGTGTGACAGAATTCAACTTTCTATAATCAATGCATACACGCCATTCTGTAGTTACTCTAGTTGGTATCAATTCATTATCAGCATTCATAACTACTGTGACTCCTGACTTTTTAGGGACAACTTGTACAGGACTGACCCATGAACTATCAGAAATTGGGTAAATGATACCTGCGTCTAATAGCTTAAGGACTTCAGTTCTAACAACTTCTTTCATATTAGGATTTAACCGACGTTGCATTTCCCTAGTAGATTTAGCATTTTCATCGAGGTGAATGTAATGCATGCAGTCTACTGGGTTTATACCTTTCATGTCTGCTATAGTCCATCCTAATGCTCCTTTGTGCTCTTTTAAAACATCCAACAACTTACCTTTTTGTTCGTCATTGAGGGATGATGAGATGATTACCGGCAGAGTGCTTTCTTCTCCCAAAAATGCATATTCCAGAGTGTTGGGTAATGGTTTGAGCTCGAGTTTCGGTGGTGATTCTGATGATGGGATGAGTTTCTTCTCTGATGGTGCTAGTTGTTCAACTCTTGACTTCCATTTATTAGTGTCCATGGATGGTGCTAAGTCAAGTAGGGCATTGACCTCATCGACCGATCTGTTAATATTAAAATCAAAACCAAAGTGAGTTAAACATGTTTGTAAAGGATCATCACTAAGGTTTGAAAGAAAAGTGTTATCAACTATTGTTTCAATTAAATCCACATCAATAATTCCATCATCTGCATTGTGAGGTTGTTTGGCAATGTTGAAGATGTTCAGTTCCATAGTCATATTGCCGAAGGACAACTGCATATTTCCAGTTCTGCATTGAATGTGAGCATCCGCAGTTGCCAAGAAAGGTCGGCCTAGGATAATGGGGATGTGCTTCCTTGAATCCTGTATTGGTTGAGTGTCAATTACAATGAAATCAACAGGAAAATAGAACTTGTCTACCTGGATAAGCACGTCCTCCACAATACCACGAGGTATTTTTGTGGACCAATCTGCAAGTTGTAACACCAATGGAGTTGGGTGTAATTCTCTCAATCCAAGTTTCACGAATACTGAATAAGGCAACAGATTTACACTAGCTCCTAAATCCAACAAAGCATTCTCAATTGTGTGGTTCCCTATACTGCATGAGATAGTGGGGGAGCCTGGGTTTTTGCATTTTAAAGGAATTTTATGTTGGAGTATAGAACTAACGTTTTCTGTTAAAAATGCCTTCTTTTGAACATGTATATTTCTCTTTTTAGTACAAAGGTCTTTAAGAAACTTGGCATAAGATGGAACTTGTTTAATAGCATCAAGCAAAAGGATGTTAACACTTACCTGTTTGAAGATTTCAAGAATCTCACCTGTGGATTTTCCCTTTTTTCCTTTAGCTAATCTCTGAGGAAATGGAGCTTTGGGAACATATTCCCGTGGGTTGGTTTTTTCTTTCTCCTCCGGTGATGAGTCCTCAAGACTCACATGTACAATTTGATTTTCTTTTGTCACCGACATCTCCACTTTGTTGTCGACTTCTTTTCCTTTTCTCAAGGTCATAACTGCTTTGACTTCTCCATGCTGTTGTAGTGAACTGGTACTTGCTTCATGCACTCCTTTAGGATTAGGCACTGGTTGACTTAGAAATTTACCTTTCCCAACAGTCATTGCCAAGGTCTGAACTGAAGAAGCCAGTTGTCCCACCATCTTCTCGAGGCTTGAAACTGATTGGGCTTATGAGTTGAAGCCCGCTCTCAATTCATTTCGTAGTCCATCAATGGTGCGGTTCTGTTGCTCAATCGTGGAGTGAATAACATTCTTGAAATTCTGGAATGCATCCTCCCATGGTCTGGGTTGAGAGTAGTTCTGGTTTTGATTGTATGGACTAAATGGGGGCTGAGAGGCTTAAGGATTTTGTGGAATTTGTTGCATTGGTGTAGCTGGAGCTGCTGGTCCATTCTGTTGGAATCCTTGAGACCATGAAAAATTAGGGTGGTCTCTCCATCCAGGGTTATATGTGTTGGAGTATGGGTTGTAATTTGATGGCTTTCTCATTACACCTATGGCATTGGCTTGATCTGAGTATAAGTCATGGTCATGTGGCTCTGTTGATTTAGCAGTCGATAACGATGCTATTTGTCGAGCAAGACCTTCAACCATCTCCTTGACTTCTTTGATTCCCGAAGTTGACTCGCCAATTTGAACCTCATTCACTCCTTTAATTCTTCTAGTATTCCGGAGTGATCGACTCCGTTGTTGGGAATTATCCGCTTGTCGTTGAAAGAATTCCCAAATCTCTGATGCACTTTTTGACATTAGCTCTCCTCCACTTGTTGCCATTAGCCATTCCTGCACATTCGGCAATAATCCCTCCAAAAAGTATTGGCATTGGTGCCATTTCTCGTACCTATGATGTGGACACTTCAAGAGTAGCCAATTGAATCGTTCCCACGTTTCGAAAAACTACTCGTCTTCTCTCTGTGTAAACTCTGAAATTTCCCTGCGAATAGCATTGGTTTTATGCACTGGGAAATATTTATTCAAAAATTTTGTAACCATTTGTTCCCATGATGTGATGCTATTAGCAGGCAAAGTATTTAACCATGAACGAGCTCTATCCTTTAAAGAAAATGAGAATAATCTGAGTTTAACATCATCGTTTGAAAAATTTTCATATTTAAAAGTTTGACAAATTGCATGAAAATCATTCAGATGATTATATGGGTCCTCATTTTCTAGGCCATAAAATGTTGGGAGACAATTTAGCACACTGGGTTTTAATTCAAAACTTCTAGCAGCTACATTTGGGTATCTTATGCATGATGTGCTCAAATTAGCTAAGGGACTAAAATAGTCCTTAAATGGCCTCTCTTGTGGTGCTTGTAAATCCATTCCAATTTTATTTTTAATGTGCTTTTGTGTGCGAAGTATTTTTCAAGTTCAAGGTCTATAGGTTCAAGATTGGGTAATAATGACCTTCGACCATGCATGCAAAACAAATAAAATAAAAAATAAAGATGGGAACAAAATAAATAAAAATAAAGAAAAAGAAGAAATTACGATACTAACCTTATTGCGCTATTACAACCTTTCTATAAAAATACACAAAAATAAATACGTGAAATAAATTAACTAAAAATTAAATTAATTAAATAAAAAAATTACAAAGAAAAATAAATTGAAAATTAAATCACAGAATTTTAAAGAAGAGAAAAAGAAAAGAAATACTAACCTTTAAATGTAGATTCACTTTTTTTTTCTTTTTTTTTAATAAAAATAAAAAAATACAAGAAAACAAATAAAAGAAATTATTCACAAAAATTAATTCTATGAATTAAAAGTACTTACCTCCCCGGCAACGGCGCCAAAAACTTATTGTGCAAATTTTAATGAACTCGCAAGCACACGAATCTATTGTAGTATAGACTAATGGTGACGAGTGTCGATCCCATGAGGAGGTGGATTTTAATTATATATAGAATTAATTTTGTAAATGGGTGGTTGGAATTGTGGTGGAAGTGATTTAAATTATCCTAAAATTGGAATTGAAATGGCGATAATAAATTCTAAAATTAGACTTGCAATGGCGAGAATAAATTGAAGAGAAATCTATTGAAATGACGTACTTGAGTATCTGGATCCGTATCAACATGCATCATGGGCTAAATATTCCTTATTAATGCCAATTAAATCATGAGGGGGGAATCCACACCTCATGAACCACGCTCTAATCAATATGGTGATAAGGGCTTATCGTGCCAAATAATAATAACCTTGTACTAGAGGGCCGGTGAAACCAAGGCGGTACTAGACAAGATTAGTATTATTTGTCGACGAGAAGTCAAAACATCCACAAAAACTAGAGGGGAAGAGAAAATAAATTTACCAAATTAAGCCCATGACACATGTTGAGACTTCACCTTCAACCCAAGCTTGAAAGAAAATTAGCCACTCATAATTGAACTAGGGGCAAAATGAGAATTTATTAAAATACGAAGAAAATACAAGATAAAGAAGGAATTACAGAAAATAAAGTCCAAAAATGGATTCAGCGATATCAAATTAGGAGGGGGAGGCCCCCTTTTTATAGATACATGGAGTAAATTATGGCCATCGGATTAAAAACAGTTTGGACGCTCAGGATTACGCCACGTCATCAGTCAACAGTCCACGGTTTGACCACGTGGATGAACAGTAATACGGTTTGACTCGGATGAACAGTAACGCGGTTTGACTCGGATGAACAGTAACGCGGTTTTGTTGAAAATAATCCTGTGTGATGCATGTACCGTACGCGAGATTTTTCGTCCACTGATATGCTGCCACGTCACCATCAACAGTACATAAGAATTTTAGCCCAACAGGATCGTGACACCTCATCAGTCAATGCCACATCATCGGTCAATGCCACATCATCATCCGTCTATGTGAACAGTGTCGTGAACAGTAACGTATATACAGTACCGTACACGTGAATAGTACCGTACATGTGATCAGTGCCATTTTTCTTTTTATGCTTCTCCTAAGGTTTTCGACCGTCCTGAGTTCAAAAGTGATGTCCGTTTTGCCATCTGATTTCTCGTTTATTGTGAAATGACTATGATGCCCCTAAAATACATAAAATACTTAATTAAAATAAAACACATGTAATTAAATCACAAGAAAGTTAAATACATAAAAGTAAGGGTTGTTAATAAGACTTGAAATGTAAAATGACAGTTTTCTCCTTTATAAATATACATTTTCTAACACTCAACACCTATCCTGTAAATACAAAAGTAAATTTAGTAAATTAATGAGGAACTGTGTATGTGTGAAATTAAAAATAGTGCTTTTGATTTGTAATCATATCTTTTATAGGATATATTCATTGTCTACATATTTTAATTTATGTGTAGAAAATTAGATATATTCAATGTCTAATCTGATTCTACACAAAGACTAATGCCCCAAGATTGTGTAGGGGTGTTCATAATCCAATCCGATCCGCTCAATCCGTCTGATCCGTGAAAATCCGATCCGTGGATCCGTGAATTGGATATGGATTGAAAATTTAAAAATCCGCAGTCGATGGATTGGATATGGATTTACTTCTATAAATCCGTAAAAATCCGTGAATCCGCAAAATATATATATATATATATATATATATACATTTATTTAGTTAAAAAATTATTATAAATTTAATTAAAGAATATTATAAATGTGACATTACATAGTTACATAAGCACTATAATATGTCTTAGCTATTACCCAATAATAATATTAAATAATTAAATAATCAAATATACAAATATAACTTGTAAAAATTGTAAAACAAAATAAAAGCAAAGTCACACGCACTAGCAAAAACAAAGTAACATAACGCCAAGTTACCAACAATTTGCAAAGTCACCCAAAAGCAAAGTAACATAACACCAAGTCACCAACAATTTGCAAATAAAAAACCTTAAGCTTCCTTGTTGTCACATGCAATAGCAACACTCAATACTGGTTCGATACACTCTCGACACTGATTTGAAGGACGTCGGCCGCACGATTCCAGCAAGAGCAAGCCATCTTCTTCCCCGAGCCCATCGAGCCACTTCACAATCACTGGTTCCAGCCAAACAATTGCACTATCACAACCTTCAAGATCATCACCCGTACTTCTCCTAGTTCCAATAGTTGACGGCTCCATAATCACCACTTTTCGACAAGTATAACAGCCCTGGTGAAGGATCATACTGTGTTTGGTTTCAGAAACTTCACCATTTCAATTAATTGTGACTTTATTTGAATAATTAATTTCGGTGTTATATTAATGTATTATTGTAACTTTATTTGAACAATTAATCTCGATGTACTATATTTTGAAACTTTGAATGTATTATTTTAGTTTTATTTAAATAATTAATTTGTTTAAAATTTATTCAATTTTAAATTTAATTGGTAATAAAATTATTTTTATATTAGATTTTTTTTTTAATTTCATTAGTTCATGGATTGGGGAGAACTAAAAATTTTTAATTCGGAAGCTAATGCGTAAAATGGTGGATTGGATATGGATTAAGTTAAATCCGCATCCGATCCGCATACGTATGGATTGGATATGGATTGAGTCAAATCCGCATCCGATCTGCAGACGTATGAATTGGATTTGGATTGAGTTTAATCAATCTGTGGATTGGATTGGATTGAAAAATTATAATCCGCAAAATTGTGGATCGGATATGGATTGATGTCCAATCCGTAAAATCTGATCCGCGAACATCCCTAAGATTGTGATTGAAATGCTATAAGCAACTTATTTTATAAGTTTAGATAAAAATGAAGTTTGATGGCTTTGTTAAAAGTTGCTTCTTTTATAATTTTCTCTATTTTGACTGTAACTTTTAAAAACAGAACAAACATTATTTTTATAAGCAACTTATTAAACAAGTTGCTATATCTTTTTAAATATTCATATTATAACCTTAATATTTTAAGAAAAGAATAATTATATCTTACTTTTCTATAAGCTCTAATATATAAATAAAAGACAATTTAAACTCATGTTTATTTTAGTCATTAAATAATACAGCACATTCATAGTCAAATTTACTAAACATGAGCAAGATACTTTTTTAATCATCAACTTATTTCGTTCTCACAATAGAAATAACTTATTTTATCATCCACTGCCATCCTAAACTTGATGTTAAGTCACGTTTGGGATTGCATTAGATTGTCAAATAATCTAGAGAAATAGCTATTAAGGACGAAGAATAGGAAGAGGTTCGCCATAAGCAATATACTCGCAAGCTTGGCTACTAATAAACAGAGCATACAAGCTTAAACACCTAATATATATATATATATATATATATAGTAGTTTTTTGGCACAGGATCTTAAAGTGCGGGAAACATTAGGAAAAACTTTAAAACCGCGGGGTTTTAAAGGCTTAATACTTAAAGCACTTAAACTGCACGGTTTATGCGTTTTCCCAGACGTTCCCACACTTTAAAATTCTAAATTAGAATATTTTTATGTGTGTGTGTGTGTGTGTGTGGAGGGCAAATCTTTAACTACCTCCGGCTTAAAGGACCTATACAGTAACTCTTAAATCAAAGAGAGAAAATAGTTAATTCAATCTGATTGAATATGAATTGATATTCACCATATGATAATTACATAAAGATTGAGCCTTAAGTGTTTTACATTAAGTAATACTGCACTGCACACTTGTTCTACACATTTAGACAACCCAGATTAAGAATAATGAAAATGAACTCTTAAACTAGCTAGGTGCTCTATTATTTATCTTTGCTCCATAAATATTAGAAAGATAGAGGAGAGGAAGAAAAAGAAAAGACTAATTTTGCAGTCCCAATTTAATCTTATGCTCTGATTTTGAAGCAAATCTGCAGAGTATTTAAGGATCCAATCATGAACCATGTCCACTTCAATCTTTCGCTGCATTACTAACCCCTCTGGATCATCTTCTGTTGCTGGCTGTATGTCTAAGCAATGGGAACCTGCTCTAATTTACACATTATTAATTATGTTATCCAATAATTTAGTTAATAATTGAACACTAATTTTTTATTTTATAGAAAAATTTACATACTGTTTCTTATTGTCACTGCTATTATATTGTCTGATATCTTCCAAAACCCTATAATCTCCCCCCCACCAAAAAAAAAGAAGAAAAAGAATAAGGCATATAATTAAACGGGTAACTTCGATAGAAAAGAGTGTACAAAATTTTTAAGCTTAATTAATTACCCAGCGCTGCTATAGGGATCACGAAAGCCATTAGAGAAAATAAGGCTGCTACCAAATCTCTTTACAACCACTCTTATACCCTGCAAATTAAAAAGAAATAAAAATCGAACAAAAATTGAGATAAAATTTATAATTAAAAAAGAAAATGAAAAAAATTAAATTATTAAAAGAATTAATTTGGGGATTAATTGACACTTACATGACTACCGTAATAAGTTGTAATCCAATGTGGTATTGGAGCCACTCCATAAGACTTATTGCATGAATTCATATATTCTATCGTCTGCTTGAAAATTGTATTATTTTTTTCAATTCCAATTGATGAGACCATTTCACTGCATGTCTGCATGAGAAATCCCCCCCTCCCAAAACAAAAAAAAAAATCATAATAAATAAATAACTAAATAAAGGAGAAAACTATTTTTAATCATTCATAAATATGTAGTCTCATAAATAAAATTAAAAGATGTACATAAAATAGGTATTGTTAGCTAGGTGAGAGATTCATTCATCGCAACATGTTGTTTGTTTGACGATCTCAATAGAAGTATCTAATGAAATCATGTCACCCGTAATCACATACCTGCCAGCCTCAGCTCGAGTCTAGTGTTTCATCGGATAAGAATTCATCAACATCATGGCAAGAATTCTCCCATCTTAAAGCAACAATTCCTGAGAATATCCGGCCTAGGGTATCCGTGCCTTCTGAAGCTCCATGGATACCTTCACAAGCTTTGCTCACTGGATATTCCTGAGGATCATCATACTGAGCTGCACCCGTATACATACACTCTAAATAATCCTTCAATTCTGAAACATCCTTCAGAGGCTTGTAATCAAATAAACAACAACAACATAGAATTAAGTGCCACAAGGTTAGTAACATTATAAAAGATCTTTCAACAAGCCGTCTAAAACATGTTGTTATATTTAGTTAGATTACAATAAACTTTATAAGTATGAAGCTATTGATATTATCAAATGCAAACGTACAAATTTGGCCTTATTTGATAATCAGAGTTGTGCGTGGTTTTGTAGTTCAAATTTAGATTCTGTAAGATACGAACCTTTGGAGGCCTGAATCTAAGCACCAGTATACTATATATATATGGTAATGCAAAGGCCGTGTATAAGCCCAAATCCAGATTTTTACTTTGTATATTACACGTTAATCGAAATGTATATATACTCTGAGGATGACAGATAATTAATTAGACATAGTATATTCGATAATGATGCTACAATAACATTGCATTAATTGTAATTAAGGGAAAATCGGATGGATATATATAAGCAGTTATGTAAAGTAATATGATTACTTTCTTGCAGGTTTTGAACTTTTTAGAGAGAAAAGCAAGTCCATTTTTTCTAGCAGCGGTTTTATCCATTTCAGCCCAGGACTGTTTGATGGTCATGTAGCAGCTCTCCCTGGCTTCTTGCATCATTAATTTTCAAAATTTAATGGATTAATTTTCAAAATTTAATGGTTAAATTTTAACAAGAAAACACAATCATACATATATAGAATTTTAATTAATTAATTTTATTTCTTACCTTAAAGTCATTGGTGACAAGATCATAATATGTGTTTGAGTGTGTGATATTATCAAAATAGATAATTGGGGCGGACGACGCAACTACTCCCAAAGCACTGTAAGATGGTTATTTTTTAAAACGTAATTATCTTAAATATATTTATTATTTCTTAGTTTTACGATTGCTGAAAGTATTCATTAATTGGAATGCAAAATAAATTTGTATCAAAATAATATTGGCGTAATCAATATTTTGGTCAAACGAGATCAAAATGAATAAAATGATGCAATAAATGACACGACATTAATCAAAAGATGTAAGTAACTTAATAATATTAAAATTTACTTCCTCCATAAGATGCTGTCAAATAAAGTGGCCATTTAGATGGTCTAAAGCAGCCATCTAGATGATCAACAACAATTTTGTTCAAAGAAGACGAAGAATTTTGCAGCAAGTTTGAAAGAAAAAGAAGCACACGGCTTTAACATTTGAAAGAAGAAAAAGAAGGTAAAAAATAATATAGAATTGATGAATAGTGCCAAAGCTTTCTCTATAAATAGAAACGAAGAGAATGGGCAAATGCATTCCATTTAGAAAGCAATTTAGGGAGTTGAGAGAGAGTTCAAGAGCTTGCATTTATAAGTTCTTGTTACAGTGATTGAGAGAGTTTGGGTGTATTGGGGTTTTTGGGAAGTGAGCTAAAATACTACAATACTTGTAACTCTTTTTCACTAGTAAAATATTTCCTTCTGTCTTCGCCCGTGGATGTAGGCTAAAAGCCGAACCACGTAATTTTTGGTGTCCTCTATTGTACTTGTTCTTTATTTTCCTTCTAATTTCATTTTAGCTGCGGTCTTACTTCACCCTCCAATCCTAACAGTGGTATCAGAGCTATTGGTTGTATTTTTTAGAGTCAGGAACTGTTCACGTAAGGGGTACTATTCACATATACGGTACTGTACACATATACAATACTATTCACGTATACGGTACTATTCACGTGAAACGGTGGAAGTGATCCAAGAATTTTGTGGTGCAAAGCAGGAAATAGTGGTGTGAGTAAAGCAACTGTGTGATTTTGTACATGTCTAGGAAAGTTCTGTCACAAAGGCGATAAGAGCTTAAGGAGTCTGGGTTTTAAGTGGGACCATTGTGACCCCTCCAGTCTTTCCTGGGAACTTTCCTGGTGTGCATTCTCACACATACTCACAACTATTCAAGGTGGTACACTAACTTGTGTGCAATATTTATCAACAAAATGGTGGCAAAGTATGAAATTGAGAAGTTTAACGGAAATAATTTTTCGTTGTGGAAAATAAAGATGAAAGCTGTATTGAGGAAAAATAATTGTTTGGCAGCAATTGGAGAAAGGCCCATGGAGATAACTGATGACAAGTGGAACGAGGTAGACGGCAACGCCATTTCTGATCTACACTTGGCACTTGCGGATGGAGTATTATCCAGTGTGGCAGAGAAAAATACGGCGAAGGAAATATGGGATACTCTCACAAAATTATACGAGGCCAAGTCACTACACAACAAAATCTTCTTGAAAAGAAAACTCTATACTCTTCGAATGGCGGAATCTACAATGGTGACCGACCACATCAACACATTGAAGACTCTATTTTGGGTCATAATATAGAGGAAAATGAGCGTGTAGAGCTTCTATTTCAAAGTCTACCAGATTCGTATGATCAACTCATCATCAACCTGATGAACAACAATCCAGTGGAGAGTCTAGTTTTCGACGATGTTGCAGCCTCCGTATTAAATGAGGAGAGCAGGCGGAAAAATAAGGAAAACAGACAAGCAAGTTCGCAGCAAGCGGAGGCGCTATCGGTGACGAGAGGGAGATCAACAGAACGTGGCCCCAGTAGGAGTCAAAATTATGGTATATCAAAATCCAGAAGTAAGAAGAATGTTAAATGCTACAACTGTGGCAGGAAAGGGCACGTCAAGAAAGAGTGTTGGAGTAACCAGAAGAGAAGAGATGGTAAAAAACATGAGTCATCAAATGCTCAGGGGTGTGTAGCAAGTACCTCGGATGATGGCGAAATACTCTACAGCGAGGCAATAACTGTTTCAGAAGGCAGAAAACGACTATCTGATGTCTGGCTTATAGACTCAGGAGCTACCTGGCACATGACCTCTCGGAGAGAATGGTTCCACACATATGAACCTATCTCAGGAGGATCTGTATATATGGGTAATGATCATGCCTTGGAGATCGTTGGTATTGGTACTATCAAAATTAAAATGTTTGATGGTACAATTCGCACAATTGGAGAGGTACGACATGTCAATGGCCTGAAGAAAAATCTATTGTCTTTGGGACAAATGGATAGTCATGGGTACAAGACTCATGTGGAGAATGGAATTATGAAGATCGTTAAAGGCGCGCTTGTATTGATGAAGGCAGAAAAGATCGGTGCTAATCTATTCATGCTTAAAGGAGAAACACTATAGGAGGCTGATGCGTGTGTCGCGTCAAATGGAGAAGAGTCAACGATGATGTGGCATCTCAAACTTGGTCACATGTCAGAACAAGGTTTGAAGATTCTCTCTGAGCGAAAATTACTTCTGGGGCTCAAATCGGTAAGTTTACCATTTTGCGAGCATTGTGTTACAAGTAAGCAGCATATATTAAAATTCAGTAGATCTATTGCTAGAAGTAAATGCATTCTAGACTTGATTCATTCTGATGTTTGGGAATCACCGGATATATCCATGGGAGGTGCAAAGTACATGGTGACTTTCATTGATGATTATTCCAGAAGATGTTGGGTGTATCCAATTAAGAAAAAGTCAGATGTATTTCTAGTGTTTAAAGAATACAAAGCGCGGGTGGTGACACAACTTAAAAGTAAATTTTAACTCCCAAGTATAAGAGTGTCTTGTTGTATTATAACTCGGTGAGTCCGAGGTCGATCCACAGAGAAAAGATTTAATTAGTTTATTTTATTTTATCTAAAAATTGAAATTAAAACTTGAATATAAACAACTTAATTTAAATGAAACTATGGAATTGAACTAGTTAGGGTTATGGATCCACTCTTAGAAATAAATAAAACTTAATAAATTCTTTTTGCCAATTTATTTTAGATTTATTACCCAAAAGATTAATTATACAAATTATTATTATTTTCCCTTTAATTTTATGATGGATTAAGTATTTATTGTGCCAAAATTTAATTTGTCTACAATAAGGCAAAATACCATTTCACCATGCCTTATATTAAGATCTTAAGAATTTATTGTGCCAAATTCATTTGTTTGTCTACAATAAATCAAAATTTCAAAATATAAAACATGTATAAAATTAAATAGAAAATAATTTAATTTATAAAATTAAACATAGAATTTGATTAAATCATATTTATTTCTTAAGAGTTTCACCTTCCCCTAACTAATATTATTTAGTTAAGCATAATTAAAATAAAAAGTAGTAAAATTGAATTACTTGTAATTAAAAGAAATAAAAACAACTAAAATTGGAAATAAAACTAATTTTATTAATGAAAATAATTATACAAAATATTAAAAACACACCTGGAAATCAAGATTACAAGGAGATGGAGAGAATTTGAGAAGAAGAGAGTTGTAGAGAGATGATTAAAACATAAAAATGAGGCCTTATTTATAGAAAAATAAATTCATAATCCAGTGCTTTGTGGTCCATCATAGGCTTCATGCATGTGCTCCTCACAACCCTTAGATCAAGATCCAATGGCTGGTCAAACTTCAAAAGTCAACATCACACATGGCATCATTTGACTCGTCCGATTTGCCCAAAGAACGGTTGAGATTTGGCGGGTTAATGGGTGGATCGGGTCGACCCGAATACAAAGATTCGGATCCTCCAACTTGCTTCACCAACCATTGCCACGTGGCACAATCATGGCCATTGAATGATGAACGGTTGAGATTTAGTCAAGATTGCCAGTTATCCCATGCACTCATATCTATTGTAAGCTCATTTCATCATCCAATCAGTGCTCGGTCAACAGGAAAAGTCAACTTTTTTTACACAAGCCCAATTTTAAGCCGATCTTGACTGATCTTAAGGTTTTCGGACCTCCGGAATCCAAATTTGACCTCCGTTTATTTGTTTGGAGCCTCGAAGTACGTGAAATTAATAATTTTCCTAATAAACACATAAAAATACACAAAATTAAATATATTTAAAACATAATTAATAATTCATAATATATTACATAAACACAAATATAAATTATAACATAAGCATAAAATAACATATTATCGCTTGATAACTAAACAATTTTTAATACTAATCACACCCCCCAACCAGCTTATTGCTAGCCCTCTAGCAATTAAAGCGTTATATTAAGATTTATAAAATTCACATGCAAGTTAATAGTTGTTCATCTATCCTCTAAATTACCAAATAAATGAACTCTCCCAAATTCCTTTACCACATTGATGTTCACTCATTATCCAGAATATCATCAAACCTTCTTTTGTGCTCAAGTAATTAACACAATACTTATGGGGCTTCATTAAAAGAAAAACAACATTTTCGTTCTAAAATTCATTAGAAATTATATCTTTAGGCAATAGATTATTCACACATTTTTTTTTTATATTACATTTCTAACCCGTTTAGCAAGCTTTAGGTCAGTGACTCCCAGACCAGTTGGCCTTAGGGCACTAGGTGTTGAAGCACCCCTACGGACTTAATTACTCGGGTTTCTAATAAACAAACAATATATCTATTACCCATGTAGCGAGCTTTAGGCCAGTGACTCCCAGACCAGTTGACCTTAGGGCACTAGGTGTTGAAGCACCCCTACGGACTTAATTACTCGGGTTTCTAGATATAACAAAATTAAAAACATTTTTTCTTCTTCTTTTTTTTTGATTTTTTTTTTTTGGTTTTTTTGTTTTTTTGTTTTTGGAAATATACACTTTCTACTACCTTAGATACTATTCCTAATAAATCAAAAGAACTAAATGCTGTAAAACTTTAACTTACAACCCACTAGTATGTGTCATAGTGTGTGTGTGAAGAATGATTCAATAATACCTGTTAAATGAGTAAACAATTAAATAACTTAATAACCAAGTGGAGAGTTCACAAATTTGAGTAATTCAAAGAAAAGGGAACAAAAACAACTTACTATGAATCTCAAAATCAAAATATAATACAACAAGACTATTAGGATGCGTCTCAAAAGTCGTGACTCTTTACACGGCCATCCTAGACAAAAAACAAATTTTTTTTTTTTTGGTTTTTTTTTTAACAAAGAAAAGAAAAGAGAAAAGAGAAAAACAACACACATATTTAAAATATACGTCAATTATCCCCACCCCACAACCTAATCTAAACATTATCTTAACATTTTATAATTTTACAGATATGCAAAAAAATAAAAATAAAAGAGAATAATAAAAGAAGAAGAAGAAGAGATCTCACCTGAACTTGATGCAGAAGCTTAAAAGCAAATAACAAAGATGAAGAAAGAGTCAATTTTTTTTTTTAACAACACCCTTAAGATTAAGAAGATGCGTTTCTAGAGAGACTACATTCTCTATATCCTGCCATCTTCGACTCAAATTTGTCCTAAGTTAGTCTTTACAGAAAAAAAAATTTTTTTTTTTTTTGTTTTTTGTTTTTTTTTTTTTTTGTAAACACATAACCAGGACTAAGACATTCCACAATTATCAACTATTCCCTCCCCCCAACCTGAAAAAGACATTGTCCTCAATGTTTTAAAAGGAAAGAGAAAGAGTGTAGAAGACATCACATGAACACTACAACAGAAAATATTTACAAACGGAGAGTTAAATCTAAATCGCACTTCTTATTATTGCTACTGTTACCGTTACCGTCATTAGTCGACCAATTCAGTGCAACAGTCTGTGGATCTGGCTCTGGTGTATAAGCTTGCAAAAGATCAAGTAACTCATTAGCAGTAGAAGCAGAGATAAATAGTTTTTTTACAGAATGTGGAACAAAATGATTCTTTATTGCATGATTAATAAAAGTTAGCAAGCCGTCATAAAAATCATTAACATTTAACAAACCGATGGGTTTTTGATGAATGTTCAAGTGGGCCCAAGATGCAAATGTAATTAGTGCCTCAAAAGTTGCAAGATCTCCTGGCAAGAAAATAAAAGCATCAGCATGATTCATCATTTCAGATATTCTCTCTTGCATACTTGATACCACTAATTCTTCTCCAATTGGTGGGCCAGACATGCACACTAGCGGTTTCATGGGTTTTGGGATAATGCCGAGTACTTGGCTTCCTCTGGTAAAAACAGCTTCTGAGACAAGTCTTGATAACCCTCGTTCACCTCCTCCATATACAAGATGCAGTTTCCTCTCTGCTATGACACGACCAAGATCTACAGCTGCCTGAACGAACTCTTTGTACTTTCCATAGTGAAACCCAGAAAGCACACAAATGTTTTTGAATTGTTTACTCGAAGATGATGCCATTGGACTAATTTTTCAAAAACAAGTTGTGAGTGTTTGAAAAATGAGCTCATATTTAAAGATCTTGGTAACATAAATAATGAGAAACAGCTGTAAATGGGTTGGCAATATTTGTCAAATGACGAGTAAAACTCGTGGCTCAATAATTCAAAAACAAACAGTAAAAAGAAAGTAATGATTAGAAAAAGCAAACAGTAAAAGAAAACCAAATATTTATTAAATACAAAATCACATCGCTAAATGCAATAATGCAAATGATAAAATAACAGTAAAGTAAAATAACAGTGAAGTGAAAGGATATTTACTGGTAGTTGTGATTGTGGCTCACATCTTCCTCTGGTTTTACGTCCAGTAACGGCTTGAACGCCCTCTATGGGTCGAGGATCGGCTTCCCATCCAGTTTTCTTATAAACTGGCAAACAGGGTCTTTTTGAGTCAGATTCCCAAGACTTAACTGTGCACTTTGTTTTTGGAATAGTATCCACAAATTGTAAATCTCACGTTGCACAATTCCGCTTCGATGCGTCTCAAGAGATCGTAAGATATCATCCAACGATTCTTTACTCATGCCATCTTTAACGAATTTAATTTTATCTTCACGAGTATCAGAAACCATTCCTAAAGATTTACAATCTGGTCGTTTGCAACCAAGTCTCACACAGTTATGACATTTTGAGCCAAGTCGTTTAGCTCTCCTTTTCTTAGCAAACGTACTTTTACCAAAACCAGGCATGTAAGAAACAAATTGACCAGAAAACTCACCTGCTAATCGGACCTTTGCTTCAATTAACCAACGAATGTCAGAAGGAATGCCATTGATCATTAACAAACGCAGTCGTTCACAACGAGCTTTGTAAATTTTCCTGAGGGCATTCTGAGGGAGAGAGGGAAAATGCTTATGGAGTTTATGTTGTATTTCTTCCATGTATGATTTTGGGGTTTCAGTTATTGTGGGAAACTGAAGATACCGACTTAAGAAGTCACGGAGTACCGTTATCCGCCATTTATACGGGAAAATAGATCAAAACACACCAAAATCAAATCTGCAAAATCAAATCAAGCGTGAAAGCGAGTAAAAAGAAGCACACAATATAAAAGGAAAATGAACTTACATTCGTCCTCTCATTGAGTTAACCTCAAGCTCCATTTGAAATTCATATATGCCACTCTCTACTGTTCTGAGTTGTCCCTCTAGATCCTCAACATAGGACACGAATTCTGGTGGTTGCAGATCCCAAAGTGGATGTGATTTACAGCTTTGTATCAGGCCTCTTAAGTGAAATTTTATACGCCGAAATCTTTTAAGATGTGCGAACAGGTATTTTCTCATTGAGGTGCTCATGATGTAAAATGAAAATTGATGAGAGAATGTACAACTGTCAAACAAACACGCTTACACAAGAAAAACAATGTTAAAAAAAAAACTATGTACAGTGCATCAATCTAAGGAAAAAAAAAAGTCAAACAATGAAACGGTAAAATAATAGTAAAACAAAAAAAAATCATTAAAAACTTAATCAAGAATTGGTGGGTCATCCAAATTAATTTCGGTGTCCTCGTCACGTGGGTGATGTTCCAGATATGGTTTTAATCTTTGACCATTAACTTTAAATGTGACACCATTATTTGGATTCTCAATTTCTATGGCCCCATATGAATATACATTTTTTACAACAAATGGGCCACTCCATTTTGACTTTAACTTTCCTGGAAATAAATGAAGACGAGAATTATAAAGCAACACTTTTTGACCAATCTCAAATGTTTTTCGAAAAATTCTTTTATCATGAAATGCTTTTGTTCTTGCCTTAATAATTCTTGAATTTTCATATGCATCATTCCTTAATTCCTCAAGTTCATTCAATTGCAATTTTCGCACATTACCAACATCAACCAAATTTGAATTAAAAGCTTTAATAGCCCAAAGTGATTTATGTTCAAGTTCAACAGGTAAATGACAAGGTTTACCATAAATTAACCGATAGGGTGACATTCCTAATGATGTTTTAAATGCAGTGCGGTAAGCCCAAAGTGCATCATTAAGTCTAAGAGACCAATCTTTTCGGTTTGGGTTAACCGTTTTTTCCAAAATTTGTTTTATCTCCCTATTTGCTAATTCAACTTGACCATTTGTTTGAGGATGATAAGGGGTAGCAATTTTATGTGTAATTCCATATTTCTTCATTAAAGACTCAAATGACTTATTACAAAAATGCTTACCTCCATCACTGATAATGGCTCGAGGGATTCCAAATCGACTTAAAATGTTTTCTCTTAAAAATTTAATCACAGTTTTACTGTCATTATTTCGACAAGAAATTACTTCAATCCATTTTGAGACATAATCAACTGCAACTAATATATACACAAATCCAAAAGATGATGGAAATGGACCCATGAAATCAATTCCCCAACAGTCAAATATTTCAATTTCAAGTATGGGATTTAAGGGTATCATGTTTCTTTTTGTAATTGATCCCAATTTTTGACATTTTTCACAACTTTTGCAAAATTCATATGTGTCTTTAAACATGGTAGGCCAATAAAATCCACACTGCAAAATTTTAGCAGTAGTTTTTCTTGAAGAAAAGTGACCACCACATGCTTCAGAATGACAAAAATTAATGACACTACTTACCTCATTATCAGGAATACATCGCCGAAAAATTTGATCTGGGCAATATTTGAACAAATAAGGATCATCCCAATAAAATTTCTTTACTTCAACAAAAAATTTCTTCTTCTCTTGAGCATTCCATTGCAAAGGCATTTTACCTGTAACAAGAAAATTAACAATATTAGCATACCATGGCATTGAAGTAACAGAAAATAAAAATTCATCAGGGAAAGAATCATTTATGGGTGTTATATCATTGCAGAATTCGGATGTGAGTCTTGATAGATGATCAGCAACAACATTTTCAGCACCCTTTTTATCTTTGATGGTAAGGTCAAATTCTTGTAGTAACAAAATCCAACGAATTAATCTCGGTTTGGCATCCTGTTTACTCATCAAATATCTCACAGCAGCATGGTCAGTAAACACAATAGATTTAGAGCCAAGCAAATATGAACGGAATTTGTTTAATGCAAATACCACAGCAAGTAATTCTTTTTCAGTTGTAGAATAATTCATTTGAGCACTATCCAAAGTCTTGCTCGCATAATAAATCACAAAAGGCTTACCATCCCTTCTTTGTCCTAAAATAGCACCAACAGCAAAATCACTTGCATCACACATTAATTCAAATGGCAAAGACCAATCAGGAGATTGCATAATAGGTGCAGATGTTAAAAGACAAATTATTTTTTCAAAAGATTTTTGGCAATCATCATTCCATTCAAACGGTGCATCTTTTAATAAGAGGTTACAAAGTGGTTTAGATATGGCACTAAAGTTTTTTATAAACCTCCTATAAAATCCTGCATGTCCTAAAAAGGATCGCACATCTCTAACTGTTTTTGGTTGTGGCAATTTAGATATGACTTCGATTTTTGCTTTGTCAACTTCAATTCCTTTAATAGAAACAACATGACCCAAAACAATTCCAGAAGTAACCATGTAGTGACATTTTTCCCAATTCAACACGAGTTCTTTTTCAACACATCTTTTTAAAACTTTCTCCAAATTATCAAGGCAATCATCAAAAGAATTCCCAAACACAGTCAAATCATCCATAAAGACCTCTAAACAATGTTCAACCATATCACAAAAAATGCTTAACATACATCTTTGAAATGTTGCAGGAGCATTACAAAGCCCGAATGGCATTCTTTTAAATGCAAATGTTCCAAAAGGACATGTGAATGTGGTCTTTTCTTGGTCCTCAAGTGCTATAGGAATTTGATAATAACCTGAATATCCATCTAAAAAACAGTAGTAGGGATGTCCTGCTACTCTTTCTAAGATTTGGTCAAGGAATGGTAATGGAAAATGATCTTTTCTAGTGGCTTCATTTAATTTTCTATAATCAATGCACATGCGCCAACTAGATGTAATTCGTGTTGGAATTAATTCTCCTTTTTCATTTTTAACAACAGTGATTCCAGATTTTTTTGGCACTACTTGTGTAGGACTTACCCACTTACTATCAGAAATAGGGTAGATAATTCCCACATCAAGTAATTTAAGGACTTCTGTTTTGACTACCTCTTTCATGTGTGGGTTTAATCTTCTTTGAGGTTGTTGACATATTTTAGCATTTTCTTCCAAATTAATTCTATGTGTGCAGATTAAGGGATTAATGCCTTTAATGTCATTTAAAGTCCATCCTATTGCATTTTTATGCTTTTTAAGAACAGTTAGTAACTTACCTTCTTGGTCGCTTGTTAAAGTAGAAGAAATCACAACAGGATAAGTTTGTTCTTCTCCAAGAAAAGCATATTTCAATCCTTCAGGCAAAGGTTTCAATTCCATTTTAGGTGCTTCTTGTTGTTCTGTCTTTTCAATACTTCCAAGCTCCTCAAATTTTGGCTCGTCATCATAATTTTGCGAAGTCTGCATAGAATCAAGCAACGAATTTATATTAGAAATATCAAGTTTAAGTTGCTTATTTGACTCAATTGAATTAACTAAACAAACATTAGAAAGTTCAGAAAAATCCCCTTTTTGAATATTTTCCTCGATACAAGATTCAAACAATTCCTTTTGTTCATCAATATCATCTTCATTCTCATTTTCTTCATTAGGTTGCCTGCACATGTTGAAAACATTCAATTCCAAAGTCATATTCCCAAAGGATAAATTCATTAAACCATTCCTACAATTAATCAAAGCATTAGCAGTTGCTAAAAATGGTCGACCTAAAATTACAGGAATTGGTTTGTAATTATTCACAACAGGTTCAGTTTCCAAGACAATAAAATCCACAGGATAAATAAATTTATCAACTTGTACTAAAACATCTTCCACTATTCCTTTTGGTACTTTAACGGATCTATCGGCAAGCAAAAGTGTAGTTGAAGTTGATTTTAACTCACCAAGATTAAGTTGAAGATAAACTGAATATGGAAGCAAATTAACACTAGCACCAAGATCTAGTAAAGCATGCTCAATTCTGTGGTTACCAATAATACAAGAAATGGTAGGACAACCAGGATCTTTATATTTCAACTTATTATTAGTAGACAGAATTGTACTTACCTGTTCGGCCATGAAAGCACTCTTTCTTACCTTCAATTTCCTCTTAACAGTGCACAAGTCCTTTAAAAATTTGGCATATGAAGGAACCTGCTTGATTGCATCTAATAGAGGAATGTTAACTTTCACTTGCTTAAAGATTTCATAAATTTCAGAAGAGTGGTTTGATTTCTTTGGTTTATTCAATGCATGCGGAAATGGTGGTTCAAGTGGAACACTAGTTATTTCTTCACTAGGTGTAAGTTCATTTAGTCATTCCTTACCCTTTGAATTTTCATAAGGTTCAGGCATAGGTCTATCAACAACCTTACCACTACGAAGAGTTATAACTGACTTGACTTGGTCTGTGGGTGAATTTTGTTGAATTTTAGGATTTGGTTGTGGTTGGGCTGGAAATTTTCCTTTTTCTTGAATGGTGAGTGCAGAAGCAATTTTAGCAAGAGTATCTTTCAAATAAAAAAAAGTTTGTGCATTTTGATTGTTAATAACATCTTGCTTTCTGATGAATGAATGCATTGTGTCCTCCAGATTTTTCCAAGGTGGTGGAACATATGGTGCATAAGGATGAGGATTTTGAAAATTTTGTGGAGGTGGTGCTTGTGAAGATTGTGCATTATTATTATTCCTCCAACTGAAATTCGGATGATTTTTCCAACCAGGATTATAAGTCTGTGAATATGGGTTTGGTTTATTGAAAGTGTTAATGACATTAGCTTGATCATTTAGACATTCTTTAAGTGCAGGCAAAGTGGGACACTCTTGAGTGAAATGATCATTCGAATTACATATGTTACATGCAATTTCTTGAACAGATTTTACTTGATCACTCTTTTTATGCTCCAAAGCTTCAACTTTCCTAACTAGGGATGCAAATTTTGCTTGTAAATCATGATCTTCCCTAAGGTTATGGATTCCTCCACTAGATGGAGATGATTGTTGCTTATTTGTCAATTCAAAAGTTCCAACAGTATCCCAATGTTGTGCATTTTCAGCTAATTGGTCAAGGTAATCTAGTGCATCTTCAGGATTTTTATCCCTAAATTCACCATTACACATCATTTCAACAACCTGTCTACTTTGGGGTATTAAGCCTTCGTAGAAATAAGTGACCAATCGCCAAGTTTCAAAACCATGATGTGGGCATATGTTAAGCAACTCTTTAAACCTATCCCAACATTGGTATAATGTTTCTCCATTTTTTTGAGTGAAAGAAGTGATTTGCCTTTTAAAAGAATTTGTTCTATGAGGTGGAAAGAATTTTTTCAAAAACTGTTCTTGCATGTTATTCCAAGTTCTTACTGATCCAGATCTAAGGTTTTGTAGCCAAGTTTTAGCTTTATCTTTTAATGAAAAAGGAAAAAGCTTTAATCTAATTATGTTCATGCTACAATTTTGGTCCGTGTATGTATTACAAACTTCCTCAAAATCTCTTAGATGCAAGTACGGATTCTCAGATTCTAAACCATGAAATGTTGGTAAAAGTTGGATAATACCTGGTTTAAAATTGAATCGAGATGCTTCTGGATGCTCCGGTTCTGGTTGGATTCATGTAGTCTCTCAGAGTCCTTGGTTGATTCTGATCGTGCCCATGTTGAGATTGGTTGTCTCCCTGATCAATTTGAGGATTAAGTTCGCCCAAAACATTTTCGCCTTCATTCTCATCCATGATTGGTGGTGGAGATTGAGATCTACGAATTAACCTGCCACTTGAAGATCGAGACCAACGTCTCATGCAAGGGTTATGTTATAAAGATAATATTTACACAAATTGATAATAAAATAAAATAAAAAATTAAATATGCAAATAATATAAGTGTACAAAAGAAAATTAAATAACAATTTTGGTGGTTGAACCCACCAGTTAACAATATAAAATAAATGCAAAAGAAAGAAAAAGAAAAAATGGTAGTTAAACCCACCAATAAAGCAAAAAAATAAAATAAAATAAAATAAACGCAAAATAATAAAATAAATAAATAAAATGGTGGTTGAACCCACCAATAAAAAAAATAAAGCAAAAAAAAATACAAAATTAAATAAATACTGAAAATAAAAATTAGGAGTTAGTAGTTAGTTTGGTGGTTGAACCCACCAATAAAGCAAAAATAAATAAATACGAAATTAAATAAATGCAGAAAATTAAATAACTGAAATTAAAAAAGTTAGCAGTTAGCAGTTAGTAAGTTAAGAGTCAGTAATTAGAGTTAGTAGTTAAAGTTAGTTTAGTCCAAAATATGTTAGTTTAGTCCAAAATATGTCCAAATATGTTCAAAATATGTCCAAATATGTCCAAAATATGTCCAAAGTATGTCCAAGTCTTAATTATTTTGAGGAATTTCGTCTAGGGATTCTATTGCAAATTATTTTTAATTTTATGGTCAAACTGTAATTTTTAGAAGTTTAGAATTAGTAATTTGGGATGAAAGTGAAACAGTTGAAAGATATCGGGGTCCGAACGTAATTACCAGAAGATTGGGCTGGAAACGGAAATTGTTGGGGTGAAACTAGAATTATGAAAGATATGGGGACAAAAGAGAATTTAAGAAAAGAAAAAGGGGGTAAACGAAATTTTACATATAAGAGAAAAATAAAAAACGGAAAAACAAACCAAATAAAAAAAACTTTTCCCCGGCAACGGCGCCAAAAACTTGACACATCTTAAAAGTAATTTTTAACTCTCAAGTATAAGAGTGTCTTGTTGTATTATAACTCGGTGAGTCCGAGGTCGATCCACAGAGAAAAGATTTAATTAGTTTATTTTATTTTATCTAAAAATTGAAATTAAAACTTGAATATAAACAACTTAATTTAAATGAAACTATGGAATTGAACTAGTTAAGGTTATGGATCCACTCTTAGAAATAAATAAAACTTAATAAATTCTTTTTGCCAATTTGTTTTAGATTTATTACCCAAAAGATTAATTATACAAATTATTATTATTTTCCCTTTAATTTTATGATGGATTAAGTATTTATTGTGCCAAAATTTAATTTGTCTACAATAAGGCAAAATACCATTTCACCATGCCTTATATTAAGATCTTAAGAATTTATTGTGCCAAATTCATTTGTTTGTCTACAATAAATCAAAATTTCAAAATATAAAACATGTATAAAATTAAATAGAAAATAATTTAATTTATAAAATTAAACATAGAATTTGATTAAATCATATTTATTTCTTAAGAGTTTCACCTTCCCCTAACTAATATTATTTAGTTAAGCATAATTAAAATAAAAAGTAGTAAAATTGAATTACTTGTAATTAAAAGAAATAAAAACAACTAAAATTGGAAATAAAACTAATTTTATTAATGAAAATAATTATACAAAATATTAAAAACACACCTGGAAATCAAGATTACAAGGAGATGGAGAGAATTTGAGAATAAGAGAGTTGTAGAGAGATGATTAAAACATAAAAATGAGGCCTTATTTATAGAAAAATAAATTCATAATCCAGTGCTTTGTGGTCCATCATAGGCTTCATGCATGTGCTCCTCACAACCCTTAGATCAAGATCCAATGGCTGGTCAAACTTCAAAAGTCAACATCACACATGGCATCATTTGACTCGTCCGATTTGCCCAAAGAACGGTTGAGATTTGGCGGGTTAATGGGTGGATCGGGTCGACCCGAATACAAAGATTCGGATCCTCCAACTTGCTTCACCAACCATTGCCACGTGGCACAATCATGGCCATTGAATGATGAACGGTTGAGATTTAGTCAAGATTGCCAGTTATCCCATGCACTCATATCTATTGTAAGCTCATTTCATCATCCAATCAGTGCTCGGTCAACAGGAAAAGTCAATTTTTTTTACACAAGCCCAATTTTAAGCCGATCTTGACTGATCTTAAGGTTTTCGAACCTCCGGAATCCAAATTTGACCTCCGTTTATTTGTTTGGAGCCTCGAAGTACGTGAAATTAATAATTTTCCTAATAAACACATAAAAATACACAAAATTAAATATATTTAAAACATAATTAATAATTCATAATATATTACATAAACACAAATATAAATTATAACATAAGCATAAAATAACATATTATCGCTTGATAACTAAACAATTTTTAATACTAATCAGGTGGAACTTGAATCTGGTAAAAAGATCAAGTGTTTGAGGACAGATAATGGTGGAGAGTATACAAACGGCGAGTTTCTTGCTTTCTGTAAGCAAGAAGGTATTCAGAGGCAGTTCACAGTGGCATACACTCCTCAACAAAATGGAGTGGCAGAGCGGATGAATAGAACTCTTACAGAACGGATAAGAGCTATGTTAATGACTGCTGGTCTACCCAATTCATTTTGCGCAGAAGCAGCCAAAACTGGCTGTTATATAGTAAATCGATCGCCATCTATAGCTATTGGGCTGAAGACAGTGATGGAGATGTGGACTGGAAAGCCAGCTAATTATTCCTACCTACATGCATTTGGATGTCCTGTGTATGTGATGTACAATGCCCAAGAAAGAACAAAGCTGGATCCAAAATCTAGAAGATGTATCTTCTTGGGGTATGCTGATGGAGTAAAAGGGTATCGTCTGTGGGACCCCACTGCCCACAAGATCGTCATCAGAAGAGATGTTATCTTTATAGAAGATCAACTGCAAATGAGAGATGAGGATGATGGCACTGCAAAAGAAAAGTCAAAGATTGTGCCGGTATATGTCGAAAATAATCTAAAAAATTTATATTCTTCTGAAGCAGTACCAGAGCACGAGGAACAAGAACCAGTCGAGTCCGAGGCTCCAGAAGTTCGTTGGTCAATGTGGCACTCGGAGTATGTCACAGAAATCAATGTTGTATACTGTCTTCTAACAGAGGATGGAGAGCCTTCAACTTTCCATGAAGCTTTAAACAGCTCAGATGTTGCTTTGTGGATGACAGCAATGTAGGAAGAAATTGAAGCTCTACACAAGAACAAGACATGGGAACTTGTACCACTACCACGTTGTAGAAAAGCCATTGGAAACAAATGGGTCTACAAGATCAAACGTGATGGCAATGACCAAATGGAGCGGTATCGTGCAAAATTGGTGGTGAAAGGATATGCTCAGAAAGAAGGTATTGATTTCAACGAGATATTTTCGCCGGTGGTTTGACTCACAACAGTCAGAGTAGTCTTGGCGATGTGTGCTACATTTGACTTACATCTTGAGCAGTTAGATGTGAAAACTGCATTTCTTCATGGAAAACTTGAAGAAGAAATATATATGCTCCAACCAAAAGGTTTTGCAGAAACAGGAAAAGAGAACTTGGTCTGCAGGTTGAATAAATCTCTATACGGTCTCAAACAGGCGTCGAGGTGTTGGTATAAGAGATTTGATTCCTTCATTATGAGCCTTGGATACAACAGACTCAATTCAGACCATTGTGCATATTACAAGAGGTTTGAAGATAGTGATTTCATCATTTTGCTGTTGTATGTGGATGATATGTTGGTAGCAGGTCCCAACAAAGATCGAGTCCAAGAATTGAAGGCACAGTTGGCTAGGGAGTTTGAAATGAAGGACTTGGGACCAGCAAACAAGATTCTAGGGATGTAAATTCACCGAGACAGAAATAACAGGAAGATTTGGCTTTCTTAGAAGAATTACTTGAAGAAAATCTTACGACGCTTCAACATGCAAGATTGTAAGTCAATTTCTACCCTACTTCCTATTAATTTCAAATTATCCTCAAGTATGTGTCCAAGCAATGAAGCAGAGAGGAAGGAAATGTCTCGAGTACCGTATGCATCAGCAGTGGGAAGTTTGATGTTCGCTATGATATGTACTAGACCGGACATTGCACAAGTAGTGGGAGCAGTCAGTCGATACATGGCGAATCCTGGTGGAGAGCATTGGATAGCTGTGAAGAGGATTCTAAGATACATTAGAGGAACCTCAGATGTTGCATTATGTTATGGAGGATCAGAGTTTACTGTCAGGGGCTATATGGATTCAGATTTTGCAAGAGACCTTGATAAAAGGAAATCCACTACTGGTTATGTGTTTACACTTGCGGGAGCAGCTGTAAGTTGGGTTTCGAAACTGCAGACCGTTGTGGCTTTATCTACAACAGAAGCAGAATACATGGCAGCTACACAAGCTTGCAAGGAAGCTATTTGGATACAAAGATTATTGGAGGAGCTAGGGCACAAACAACAGAAAATTCCTGTGTTTTGTGACAGTCAGAGTGCCTTGTACATTGCAAGGAATCCAGCCTTTCATTCCAGGACAAAGCACATAGGAGTTCAGTATCACTTCGTTCGTGAAGTAGTGGAAGATAGAAGTGTGGATTTGCAGAAAATCCATACCAAAGAGAACCTAGCAGATGTTTTGACCAAGCCGATAAATACTGATAAGTTTGTCTGGAGTAGAACCTCTTGTGGCTTAGCAGAAACGTAGGCAACATGATTATGGCGAAGCAGAAAGGATGGTGTGGAGATTGATTGATTCTCAATCTAATCTCCAAGTGGGAGAAATGTCAAATAAAGTGGCCATCTAGATGATCTAAAGCTGCCATCTAGATGGTCAGCAACAATTTTGTTCAAAGAAGACGAAGAATTTTGCAGCAAGTTTGAAAGAAAAAGAAGCACACGGCTTTGACATTTGAAAGAAGAAAAAGAAGGTAAAAAATAATATAGAATTGATTAATAGTGCCAAAGCTTTCTCTATAAATAGAAACGAAGAGAATAAGCAAATGCATTCCATTCAGAAAGCAATTTAGGGAGTTGAGAGAGAGTTCAAGAGCTTGCATTTATAAGCTCTTGTTACAGTGATTGAGAGAGTTTGGGTGTATTGGGGTTTTTGGGAAGTGAGCTAAAATACTACAATACTTATAACTCCTTTTCACTAGTAAAATATTTCCTTCTGTCTTCGCCCGTGGATGTAGGCTAAAAGCCGAACCACGTAATTTCTGGTGTCCTCTATTGTGCTTGTTCTTTATTTTCCTTCTAATTTCATTTTAGCTGCGGTCTTGCTTCATCCACCAAATTTCCTAACAGATGCTCCAACAACGATAATAGGAGACATTTCGGCTGATAAATTTTCCTTAATGTGTAAGAGAATCTTTGCATAATCTGCCAAAGCTTGACCAGAGTTGAAATATCCACGAAGAGTTGCATTCTTTAGGGCATCTTTGCGTGATATAAAAGGTACTGATTTTCTATAGAACCGATGCTGCATAAAAAATCGAATTAAAGAAAAAAAATCCATCACAACTTTTCAGTTCATATTGTAGAATATTCTGATTAAGATTTGTCTTTATTATTATTATTTTGTATGGGAACTCTATTTCAATTATTATCAAGCTAGCCTGATAACAGATTCTTTACTTACCTCTATGTAAACTTGTAAGGCTTTAAATCAACGAGCATTATCAGTAAGCCATCCAGTGCCACCAAGGTCATCATCAAGACTACTCTCTTTACCAAGATATGCCAATATCGGCGCCGCCGTGGCTCCACCACCACCCCAATGTTTGAAGTTCAACACATATCTATGAGAAAAAGTTAAATAACTTTGTGGATTATAGTTAAAGTGATCAAGTATTTGATCATCATAATAAGTTTCGAGATCACCCTTTGGTTCTGAAGTTAATATTTTTTTACTAGGGTTTAGAAAAATAGTCTTTCCACGCACAACACCAAGCTTTGGGATGTTTTTTAATGGTGAAGTGGAAGCAAAAGCAAAATTTGTGAGGAGAAGAAGAAAAAAGGCATGGAAGCCACCGACCTTCCATGGCAAAGTTGTAAATCCTTAATTAGCAGGATGATTATGTAAATACAGAAGAAATAGAATTAAGATTCGGTTATAAATTCAGCTTCAGAATCGACGTGTTTTTTAATCTATTCTGGATTTTTTATTATCCTATCATATAATCATTGGTGGTTTTAGTTTTATATTAGTAATGATCTTTAGTTTTCATAAAATTATGGTTTTTCTAATATATATTGTTATCAGTTTCGTAACTAAATACGTTGCGGTGAAAATTATTAAGTCTTTCCTTAGTAATTAACTAACTTGACATACGTAGTTCTAATGGTTGGACACATATTTCTAATTTAATTAACTTGTAATTAATTATTTGCTAGTAATTAACTTGATTTAGTATGTGGTAAATACATAATTTTGATAAAATCAGTAAAAAAATAGTAAATTTTCTATCATGTAAGTGTAAAATTAAAGATATAATTTTTTTTAATTACAATAGCTAATATTTACTTGATACTTTAATACTGTAACTTTTAAACTAAGCTACCCAAACATGGTTGTAATTTTCTATAATCATGCTACCAAAGATGTCAGGATTCCAATCATTGTTTACGAGGCTACTATATATGTTAATCATGCTAATGCTATAAGCCTTGGATTGGAAGTAATGTAAATCCAACCGTTGGGTAACGTAGCTAGCCTAATTACACTTTATTAAGAGAACAATACAATTAACAATAGTCTCACATGAAAGGGTGGCAATTCATTATCCGAATTTGTGAATTAGACACTAACACATCATATCGAGAAGATTTTTTATGACTATTATGACAACTTGTTCACGTCCAACAAACCATCCCAAAGCCAAATGGAGAATGCACTGAAGATCTGCCTCGCAAAGTCACTGAAGAGATGAATGCCCAGCTAAATCAGCCCTATACAGAAGCAGACATCACAGAAGCTTTGAGCCAAATGCACCCTACAAAAGCCCCTGGTCCAGATGGCCTTCCAGCTGCTTTCTTCCAAAAGCATTGGAAATCAGTAAGTCAAGGTGTTACTACCACATGCTTGCAGGTCCTAAATAACAAAGGTAACCCTACTCCACTAAATCATACTTACATAGCTCTGATTCCAAAGGCTGAAAAACCTAAGAAAATGGCGGATTTTAGACCGATCAGCCTATGTAATGTAATTTATCGGATAATTACAAAAACCATTGCCAATAGGTTGAAGCTGGTTTTGAACGATGTAATCTCACCAGCTCAAAGTGCCTTTGTTCCAAATAGGCTCATAACCGATAACATAATTATTGGTTACGAATACTTACATAAAATAAGGCTTAGTATGGGGAAAAAACATGGGCTAGTGGCTTTGAAATTAGACATAAGCAAAGCATATGACAGGGTGGAATGGGACTTTTTGAAATGTACCTTAGAAAAATTGGGATTCTCGCTTGGCTTTGTTGAATTGATAATGCAATGCATAACTACCTCTTCATTTTCTGTGCTGATAAATGGGGTGGCTAAAGGGCTGATCCAACCTCAAAGAGGATTAAAGCAAGGATGCCCATTGTCCCCATATCTTTTTATTCTCTGTGCAGAGACTTTTACAAATCTTTTACAGCAAGCAGAATCTCAGCAACTGATTCATGGGATAAAATTCAGCAATGAACTTTCCATCACTCATCTTTTGTTCGCTGATGATAGTTTGATTTTTACAAGAGCCACAAGGGAGGATTGTACAAATTTAAAGAAGATTTTTTAGTGTTATGTTGCAGCCTCTGGGCAGATTTTCAATTTCGAGAAGTCGTCTATGTTTTTCAGTGAGAGTACCAAGCCGTAGCAGATTTCCTCAATTACAACCATCTTCCAAATTCAGGTGGTATCCAGGCATGCAAAATACTTAGGGCTGCCCTCCATGGTGGGTAGAAATAAGACGAGTTTTTTTAAGGATATCAAACTCAGAGTTCTTGGAAAGATTTCGAGCTGGCAAGCAAATTTGTTCTCTTGTGGGGAGAAGGAGGTGTTGATAAATGATGTAGCTCAAGTGGTGCCTGCATATGCCATGAGTGTGTTTAAGCTCCCCCTAGGACTTTGTGATGACATGCAAAAGGCAATTGCTAGTTTTTGGTGGGGAAGCAGCCGAGATCACAAGTCAATCCATTGGTCGAAATGGAATAATTTGTATCAAGCAAAGAGTAGAGGTGGGCTGGGATTTCGAAACTTGTCCAGCTT
>NW_006262274.1:7615114-7654666 GCF_000493195.1 Citrus x clementina
TTTTAAAAATTCAAGTCTGATGCAGGCTCAGTTAGGCTCATATCCTTCCTTTATATGGAGGAGTATTTTATGGGGTCGAAATGTATTAGAAAAAGGGTTGCGCTGGAGAATTGGAAATGGTGAGCAGCTGCTAGTGTATCAAAGTCAATGGATTCCTCGATCTATAACTTTTCAGCCAATATCCCCCCCATCATTGAGCCCAGATACAATTGTTGCAAAGCTGATAAGTGAGGAGCAAAGCCGGAAAGAAGCTGTAATTAGGCAACATTTTCTAAAAGAAGATGCTGATCAAATTTTGAAAATCCCTTTGCCAAGACAACCAAAACCTGACCAAGTGTTGTGGCACTATGATAAGAAGGGTAATTATTCAGTTAAAAGCGGTTACCAAGTGGCTATGAAAATGAATTTTCCTGAGAAGCCAAGCTGCTCGAGTGAGAATGATAAGTATTGGCATGCTATTTGGTATTTGCAACTTCCGGAAAAAGTTAAAATCTTCATGTGGAGGGCGGCAAATAACTTGTTGGCAACGGCAGGAAATCTTTGGAAGAGGACAGTGGTGCAATTCCCTTGGTGCCAGAGATGTAAGTTATCAAAGGAGACTATTTTTTCACACTCTCTATGAATGCAAAGCTTCAAGGAAAATTTGGAGGCTAACCCCTTTTGGGGAGGATATTGAGTTTAGCAATGGAAGAGATGTTCTAAGCTTGCTGTAGGATTTGAATGGAAAAAGGAGAAAATCTGAGATGGAACTGATTGTTGCTGTGTGCTGGAGCATCTGGCACTCAAGGAAGCTTTTCCTCTTCAAAAACAAAAAAGAAGATCCCCAGCTATCAGTTGCAGCAGCAGAAGCAATGGTGCAATCTTATAGCAGAATCCAAATGCCCCAAATGCAAAGTAACTCCCAGCTGAGTACTGCTAATCAGAAACAATGGAAACACCCTCCAGAGGGCTGGTTCAAAGTTAATGTTGATGCAGCAGTAGGAGTGGAACAACAAAGAGCTGGCCTGGGAATTGTTATAAGGAATTCAGGAGGAAAGTTTATAGCTGCAGCAATGAAGCCCTCAAAGTTTATTGGCAAGATTGATTTTGCAGAAGCTGAAGCTATCAGGCTCGGGCTGGAGATAGCAGAAAATGTTGGATGCTTTCCACTAATTGTGGAATCTGACGCCCAGGAAGTGGTGGACTTAGTCAATTTCAAGAAAAGCTCAAGAGCTGAAATATTCTGGGTTGCTTCTGAAATGCAAGACCAAGTAAAGAGGCTGAACCAGGTGAAAGTAGAATATACCCCAAGAGGGTGCAATACATTAGCTCATTCTCTTGCAAGACTAGCATTAGAGCTAAATGATTTTGTTTTTTGGGTAGAAAATATACCCTCAAATTTTTTGTACCTATTCACACAGTTGGATAAATGAAAGTAATACTTTCTCTCAAAAAAAAAAAAAATTATCATGTCAAATCTCTGTATCCTCTTCACTAATCAATTCGTTTTTGCACTTTGACTTCCCCACAGGGAATTCTTAATTAATTAATTTATTTTTTTAAATAAGTGCAAAATTTATCCCGCCGAGTATAATCAAGGGGTGCACGTCAAGACAAAACAAGCAACAGCTGCGACATGGTTTCAGAGTCATATCATCTATAAGCCAAACGTGTGTCTGCTCAATTAGACACCATAACCTCTAAAGACAAAACAAATGCATGCAACTTACCATAAAAAGATGAATGACGAAGTCATTATGCAAACTAGAAGAAATGTAAACTGATAGGCAATAATTGAAATAAGATGCGAAATTATTTATAACACAATTAACAATTCAACAATCAGATGTGTTGATTTATTTTCAATCTGACTTAGACACTATGTTATATTTTATTATGTTTTAATATATATATATATATATATAAATAATCAAAAAATTATATAAAATTCACCATGAAAATAAGGAAAACGAAAAAAAAAATCGAACGGGCCCGCTGATGGATCACCAATGAACGAAAAAGAGCAACTGAAACAAACGAAATGCAATGGCATTTTGGGGAATCTATCAAAAGCTGATACCCTTTTTGCCGATTCCCAGCCAACCTCTATAAATTGCCCGCAATTGGAAAAATTCGACCAAAAAAAAAAACAAATTCACTTCAAAAAGTTCACACACACTCACACACACGCGCGCGCGCGCGCGCGGAAGCCTACTTCTTCTTCTTCTTCTTCTTCTTTCAATTCTCTGGTAAAACGCAATATTTTTTTGTCGTTTTTTCTTCCTGTTAATACTTAATGCTTGGGCGTTTTGTGTATAATGGAAATGGAGTCTCGTGTCTGATTTATTATCGCAGGGAACGATGAATTATGCTGATCTAAATCGACGTATCACCGTTAAGGTAACTATATAATTTTTTAATTTCAAATTCATTTCTTTCTTTTCTTTTGTTTTTTAAAAGAGTAATATTAGCTTCAACTGTGATGCTGTTCAGTAGCAGTGCTGACCTTTTTATTCATAAATGTCTTCAGATATTTCATAATATGGAATATTCTTCTTTATTCTGTTCTATTTATTTACTGGTTTTAATGTACATATTGTCGAGGAGCTAAATACGCGAGTATAAAAATTAACTTCAACTGATAATTGGTAGTCTGATTATGCCATTAGTTTTATCGAGTCCACGTTGATTCAGTTTGTTGTTTGATTTTTATGTGGAACTGTTACTTGATTATACATGAACATTCACTTGTGCAAATTTAATAATGCCACATTATTTAATATTTAATTTTGAAGGCCACTTTTTTAGTTGAGGGCAGGGAACCACTACGATTCCATAACACGCTCATCTAATCACCTTGACAATAAGACTTCTCCTAGTCGGCAATTATTTAGAAATAACGTCTTGACATATGCTGCGGAAATTAAAGAATGAAGTAGACTTACGAAGTCAAGGTGTTTTTCTAGTCTACATATTTTAATTTGTGTAGAAAATTAGAAATATTCAATGTATAATCTGATTCTACACAAAGACTAATGCCCCAAGATTGTGATTGAAATGCTATAAGCAGCTTATTTTATAAGTTTAGATAAAAATGAAGTTTGATGGCTTCGTTAAAAGTTGTTTTTTTTAATAATTTTCTCTATTTTGACTGTAACTTTTAAAAACAAAATAGAGATTATTTTTATAAGTAACTTATTAAATAAGTTGCTATATCTTTTTAAATGTTCATATTATAACCTTAATATTTTAAGAAAAGAATAATTATATCTTACTTTTCTATAAGATCTAATATATAAATAAAAGACAATTTAAACGCATGTTTATTTTAGTCATTAAATAATACAACACATTCATAATCAAATTTACTAAACGTGAGCAAGATACTTTTTTAATCATCAACTTATTTCGTCCTCACGATAGAAATAACTTATTTTATCAACCACCGCCATCCTAAACTTGGTGCTAAGTCTCGTTTGGGATTGCATTAGATTGTCAAATAATTAAGAGAAATAGCTATTAAGGAGAAGAATAGGAAGAGGTTCGCCAGAAGCAATATACTCGCAAGCTTGGCTACTAATAAACGAAGCATACAAGCTTAAACACCTAAAATATATATATAGAGAGTAGTTTTTTGGTACGGGATCTTAAAGTGCGGGAAACATTAGGAAAATTTTTAAAACCTCGGGATTTTAAAGGCTTAATAATTAAAACACTTAAACTGAACGGTTTATGCGTTTTCCCGGACGTTCTCGTACTTTAAAATTCTGAATTAGAATATTTTTATATGTGTGTGTTGTTGTCCAAATTTTAATGTACTCGCAAGCGCACGAATCTATTGTTGTATAGATCAATGGTGACGAGTGTCGATCCCACGAGGAGGTGGATTTTAATTGTGTAGAATTAATTTTGTAAATGGGTGATTGGATTTGTGGTGGAAATGATTTGGAATATCCTAAAACTTAAATTAAAATGGCGAGAATAAATTCTAAAATTGGAATTGAAATTACGAGAATAAATTGAAGAGAATTCTATTAAAATGACGTACTTGGGTATCTGGATCCGTATCAACATGCATCATGGGCTAAATAATCCTTATTAATGCCAATTAAATCATGAGGGGGGAATCCACACCTCATGAACCACACTCTAATCAATATGGTGCTAAGGGCTTATCGTGCCAAATAATAATAACCTTGTACTAGAGGGCCGGTGAAACCAAGGCGGTACTAGACAAGATTAGTATTATTTGTCGACGAGAAGTCAAAACATCCACAAAAACTAGAGGGGAAGAGAAAATAAATTTACCAAATAAAACCCATGACACATGTTGAGACTTCACTTTCAACCCAAGCTTGAAAGAAAATTAGCTACTCATAATTGAACTAGGGGCAAAATGAGAATTTATTAAAATACGAAGAAACTACAAGATGGAGAAGGAATTACAAAAAATAGAGTCCAAAAATGGATTCAGAGATATCAAATTATGGGGGAGAGGCCCCCTTTTTATAGATACATCAAGTAAATCATGGCCATCGGATTAAAAACAGTTTGGACGCTCAGGATTGCGCCACGTCATCAGTCAACAGTACGCGGTTTGACCACGCGGATGAACAGTAACACGGTTTGACCTAGATGAATAGTAACGCGGTTTGACTCGGATGAACAGTAACGCGTTTGATTGAAAATAATCCTGTGTGATGCATGTACCGTACGCGAGATTTTTCGTCCACTGATAGGCTGCCACGTCACCATCAACAGTACATAAGAATTTTAGCCCAACAGGATCGTGACACCTCATCAGTCAATGCCACATCATCGGTCAATGCCACGTCATCATCCGTCTATGTGAACAATGTAGTGAACAGTAACGTAGACAGTACCGTACACGTGAATAGTACCGTACATGTGAATAGTGTCATTTTTCCTTTTATGCTCCTCCTAAGGTTTTCGACCGTCCTGAGTTCAAAAGTGATGTCCGTTTTGCCGTCTGATCTCTCCTTTATTGTAAAATGACTATAATGCCCCTAAAATACATAAAATACTTAATTAAAATAAAACACATGTAATTAAATCACAAGAAGGTTAAATACATAAAAGTAAGGGTTGTTAGTAAGACTTGAAATGTAAAATGACGGTCTTCTCTTTTATAAATTTACATTTTCTAACACTCAACACACCCCCCAACCAGCTTATTGCTAGTCCCTAGCAAATAAAGCGAAAACAAAATTCAAATTCAAAATAAATTTTTTTTTAATAAAAACACTCGTATTTATTCCATTAGATTAATAATAGCAATCAAATAAAAGTATAAGCATTATCTCCAGTCTAAAGCAACATCACACCCACATCAACCATCCACATGAATCAGCTCAGTAGACTTTGTTATAGCTACTTTCAAGAATGACATGTCAAACCCCAAAATCTCACTGGAAGTAGTGACACTCTCACAAAGAAATTAAAACCAATAAAAATAGTCACTCCAATGAATGGTAATTGAGAGAGAAAATAATAAAGAAGTGATATCACATGCTCTCACCAAGATGAAATAAATATGCCCTCAGCTTAGAAATAATACAGTCTCAAGTCAAATAAAAATGCTAGTCAACCCAATTTATTTATCTTTTTTTTATATTTATTTATTTATTTTTATTATGCACCACTACATCTCTTTAGCCCACATAACTAGCTTCTACTTCAAATTATAGTTCCCTAAAATCAGGAAGGACTTTTATTAGGATGTAACGTAGGCTAGGGACATGGTTAACAAAGAAGGGAAATAAGGAAAACAAAGTATATGTTTGAGAAAAATGCAGAGGACTTTTTTTTTTTTTTTGGGAGTTGCAAGGTGGATTTCACCTATTATTGTTATTTTTATTCTTTTGAAACAACAATTTTTTTCTTTTGTTTTAGCAACAACAATTTTTTATTTGAACTAGGCATAACTTCATTGTACAAAATGTTTATTTACATTTTTCTCAAACATAAATAGGTGATGGAACTTATAAGACATCGGGTAATACTCCAAATCGGAGTGGGTCAAGATGATAAGTTGACAAAGAAAAGGTTTTTTTTTTTTTTAAAGGCTCAAAAGGGTTAACTATGGATATTTAATAAAAGGGATGGCTAGAAAGGCTCAAACGGATCAAAGATGGCCTTTCCATCGTCTTTTAGGGCTCTAAATAATCATCCATATCTACTAGTTAGACAGGCCTCCAAATGTAGCAACACACTTTTTTTTTTTAATTTTACAATTTTTTTTAAGGATTAACTTAAAAGAAATCTAAAGATCGTGTATAAAATAATAAACTGCTAAACTGTATAGAGAATGGGCAAAAGGGTTACTCTCCAAGAAAATAATAGGTTCAACAACTCACTTGGCACTTATTTATGACATGTTCATTCCTTCAAGCAACTCATATTTGTCTCCGACATCAACATGTAGAGTAGCAAACATAATGTAACATCACTTAAGACCAAAGATAATACAAATACTAAAATTTGAAATTAATCATGTCATCCAATGTTAAAACAAATCACACAATTTTTTTTTAACAACATTCTACCCCCCAACCTATTCTAAACATGAAAGGAAAATATGCATGCAGAAATGTGAAAATGATGCATAAAAACTAATTAGAAAAGTTACACGTAAAATAATAGAAAACAAAGATGGTTTTTTTTTTTTTAAAGATGCGTTTCTAGAGGCACTACACTCCATATTCAGCCATCTTCGACTCAAAAGTTGGAAAATGTATATTTATAGAGGAGAAATTAAAAAGAAGAAGAAAAATGAACATCAAAACTTAATAAAGAAAAAAAAATTATTTTTAATTTTTTTGTTTTTTTAATTAATTAATTTTTTTTAAAACAATGAAGATGCGTTTCTAGAGTCACTATCCTCCATATTCAGCCATCTTCAACATAAAAAGTTAGCAATAGTTAGTTTCTACAACAAACAATTAGTAAAAACTTAACCAAAATTCCACAATTGTCGACTATTCACTCCCCCCAACCAGAATGAAACATTGTCCTCAATGTTTGAAAGGAAAGAAGTAGAGTTTAGAAGACATCACCTGGGTGGTGCAACATAGAAAATAATATTTACAAGCGGAGAGTTAAATCTAATTTGTACTTCTTACTGCGGCTACCGTTACCATCATTATTTGGATGCTCCAACACAAAGGTCCAGGGGTCTGGCTCCGGTCTATAAGCTTGTAACATATCAAGTAGCTCATTAGCAGTGTGAGCACAAATAAAGAGTTTTTTCGCATTAGAGGGAATGAAATAGTTTTTTATTGCATGGTTAAGAAATGCGATAAAGCCATTATAAAAGTTATTGACATTTAACAAACCGATGGGTTTTTGGTGGATATGCAGATGGGCCCAAGATGCTAGTGTGATAAGTGCCTCTAGTGTTGCAAGATCTCCTGGAAGGAAAATAAAAGCATCAGCATGATTAAGCATTTCAGTTATTCTTTCTTGCATACCTGAGACGACTAACTCTTCTCCAGTTGATGAGTTAGACGAACTGCCCAATGGTTTTAGGACTCTTGGAATGATGCCTAACACTTGACTTCCTCTGACAAAAGCTGCTTCAGAGACCATTTTTGATAACCCTCGGTTACCTCCTCCATACACCAAGTGTAATTTTCTCTCTGCTATACTTCGACCAAGATCGATGGCTGCCTCAACGAACTCTTTATGTTTGCCATAGGTAAATCCAGAAAGCACACAAATGTTCTTGAATTGTCTATTTGGAGTAGCTGCCATTATGATACTTCTCAAAAAATAATTTGTGAGTGCTTGTAAAAAAAAAATCACATTTAAGAGCCTTGGTGACAGTGGGTCATAGTTGTGTATGAGGTAACATGTCAGTGTCAAATAACGTGTAAAGCACGTGGCTCGCGAGTCAAAAAGGAAACAGTAAAAGGGAAAAAGCAAACAGTAATAAGGAAAAAGCAAACAGTAATAAAATTATTAAAGACAATAATGCACACAATAAAACAATAGTGAAATAAAATAACAGTAAAGTGAAAGGATATTTACAGATAGTTGCGACTGTGGCTCACATCTTCCTCTGGTTTTAAGTCTAGAAACGGCTTGAACGCCCTCTATGGGTCGAGGATAGGCTTCTTATCCAGTTTTGTTATAAACTGGCAAACAGGGTCGTTTATAGTTAGATTCTCAAGACTATATCGTGCATGCTCTTTCTGGAATAATGATCATAACTGGAGAATCGCTCCTTGCACATATCCACTGGGATGCGTTTCAAGAGACAAAATGATATCATCCAATGACTCCTTATTCAAGCCATCCCTAATGAATTGAATCTTATCTTCCCTGTTATCAGACATCATTCCTAAAGAACATGGGTTTTTATTGCAACTCATTCTGGCACACTTATGACAAACAACAGAAATTCTTCGAGCTCGTTGTTTTCTTGCATAATTTTCTTTACCACAACCAGGCATGTATGCAATAAATTTTGGAGGTAACTCACCTGCCGATCGTACTTTCGCCTCAATTAACCAACGAATATCAGCAGGTATGTTATTCCTCATGAGCAATCGCATGCGTTCGGACCGAGCTTTATAGATCGTAAGGAGGGCATTCTGAGGAAGTGAAGGGAATCGCTTGTAAAGCTTCGCTAGAATCTCCTTTCTGTCCATACTTTCGCCTCAGAATATCAGTTATTATGGGAAACTGAAGTAACCGACTTGATTATCACGGAGTACCGTTATCCGCCACTTCACCAAGGTAACAAACTAAAGCACACAAACAGAAAAACAAATTAAAACACATAAAGAAAATTAAAATCGTCCTCTTATTGAATTCACCTCAAGCTCCAACTGGATGTCGTAAACACTTCTCTCAATATCTCTGAGTTGGCTTTCTAGACCCTCAACATAGGATACTAACTCTGGTGGTTGACACGTTGAAGTGGTTTAAGAATGTTCAGGAGGAATGGTCTAAGTAAGGTACTCATGATTAAAAATGATAAGAGAAAACTTAATAGTTAAACAAACACACTTATGCAAAAATAATTTCAATTAGCAAAAGAATAATATAAAGAAAGAAAGAAAGAAAAAATCAAATCACTGAAAAGAAAAAAATCAATTCAAATTTGGTGGGTCACTCAAATTTATTTCGATGTCTTCTCCATGTGGTTGGTATTCTAGATATGGCTTTAATCTTTGAGCATTAACTTTAAACATGACGCCATTCTTTGGGTCCTTAATTTCAATTGCCCCATGTGGAAAAACAGTATGAACAATAAAGGGACCAGACCAATGAGAGCGTAACTTACCTGGGAATAGGTGCAAGCGAGAATTGAATAAAAGTACTTTCTGACTTGGAGTGAATGATTTTCTCATAATTTGCTTGTCATGAAAGACTTTCATCCATTGCTTGTAAATCTTGGCATTTTCGTATGCATCATTGCGAATTTCTTCAAGTTCTGCCAGTTGTAATCTTCTTTCTGAGCTGGCTTGCTGCATGTCAAAGTTGAATTTCTTGATGGCCCAATATGCACGATGCTCGAGTTCCACAAGTAGGTGGCAAGCTTTTCCATACACTAGCCTGTAGGGTGACATCCCAATCGGGGTCTTGAAAGCCGTTCTATATGCCCATAAGGCATTATCAAGTCCTAATGACCAATCTTTTCTGTCCGGCCTCACCGTCTTTTCTAATATGTGCTTTATTTCTCGATTGGAGATCTCAACTTGGCCACTGGTTTGTGGATGATACGGGGTCGCCACTTTGTGTGTGATTGAATACTTTGTCAAAAGAGCTTTGAATGCTTTGTTACAAAAGTGGGCACCACCATCACTGATTATTGCTCAAGGGAATCCAAAGCGTGAGACAATATTGCTTTTCAAAAATCCTATCACCACCTTGTGATCATTGGTTCTGCATGGAATTGCTTCTACCCATTTCGATACATAGTCAACAGCAACTAATATGTATTGATGGCCAAAAGAAGGGGGAAAGGGTCCCATGAAGTCGATACCCCATATATCAAAAATCTCAACCACTAAAATTGAATTTAGTGGCATCATGTTCCTTCGTGTAATGCTCCCCATTCGTTGACACCTATCATATGAAGAACAGAAAGTGTAAGCGTCTTGAAATATAGTTGGCTAATAGAAACCACATTGCAAAACTTTAGTAGCTGTTTTCTTAGCACTGAAATGGCCTCCACAAGCTTGTTCATGGCAGAATGAAAGGATATTCTGAATTTCACTTTTGGGACACATCGTCTAACAATTTGGTCTGCACAATACTTGAACAAATAAAGGTCATCCCAAAAGAAATTCTTTATTTCTGCAAAAAATTTAACCTTGTCTTGCTTGGTCCAATGCTCTAGAAGTTTACCTGTAACAAGATAATTAACTATATCAGCATACCAAGGTAATACTTCCACATTCATTAATTGTTCATTTGGAAATGACTCATTCAATGGTAATGATTCTGTAATTGTGTCAAAATGGAGACGAGAGAGGTGGTCCGCCACAACATTTTCTGTCCCTTTCTTATCTTTGAATTCCAAGTCAAATTCCTGCAAAAGTAACACCCAACGAATTAGTCTAGCTTTTGCATCTTTCTTTGTAAGAAGATATTTAAGAGCAGCATGATCTGTGAACACGATTATTTTACAACCAATGAGATAAGATCGAAATTTCTCCAATGCAAACACTACTGCTAGCATTTCTTTTTCAGTAGTTGAATAGTTCAACTATGCATCATTCAATGTCATACTAGCATAGTAAATAACGTGGGAAATTCGATCAACTCTTTGTCCTAATACTGCTCCTACTGCATAATCAGATGCATCACACATGAGCTCAAATGGTAAGCTCTAGTTCGGGGCCTGAATGATGGGTGATGATGTCAACAACTGCTTTAATTTTTTAAAAGCCACAAGACATGAATCATTAAAGATAAAAGGTACATCATTAGCAAGTAAATTGCATAAGGGTCTAGAAACTTTGCTAAAATCTTTAATGAAACGTTTATAGAAACCAGCATGCCCAAGGAAAGATCTTACTTCTCTGACTGTTTTGGGTGGAGGAAGATTAGAAATGAGATCCACCTTGGCTTTGTCAACCTCAATACCTTTGCTCGAAATGATGTGACCGAGAACAATACCTTGTTTTACCATAAAATGACATTTCTCCCAATTTAAAACCAAGTTCTTCTCAATACATCTCTGCAGAACTAATGTTAGATGATGTAAACATTGATCAAATGAATCACCAAAGACAGAAAAGTCATCCATAAAGACTTCAAGGAATCGTTCAACCATATCAGAAAAAATGCTCAACATGCATCGTTGAAATGTAGCAGGTGCATTACATAATCCAAATGGCATCCTCCTATATGCAAAAGTGCCAAAAGGGCAAGTGAAAGTAGTTTTCTCTTGATCTTTTGGTGCTATGGGAATCTGATTATATCTTGAGTAGCCATCTAGAAAGCAATAAAATTCATGGCCTGCTAATCTATCAAGCATTTGATCGATAAAGGGTAAAGGAAAATAATCTTTACGTGTGACAGAATTCAACTTTCTATAATCAATGCAAACACGCCATTCTGTAGTTACTCTAGTGGGTATCAATTCATTATCAGCATTGGTAACTACTGTGACTCCTGACTTTTTGGGGACAACTTGTACAGGACTGACCCATGAACTATCAGAAATTGGGTAAATGATACCTGCATCTAATAGCTTAAGGACTTCTGTTCTAACAACTTCTTTCATATTAGGATTTAACCGACGTTGCATTTCCCTAGTAGATTTAGCATTTTTATCAAGGTGAATGTAATGCATGCAATCTACTGGATTTATACCTTTTATGTCTGCTATGGTCCATCCTAATGCTCCTTTGTGCTCTTTTAAAACATCCAACAACTTACCTTTTTATTCGTCATTTAGGGATGATGAGATGATTACCGGTACAGTACTTTCTTCTCCCAAAAATGCATATTCCAAAGTGTTGGGTAATGGTTTGAGCTCAAGTTTCGGTGGTGATTCTGATGATGGGATGAGTTTCTTCTCTGATGGTGCTAGTTGCTTAACTCTTGACTTCTATTTATCAGTGTCCATAGATGGTGTTGAGTCAAGTAGGGCGTTGACCTCATCGACCGATCTGTCAATATCAAAATCCAAACCAAAGTGAGTTAAACATGTTTGTAAAGGATCATCACTAAGGTTTGAAACAAAAGTATCATCAACTAATGCTTCAATTAAATCCACATCAACAATTCCATCATCTGCACTGTGAGGTTGTTTGGCAATGTTGAAGATGTTCAGCTCCATAGTCATGTTGCCGAAGGACAACTGCATATTTCCGGTCCTGCATTGAATGTGAGCATCCACAGTTGCCAAGAAAGGTCGGCCTAGAATAATGGGGATGTGCTTCCTCGAGTCCTGTATTGGTTGAGTGTCAATTACAATGAAATCAACAGGAAAATAAAAATTGTCTACCTGGATAAGCACGTCCTCCACAATACCATGAGGTATTTTTGTGGACCGATCTGCAAGTTGTAACACCACTGGAGTTGGGTGTAATTCTCCAAGTCCAAGTTTCACAAACACTGAATAAGGTAACAGATTTACACTAGCTCCTAAATCCAACAAAGCATTCTCAATTGTGTGGTTCCCTATGCTACATGAGATAGTAGGGGAGCCCGGGTCTTTGCATTTTAAAGGAATTTTGTGTTGGAGTATAGAACTAATGTTTTCTGTTAAAAATGCCTTATTTTGAACATGCATATTTCTTTTTTTAGTACAAAGGTCTTTAAGAAACTTGGCATAAGATGGAACTTGCTTAATAGCATCAAGCAAAGGGATATTAACACTTACCTGTTTGAAGATTTCAAGAATCTCACCTGTGGATTTTCCCTTTTTTCCTTTAGCTAACCTTTGAGGAAATGGAGCTTTCGGAACGTATTCTCATGAGTTGTTTTCTTCTTTCTCCTCCGGTGATGAGTACTCAACATTCACAGGTACAATTTGATTTTCTTTTGTCACCAGCATCTCCACTTTGTTGTCGACTTCTTTTCCTTTTCGCAATGTCATGACTGCTTTGACTTCTCCATGCTGTTGTGGTGAACTGGTACTTGCTTCATGTACTTCTTTAGGATTAGGCACGGGTTGACTTGGAAACTTGCCTTTCTCAACAGTCATTGCCAAGGTCTGAACTGAAGAAGCAAGTTGTCCCACCATCTTCTCGAGGCTTGAAACTGATTGGGCTTGTGAGTTGAAGCCCGCTCTCAATTCATTTCGTAGTCCATCAATGGTGCGGTTCTGTTGCTCAATCGTGGAGTGAGTAACATTCCTGAAATTCTGGAATGCATCCTCCCATGGTCTAGGTTGAGAGTGGTTCTGGTTCTGATTGTATGGTCTGAATGGTGGCTGAGAGGCTTGAGGAATTTCAGAAATTTGTTGCATTGGTGGAGCTGGAGCTGCTGGTCCATTCTGTTGGAATCTTTGAGACCATGAAAAATTGGGGTGGTCTCTTCATCCAGGGTTATATGTGTTGGAGTATGGATTGTAATTTGATGGCTTTCTCATTACACCTATGGCATTGGCTTGATCAGAGTATGACTCAGGGTCATGTGGTTCTGTTGATTTAGCAGTCGATAACGATGCTATTTGTCGAGCAAGACCTTCAACCATCTCCTTGACTTCTTTGAATCCCGAAGTTGACTCGCGAATGTGAACCTCATTTACTCCCTTAATTCTTCTAGTATTCCTGAATGATCGACTCCGTTGTTGGGAATTATCCGCTTGTCGCTGGAAGAATTCCCAAATCTCTGATGCACTTTTTGACATTAGCTCTCCTCCACTTGTTGCCATTAGCCATTCTTGCACATTTGGTAGTGATCCCTCCAAAAAGTATTGGCATTGGTGCCATTTCTCGTACCCATGATGTGGACACTTCAAGAGTAGCCCATTGAATCGCTCCCATGTTTCGAAAAACTGCTCGTACTCTCTCTGAGTAAACTCCGAGATTTCCCTGCGAATAGCATTGGTTTTATGCACTGGGAAATATTTATTCAAAAATTTAGTTACCATTTGTTCCCATGATGAAATGCTATTGGCAGGCAATGTATTAAGCCATGAACGAGCTCTATCCTTTAAAGAAAATGGGAATAATCTGAGTTTAACATCATTGTCTGAAAAATTTTCATATTTAAAGTTTGACAAATGGCATGAAAATCATTCAGATGATTATATGGGTCCTCATTTTCTAGGTCATAAAATGTGGGGAGACAATTTAGCACACTAGATTTTAATTCAAAGCTCCTAGCAGCTACATTTGGGTATCTTATACATGATGCGCTCAAATTTGCTAAAGGACTGAAATAATCCTTAAATGGCCTCTCCTGTGGTTGCAAATCCATTTTATTTTTTACTTGTTTGTGTGTGCGAAGTGTTTTCTCAAGTTCAAGGTCTATAGGTTCAAGATTGGGTAATAATGACATTCGACCATGCATGCAAAACAAATAAAATAAAAAATAAAGATGGGAACAAAATAAATAAAAATAAAAAAGAGGGAGAAATTACGATACTAACCTTATTGGGCTATTACAAACTTTCTATAAAAATACACAAAAACAAATACGTGAAATAAATTAACTAAACATTAAATTAATAAAATAAACAAAAAAAATTACAAAGAAAAATAAATTAAAAATTAAATTACAGAATTTTAAAGAAGAGAAAAAGGAAAGAAATGCTAACCTTTAAATGTAAATTCACTTTTTTTTCTTTTTTTTAATAATAAAAAAAATACAAGAAAACAAATAAAAGAAATTATTCACAAAAATTAATTCTAAAAATTACTTACCTCCCTGGCAACGGCGCCAAAAACTTGTTGTGCAAATTTTAATATACTCGCAAGCGCACGAATCTATTGCAGTATAGATCAATGGTGACGAGTGTCGATCCCACGAGGAGGTGGATTTTAATTGTGTAGAATTAATTTTGTAAATGGGTGATTGGATTTGTGGTGGAAATGATTTGGAATATCCTAAAACTTAAATTAAAATGGCGAGAATAAATTCTAAAATTGGAATTGAAATTACGAGAATAAATTGAAGAGAATTCTATTAAAATGACGTACTTGGGTATCTGGATCCGTATCAACATGCATCATGGGCTAAATAATCCTTATTAATGCCAATTAAATCATGAGGGGGGAATCCACACCTCATGAACCACACTCTAATCAATATGGTGCTAAGGGCTTATCGTGCCAAATAATAATAACCTTGTACTAGAGGGCCGGTGAAACCAAGGCGGTACTAGACAAGATTAGTATTATTTGTCGACGAGAAGTCAAAACATCCACAAAAACTAGAGGGGAAGAGAAAATAAATTTACCAAATAAAACCCATGACACATGTTGAGACTTCACTTTCAACCCAAGCTTGAAAGAAAATTAGCTACTCATAATTGAACTAGGGGCAAAATGAGAATTTATTAAAATACGAAGAAACTACAAGATGGAGAAGGAATTACAAAAAATAGAGTCCAAAAATGGATTCAGAGATATCAAATTATGGGGGAGAGGCCCCCTTTTTATAGATACATCAAGTAAATCATGGCCATCGGATTAAAAACAGTTTGGACGCTCAAGATTGCGACACGTCATCAGTCAACAGTAACACGGTTTGACTCGGATGAACAGTAACACGGTTTGACTCGGATGAACAGTAACGCGGTTTGACTCGGATGAACAATAACGCGTTTGGTTGAAAATAATTCTGTGTGATGCATGTACCGTATGCGAGATTTTTCGTTCACTAATATGCTGCCACGTCACCATCAACAGTACATAAGAATTTTAGCCCAACAGGATCGTGACACCTCATCAGTCAATGCCACATCATCGGTCAATGCCACGTCATCGATCCGTCTATGTGAACAATGTAGTGAACAGTAACGTAGACAGTACCGTACACGTGAATAGTACCGTACATGTGAATAGTGCCATTTTTCCATTTATGTTCCTCCTAAGGTTTTCGACCGTTCTGAGTTCAAAAGTGATGTCCGTTTTGCCGTCTGATCTCTCCTTTATTGTGAAATGACTTTAATGCCCCTAAAATACATAAAATACTTAATTAAAATAAAACACATGTAATTAAATCACAAGAAGGTTAAATACATAAAAGTAAGGGTTGTTAGTAAGACTTGAAATGTAAAATGACGGTCTTCTCCTTTATAAGTATGCATTTTCTGACACTCAACATGTGTGTGTATGGAGGGCAAATCTTTGACTACCTCCAGCTTCAAGGACCTATACAATAACTCTTAAATCAAACGGAGAAAATAGTTAATTCAATCTGATTGAATATGATTGATATTTACCATATGATTATTACATAAAGATTGAGCCTTAAGTGTTTTACATTAAGTAATACTGCACATTTGTTCTACACATTTAGACAACTCAGAGTAAGAATTATGAAAATGACAACCAAATCCAAACTAGCTAGGTGCACTATTATTATTTATCTTTGCTCCATAAATATTAGAAAGATAGAGGAGCGGAAGAAAAAGAAAAAACTAATTTTGTAGTCACAAATCAATCTTATGCTCTGATTTTGAAGCAAATCTGCAAAATATTTGAGGATCCAACCATGAAGCATGTCCACTTCAATCTTTCGCTGCACTGCTAACCATTATGGGTCGTCTTCTATTGCTGGCTGTACGTCTAAGCAATGGGAACCTACTCCAATTTACACACTGTTAATTAATTATGTTATCAAATAATTTAGTTAATAATTGAACACTTATTTTTTATTTTATAGAAAAATTTACATACTGCTTCTTGTTGTCACTGTTATTATATTGTCTGATATCTTCCAAAACCCTATAATCTCCCCCCCACCAAAAAAAAAAGAAGAAAAAGAATAAGGCATATAATTAAACGGGTAACTTCGATAGAAAATAGTGTACAAAATTTTTAAGCTTAATTACCCCTCGCTGCTATGGGATCACGAAGGCCATTAGGTAAAATAATGTTGCTACCAAATCTCTTTAAAACCACTCTTATATCTTGCAAATTAAAAAGAAATAGAAATCAAACAACAATTGAGGTAAACTTTATAATTAAAAAAGAAAATGAGAAAAATTAAATTATTAAAAGAATTAATTTGGGGATTAATCAATACTTACATGACCTCCGTAATATGTTGTAATCTAATGTGGTCTCGGAACCACTCCATAAGACTTATTGCATGAATTCATATATTCTGTCAGATTAAATGAGTATGTTTGAAACATTGTGTCGTTTTTGCCAATTCCAATTGGTGAGACCATTTCATTGTATGTCTGGATTGAACTCCCCCTCCCTAAAAAAAATAATAAATAAATAAGATAAAGAAGAAAACTATTTTTAATCATTCATAAATATGTATTCTCATAAATAAAATTTAGAGATGTACATAAAATAAGTATTGTTAGACGAAAGACTCATTCATTGCGACATGTTGTTTATTTGACGGTCTCAATAGTACTATCCAATTGGTTTATTGGCTTATATTTGTGTGGTGTAGATCTATTTGAATAACATTGCAGAAATATGAGATAATATGGAAAATATTAGAAATAGTTAATAGCATTATTAAGATACTAAATATCAGCCAAAATAATAAAATAAATAAAAAGCTCAAAGAGTTCTTGTTGTAAATCATGACTCGAATAGGAAAATAAACAAGACTAATCATATCTTTGTGTAAATTTAATTTGTATAAAAAAAACGTGTAGGTGTAATATTATAAATAAACTCATAGAGAAAAGAATGTGTAAACTCCTGTGATTTGACAAAATAATCAAAATAATCTGTTTATTTTTTAAAATAGTTACAAAGCTCCTTTTGTAACATACAAACTATGGAAATTCATGGGCTACTTAACATCCATTTTAATTTTTTTTTATTTACACAAAAACATCATAGACGAAAGAAGATAAAAAATTTCATTGCACCCAATTTTTTTGCATGCGATCAATAAGGAAAAGAGGCAGAAAGTGTTGGAAATATAGCACAAGTGGCTATTTGAGGCGTGATTTTGAGTGAGACCTATGTGGTGTAAGTGAAAAGTTAAAATTGTTTCAAATATTTCTCTGTAAATACTTCAAAATGGTTTTATCTATATGATCAAAATGATCCTTGGATAAATGAGAAATGGTAACTGAAAGTAAATTCATGGAATTGGAAAATTAAAGGAAGATACATTTGTCCCACATGAAAAAGGTAGTGAAGGCATGAAAGGCTTGTATATAATTATTTATAGTATGAGTAAAATATAAACCAAAATGCTCTCTCTTCCGTGCTCCTTCCTGAGTATACGAAAGTTGGCCCAAATCGATCGTGGTAGGCCTGCCTTAGTCTTGCACATTTGAAGTTCATCGTGAAACGATCCCATAGTTGTCGTTCAAACCTCTGGGCACTTAAAAAAAGGTTTTCTTTTTATTTTTTTTATATTTTTTAAATTTAATAAATGCCATATTATTTAATATTTAATTTTAAGGCATCTTTTTAAGTTGAGGGCAGGGAACCACTCCGATACGTAACTTCGTGACCTGCTAATCTAATCACCTTGACTTTGAAGACTTCTTCCCCTAGTCAGCAATGATTTGGAACTTACGTCTTGACATATGCTGTGGAAAAAAAAGAGTGAAGCAGACTTATTAAGTCGAGATGTTTCTTCAGTCTAGATATTTTCGTTTATACGTGTACACATATTCAATGTCTAACCTTATTTTGAAAAAAGACTAATGTCCTATTTGGGATTACGGTTGAAATACTATAAATAGTTTATTTTATAAGTTTTGATAAAAATAATGTTTGGTAAATTTGTTAAAAGTTAATTTATATTTTCTCTATTTTGACAATAGCTTTTAAAACAAGTATGAGATTATTTTTAGAAGCAACTTATTAAATAAAATGCATTTTTTTAAATTTTCTATTATAACTAAGAAAAGAATAATTGTATCTTACTTTTTTTATAAATCCTAATATATAAATAAAAGACAATTTAAACTTATAATTATTTTAGTGATTATATAATAAAATAGTTCTTGCATAATTGAATTTACCAAACACTGAGCGAGCTACTTTTATAATGATTAGCTTATTTTATCCGCATAACAGAAGTAGTTTATTCAATAGCCACCGGAATCTCAAACTGATTCTAAGTCATGTTTGGAATTGCATGACATTGTCAAATAATTAACAAAAGAAGCTATTATGTAGAAGCATAGGAACAGGTTGAGAATGAGAGATACATGTACATGGAGAGCAAATTCTTTTACTCTCACCGGCTTCAACGACCTATACAATAACTCCTAAATCAAAGGGAGAAAATGGTTAATTCAATGTGATTGTACATGAATTGATATTCACCATATGATTATTACATAAAGATTGAGCCCTTTATATGTGCTTTACATTAAGTAATACTGCACACTTGTTCTACACATTTAGACAACCCAGATTAAGAATAATGAAAATGAACTCTTAAACTAGCTAGGTGCTCTATTATTTATCTTTGCTCCATAAATATTAGAAAGATAGAGGAGAGGAAGAAAAAGAAAAACAACAACATACACTCTAAATAATCCTTCAATTCTGAAACATCCTTCAGAGGCTTGTAATCAAATAAACAACAACAACATAGAATTAAGTGCCACAAGGTTAGTAACATTATAAAAGATCTTTCAACATGCCGTCTAAAAAATGTTGTTATATTTAGTTAGATTACAATAAACTTTATAAGTATGAAGCTATTGATATTATCAAATGCAAACGTACAAATTTGGCCTTATTTGATAATTAGAGTTGTGCGTGGTTTTGTAGTTCAAATTTAGATTCTGTAAAATACGAACCTCTGGAGGGCTGAATCTAAGCACCAGTATACTATATATATGGTAATGCAAAGGCCGTGTATAAGCCCAAATCCAGATTTTTACTTTGTATATTACACGTTAATCGAAATGTATATATACTCTGAGGATGACAGATAATTAATTAGACATAGTACATTCGATAATGATGCTACAATAACATTGCATTAATTGTAATTAAGGGAAAATCGGATGGATATATATAAGCAATTATGTAAAGTAATATGATTAATTTCTTGCAGGTTTTGAACTTTTTAGAGAGAAAAGCAAGTCCATTTTTTCTAGCAGCGGTTTTATCCATTTCAACCCAGGACTGTTTGATGGTCATGTAGCAGCCCTCGCTGGCTTCCTGCATCATTAATTTTCAAAATTCAATGGTTAAATTTTAACAAGAAAACATAATCATACATATATAGAATTTTAATTAATTAATTTTTTTTCTTACCCTACAGTCATTGGTGACAAGATCATAATATGCGTTTGATGGTGTGATATTATCAAAGTAGAGAATTGGGGCGGGCGAGGCAACTGCTCCCAAAGACTGTGAGGATACTTCAAGCGAAACCATGCTGCAAGCACTGGTGATAACAAACCCACAATTGAGTAACTCTCAAAACCATATCACATCCCAGATTTGATAAAATAGGACTAATTGAGATGGTTATTTTTAAAAAAGTAATTATCTTAAATATATTTAGTATTTCTTAATTTTACGATCGCTGAAAGTATTCATTAATTGGAATGCAAAATAAATTTGTATCAAAATAATATTGGCGTAATCAATATTTTGGTCAAACGAGATCAAAATGAATAAAATGGCGCAACAAATGACACGACATTAATCAAAAGATGTAAGTAAGTTAATAATATTAAAATTTACTTCCTCGATAAGATGCTCCAACGACGATAATGGGTGACATTTCGGCCGATAAATTTTCCTTGATGTGTAAGAGAATCTTTGCATAATCTACCAAAGCTTGACCAGAGTTTAAATATCCACGAAGAGTTGCATTGTTTAGGGCATCTTTGCTTGATACAAAAGGTACTGATTTTCCATAGAACCGATACTGCATGAAAAATTGAATTAAAAAAAATCCATCACAACTTTTCAGTTCATATTATAGAATATTCTGATTAAGATTTGTCTTTATTATTATTATTTCGTATGCGAACTCTATTTTAATTATTATCAAGCTAGCCTGATAACAAATTCTTTACTTACCTCTATGTAAACTTATAAGGCTTTAAATCGATGAGCATTATCAGCAAGCCATCCAATGCCACCAAGGTCATCATATCAAGACTACTCTCTTCACCAAGATATGCCAATATCGGCGCCGCCATGGCTCTGCCACCACCCCAATGCTTGAAGTTCAACGCATATCTATGAGGAAAAGTTAAATAACTTTGTGGATTATAGTTAAAGTGATCAAGTGTTTGATCATAATAGTAAGTTTCGAGATCATAATAGTAACTTTGTGGATTTTTTTGCTAGGGTTTTGAAAAATAGTCCTTCCACGAACAGCACCAAGCTTTGGGATGTTCTTTAATGGTGAAGTGGAAGCAAAAGCAAAATTTGTGACGAGAAGAAGAAAAAGGCATGGAGCGACCGACCTTTCATGGCAAAGTTGTAAATCCTTAATTAGCAGGATGATTATGTAAATACAGAAGAAATAGAGTTAAGATTAGATTATAAATTCAGCTTCAAAATCGACGTGTTTGTTAATATATCCTGGATTTGTTGTTATCGTATAATATAATTAATGTTGCTTTTAGTTTTATATTAGTATGGATCTTCAGTTTTCATAAAATTATAGTGTGTCTAATGTTGTGCAAATTTTATTGAACTCACAAGTGTACGAATCTATTGTAGAATAGATTAATGGTGACGAGTATCGATCCCACGAGGAGGTTGATTCTAATTGTGTGTAGAATTAATTTTTCTAAATGGATGTTTGGATTTGTGGTGAAAGTGACTTAGATTATCTTAAAATTGGAATTGAAATGGCGAGAATAAATTGAAGAGAAATCTATTGAAATGAAACACTTGGGTATCTGGATCCGTATCAACATGCACCATGGGCTAAATATTCCTTATTAATGTCAATTAAATCATGAGGGGGGAATCCACACCTCATGAACCACACTATAATCAATATGGTGCTAAGGGCTTATCGTGCCAAATAATAATAACCTTGTACTAGTGAGTCGGTGAAACCAAGACGGTATCTAGACAAGATTATTATTATTTGTCGACGAGAAATCAAAACATCTACAAAAACTAGAGGGGAAGAGAAAATAAATTTACCAAATAGAGCCCATGACACATGTTGAGACTTCACCTTCAACCCAAGCTTGAAAGAAAATTAGCTACTCACAATTGAACTAGGGGTAAAATGAGAATTTATTAAAATACATAGAAAATACAAGATGGAGAATAAATTACAGAAAATGGAGCCCAAAATTGGATTCAGAGATATCAAATTAGGGGGGGAGAGCTCCCTTTTTATAGATACATTGAGTAAATCATGGCCATCGAATCAAAAACATTTCGAACACTCAGGATTGCGCCACGTCATTAGTCAACAGTACGCGGTTTGAACAGTAACACGGTTTGGTTGAAAATAATCCTGTGTAATGCATATACTGTACGCGAGATTTTTGGTCCACTGATATGTTGCCACGTCATCGATCAACAATACATAAGAATTTTAGTCCAATAGGATCGTGACACCTCATCAGTCAATGCCACATCATCGGTCAATGCCACGTCATCGGTCAATGCCACGTCATCGTTCCGTCTATGTGAATAGTGTCATGAACAGTAACGTAGACAATACCGTACATGTGAGTAGGACCGTACATGTGAACAATGACATTTTTCCTTTTATGCTCCTCCTAAAGTTTTCGACTGTCCTAAGTTCAAAAGTGATGTCCGTTTTGCCGTATGATTTCTCGTTCATTGTGAAATGACTATGATGCCCCTAAAATACATAAAATACTTAATTAAAATAAAACACACGTAATTAAATCACAAGAAGTTTAAATACATAAAAGTAAGGGTGTTAGTAAGACTTGAAATGTAAAATGATGATTTTCTCCTACATAAATATACATTTTCTAACACTCAACATCTAATATATAGTTAACAGTTTCGTAATTAATAAAATTTTTTATTATTTCTTTCCTAGTAATTAATTATCTTGTGCTGGAAAGAATATCACTAACCACAACTTCTGCAGAAGCTTCCTCACCTTCGGATGACATCAGCGGTGGGTCCAGGATGTTTGATCGGATCGGCGAAATTAAAAATTTATTGTATATGTTTGCGTGAATATTTACAAAGGAGTGAAAAAACTAATATATTAAATAACGCGACATCAACAACGTCGTTCTGAATGAAATTTTTATATATAATTTGTAAAATAAACTAATAATTAGAATGACAATTTAGCCTTTTTAACTTGTAGAGACACAACCTTAAATTCCTTAATATGCTGGTTAATTCAGATCATTGAGATGGAGACAATTAGACAAACCTTATTTTATCAGAGTGAACTGCGAAAGTACAAGCTTTACAAAAGAGATTAATGTCGTAGTGTGAATAGAATTAAAAAATACTAAGGCAGACAATTCGTCGAACACATAATATTTGCTACATTGCTACTACCTAATAATTTCACAACCAATTAACAGTCTCCTTTATTGGAAAAATCACATTAATCAACCAAATACATTTCTTGGTTTCTAAGCTCCAAAATTGAAATTTCATGAAAAGGTTTCTGCATTGGTGTCTTATTGCGAGCGATAAATTCGTTGGACACGAGTTGCATTGTAGGTCGAGACTTTGGTTGAGAACGCAAGCATGAAAATACTACTGTTGAAACAAGAATGATATCCTGCCTAATCATTTGGTCCCCCGGAGGCGGGAGGCGTGGGTCCAACAAATCAATCAGCTTTATATTTTTATCCAATGATGACGATGACGATGAGAGGAGCGCTTCTGGATGCCTTCCCACTAGTACTTCTAGTGCCACCACTCCAAAGCTATAAACATCACATTTCTCTGTCACAATCATGGTGTAGGCAAGTTCTATAGGAAAACAAAGGCCTTCATTAGTAACGTTTCCATAAATAATAACAAGAACAATTTGTTCATGTTTTTTAGCTTCCGCAGCAAGTTATGACAAAGAAACTTATGTTTTAACTTATGTTCATTGTGTGTGTGTTTTAAAAGGAAAAGGGGTAGGCAAAGTTTAAATTTATTTTTAGCCCCTTAGCTTTTTCAAAATTCGAACCAAGTAGCGACATAAATAAAGCTGCTTAAAAGCTACTTGGCAGAGTATATATAAAAATTAATTAAGAGGATAATTAAAGAAGCATAAGAGGAATAGCTAGAGGATGACCTGGAGCAATATATCCAAAAGTGCCAGCTAAAAGAGTTCGGTTGGATGAGTCAAAATTTAACAATCTAGCAATGCCAAAGTCCGCAACAAATGCTTCTAATTCTGAGTTAAGTAGAATGTTGTTGCTTGATATGTCCCGGTGAACAATTGGTGGTGTGCAGTGATGATGTAAGTATGACAAAGCGTGAGCCATACCCTTCACAATGTTCACCCTTTTAGTCCAATCCAACCCAATAGCTTCCTCATCTGTGCGTAGAACACAGAACAAGCTTCCCATTTCCATGTACTCATAGATTAAGAACATGCATGTCTTGTGCAAACAAAAGCCGTAAAGCTTTACGATATTTCGATGCCGTATTTGGGACAGTAGACGAGCCTCATTCCGAAAACTCTCGAGGGAAGCTAACTCCTCAGTTTCTGAACGGTGAAGCTTCTTCAAAGCAACCACTTTTCCACTGGGCAGCCGTGCTCTGTAAACGCTGCCGTAGCCTCCGGTTCCAATGCAGTATTTGATATCGAAATCCTCAGTGGCTTCAATCATGTCTTGAAATGTAATTCTACCATCGTAATTCCAAATTGCAAACTCATCAGCGCACTTGGTAATTTCTCCTGTCCCAGTTGGTTCAACTTCCTTATCCCTTCGTCTACGGATAATCAAGATTCCAAATATCAAGGCAAGGAATGCGACCATAGCAAGAATAATTGCAACCAAGAGAGTGGCAATCATTTTGTGATGTGGCGGTGGCGCATTTGCCAAAGTAGTTGGGATTTCTCCTCCGAATTTATTACCTGACACATCTAAGTGTGGCACTTTTCTGACAAATACAGGGATTCCACCGGAAAGGTTATTCATGGAAAGGTCCACGGTGTGTATGCCCGGAATTGCTCCAAGTTGGTAAGGTATTTTACCATTGATGGAGTTACAGCTTAGATCAAGATAATATAGTTCTTGAAGTTTGCCAATCTGTGACGGAATGCTTCCGCTTAACAAGTTGTTTCCCAATATTAATGTCGTCAGCTTTGAGCAATTCATGAGTTCTGGAGGAATTGGGCCATCAAGTTTGTTGTCAGACAAGTCTAAAAATGTCAACCTGTTTAAATGACCAAGTGTTAAAGGAATAGATCCAGTTAGATTGTTATATTCCAGGGACAGAGATTTCAAGTTGACTAAACTAGCTATGGTCGAAGGAATTGGACCTTCAAGTTTGTTGTTGGGCAGGTCAAGAACTTGAAGAAAGTTCAAATGACCCACAGACGAAGGGATTGGACCAACAAGTTTGTTTTCAGACAAGTCTAAATATGTCAACCTGTCTAAATGACCAAGTGTTGAAGGAATAGGTCCAGTTAGATTGTTATCCTGCAGGGACAGATATGTCAAGTTGACTAAACTAGCTATGGTCGAAGGAATCGGACCTTCAAGTTTGTTGTTGGACAGGTCAAGAACTTGAAGAAAGTTCAAATGACCCACAGACGAAGGGATTGGGCCAACAAGTTTGTTTTCGGACAAGTCTAAATCTGTCAACCTGTTTAAATGACCAAGTGTTAAAGGAATAGGTCCAATTAGATTGTTATAATGCAGGGACAGAGATGTCAAGCTGACTAAACTAGCTATGGTCGAAGGAATTGGACCTTCAAGTTTGTTGTCGGACAGGCCAAGAACTTGAAGAAAGTTCAAATTCCCGATTTCTAATGGGATGGAACCATTGATTCGGTTTGAGTGCATATTCAAAGTAGTTAGCTGAGTCAAAGGACCTACAGACGAAGGGATTGGACCAACAAGTTTGTTTTGGGACAAGTCTAAAATTCTCAACCTCTTTAAATGGCCAATTGTTGAAGGAATTGAACCTCCAATTTCATTTCTGGACAGGTCAAGAACTTGAAGAACCTTCAAATTCTCGATTTCTAATGGGATGGAACCATTAATTTGGTTTGAGGCAATAGCCAAAGTAGTTAGCTGGGTTAGATGACCTAGAGTGGAGGGGACATTACCAACAAGGGAGTTAGAAGACAAGTTCAAAATTTTCAATTTGCTTAGACGACCAAGAGTTGGAGGGATATGTCCCGTAAGGTGATTATTAGATAGATCCAGGTGGACGAGATTCCTCAATCTCCCCATCTCTGAAGGGATAATTCCTGTTGTGCATGTGATTTATGAAAAACGAGATCAGTATTCACTATCCTCATAGCAACAAAAAAAAATGCAAAATTTATATGGAGAGAGAGTCATACTCAAGTGCGGACGGCACACACTTCTTCAGCGTTGTAAAAGCAAACGCCCGCACTAAGCATGAGCACGATTTTATAAAAAATATAATATGTTACAGTGAAGTTTGGCAGCTTACCGGTAAGATTGTTGGAGGTCAGTTCAAGAGTTCGGATTGTTGAAAGAACAGTAATTTCAGATGGAATGCTCCCAGAGAGAAGATAATTTGAACGAATTTTGAAACTTCTGAGGTTGGGAAAGCAAGAGAATTTGAAACGACCAAGCTCTCCTGTGATGTTATCATTTTCATACCAGAGTAAGCTGACCCCGATTACGCTTACCGCTGAATTGCAACTGATGCCAGTCCACTTACAATGATCGGACGTGTAGTTGCCCGTCGTCGCCCAATTGTTGACCCACCAGCCGGTAGCAAGTAAAGCTTCCCTTTCTAACAGTATGGGTGACGACAACAATCCTGCAGCTGATGTCGTTACAGATATTGTCGTATCACTTATAGCACCAACATTTATTAAAATTATAATGACCACCAGTCTCGAAACAGAGGACGCTGATGCCATGTTTATGGTGGTTTTCTGTTGATTGAGCTACATTTGATTCTCAGCAAAGCGTTTATATAAGAATCAATTGTTTTGCAAGCTCCCAGTGTTAACTTCCAATACGCGTTTTCAAATAGTGTGAGTCAATGTCTTCTCTGGATGGATTCAATCATGGAGATATAACCTTATCGGCTTGTATTTGTGAGGTGTAGATCTATTTGAACAACTTTGCAGAAACATGAGATAATATGGACAATAGTAGAAATAATTAATAGCATTATTAGTAGTATAAGATATTAAGTATTACCCAAAATAAGAAAAGGAAAAAAGTTCAAAGAAAAGAATTGTTATAAATAATGGCTCAAATAGGAAAATAAACAAGACTAATCATATCTTTTGTAACATACATACCATAGCTCATGGGCTAACTAACATTTTTTTTTTTTAACCCTAAACATCATAAATGAAAGAAGATGAAATTTTAATTACCGCTCAATTTTTCTGCACGCAACCAAATTTAAAAAAAAAGAAAAAAGAAAGTGTTAGAAAAATAATGCGCAAGTAGCTACTTGAGGCATGATTTTGAATGAGACCTTTTTGGTATAAGTGAAAATTCAGAAATTGTTTCGCATATTCCTCTATGAGTACTTCGGAATGTTATCTATACAATCAAAATGATCCTCAAGTGAATGAGAAATTGTTACTCAAAGTGCACTCATGAATTTGAAAAATTAAAGGAAAATACATTTGTCCCACATTGGAAAGATTTATACATAATTACTAGATGAACGGTAAGCTACTATTAGCAAAGGGGCGTTCCTTGTGCACAGTCACGGGAGTGCAAAATTTAACCACCCCAATTAGCTTAACCAGTGTTCATATTGGGGGTGTTTACCCGACCCTTAGTTGGGGTTAGCTAATGTGGCAACTTAGTTTGCCTTTTTTTTTTTTTTGCTCTTTGTAATAATAATAATAACAAATTAATATAATTTTTTAATTTAATATTATATTACATAATATTAAATTATGTTTTAATTTTTATTATTTTAAATATATAACTAAACAATGTATTATTTAATTGTATTATTTTAATTAATATATAAAATTATATTAATTAATCTTTAATAAGTTAATATAATTAGTAATAAATACTTAAATAATATAATATTACATTATTAATTATAGTACAATAATTAATTTAGCTATTTTTAAATAATTTAATATAACTAACAATAAATATTTAAATTTGAATAAATTTGAATAATATTAATTGAAAATTAATAATATAAATAATTACTGGATTATTTAGCTCAATTTATTTTCTTAGTGAATATGTCATAACAATTGTATCACTTTATTATTCTATAATTATCTTGTAATATGTATAAATTTTTATTCTATCATCCTCAAATGATTTTTGAATTAATCTTGAAGATTTTAACTATTTATTTATGTTGTTAAATTATTTAGTGATTATTTGATTAAATTATTTACTTCGATCTTTATTTCACAAGTTATATATTTAGAAAATACTGAAAAATACACATCCAAAAATTTAAGACTATAAGCCTCGGAAAAATTATGACATTTCAATATATATTTTTAATAAAAATGTTAAATTTCTAAATTTCTAAAATTTAATAATTTTATATTTATTATTTTTAAGTACTAATAAATATTATTTTCTAAATATATAATTTAAATTAATCACAAAAAAATTAATACAGTACAGTGTAACGCTAAACATTATACAACATTATTATAATACAATGCTAATGCAATACAACATAATACAATACACCTACAATAAAATAATGCAATACAACATAAAATAGAATACAGTGTGTCAAATGCACCATTGTATTATTGTTTCGTTCTCATGGTATAATTGCCGTCCATACCTGTGCAAAACATTAAGAGTTAAAAATATATATTTTTATGATTAATTTTAGATTTTTTTAAACTTTAATAATGCCATATTATTTAATATTACAATTGCCGTTCGAACATGTGCAAAACATGAAGACTAATATATATATATATATATATATACACACCATATTATTTAATATTTAATTTTTAAGGCAACTTTTACTTTTAAAAAAAAAATTTAAGGCAACTTTTTTAGTTGAGGGCAGGGAACCCCTACGATACGTAATTCCATAACACGCTTATCTAATCACCTTGACTATAAGACTTCTCCTAGTCAGCAATTATTTGGAAAAAAACGTCTTGACATGTGCTGTGGAAATTAAAGAATGAGGTGGACTTACGAAGTCAAGGGGTTTTTCTAGTCTACAGATTTTAATTTATATGTGTAGAAAATTAGAAATATTCAGTGTCTAATCTGATTCTACATAAAGACTAATGCCCCAAGATTGTGATTGAAATACCACAAGCAGTTTATTTCATAAGTTTAGGTAAAAATGAGGTTTGATGGCTTTGTTAAAAGTTGCTTCTTTCGTAATTTTCTCATTTTGACTGCAACTTCAAAAAATAGGCAGGAGATTATTTTGATAAGCAACTTATTAAATAAGTTGCTAGATCTTTTTAAATGTTCCTATAATAATCTTAATATTTTAAGAAAAGAATAATTATATCTTTCTTTTCTATAAGCTCTAATATATAAATAAAACACAGTTTAAACTTATGTCTATTTTAGTGATTAAATAATACAATACATTCATAATCAAATTTACCAAACACAAGCAAGATACTTTTTTAATCATCAACTTATTTCATCCTCACAACAAAAATAACTTATTTTATCAGCCACCGCCATCCTAAACTTGATGCTAAGTCACATTTGGGATTGCATTTGATTGTCAAATAATTAAGAGAAATAGCCATTATGGAGAAGAATAGGGAGAGGTTCGCCTAAAGCAATATACCCGTAAGCTTGGCTACTAATAAACGGAGCATATAAGCATAAACACCTAACTTTTGAGGCATATAAGGGATCTAAAAGTGCGGGAAACGTTCGGAAAAACTTTAAAACCACAGGGTTTTAAAGGCTTAAACTGCATGGTTTATGTGTTTTCCTAGATATTCCTACACTTTAAAATTCAAGATTAAAACATTTCCATATGTGTGTGTGTGTGTGTGTGTGTGGAGGGCAAATCTTTGACTCTCTCCAGCTTCAAGTACCTATACGGTAACTCTTAAATCAAAAGGGAGAAAATGGTTAACCCAATCTGATTGTATATGAATTGATATTCACCATATGATTATTGCATAAAGATTGAGCCTTAAGTGCTTTACATTAAGTAATACTGAACACCTGTTCTACACATTTAGACAACTCAGAGTAAAAATTATGAAAATGACAACCAAATCCAAACTAGCTAGGTGCACTATTATTATTTATCTTTACTCCATAAATATTAGAAAGATAGAGGAGAGGAAGAAAAAGAAAAGACTAATTTTGTAGTCACAATTTAATCTTATGCTCTGATTTTGAAGCAAATCTGCAAAATATTTGAGGATCCAATCATGAACCATGTCCACTTCAATCTTTCGCTGCACTACTAACCATACTGGGTCATCTTCTGTTGCTGGCTGTGTGTCTAAGCAATGGGAACCTACTCCAATTTACACACTATTAATTATGTTATCCAATAATTTAGTTAATAATTGAACACTAATTTTTTATTTTATAGAAAAATTTAAATACTGTTTCTTGTTGTCACTGCTATTATACTGTCTGATATATCTTCCAGAATCCTATAATCCCCCCCCCCCCAAAAAAATAGAAGAAACAGAAAAGATATATAATTAAACAGGTAACTTCGATAGAAAAGAGTGTACACAATTCTTAAGCTTAATTACCCCTCGCTACTATAGGGATCACGAAGGCCATTAGAGAAAATAATGTTGCTACCAAATCTCTTTAAAACCACTCTTATATCCTGCAAATTAAAAAGAAATAGAAATCAAACAAAAATTGAGGTGAACTTTATAATTAAAACAGAAAATGAGAAATCTTAAAATATTAGAAGAATTAATTTGGGGATTAATCGACACTTACATTACCACTTTAATAAGTTGTAATCCAATGTGGTCTTGGAACCACTCCATAAGACTTATTGCATGAATCCATATATTCTGTCAGATTAAATGGGTCTGCTTGAGACATTGTGTCGTTTTTGCCAATTCCAATTGGTGAGACCATTGCACTGCATGTCTGCATGAGAAACCCCCCAATAATAAAAAATAATAATAATAAAATAACATAAAGAAGAAAACTATTTTTAATCATTCATAAATATAAAGTCTCATTGCCACATGTTGTTTATTTAACGGTCTCAATAGAACTATCCAATGAAATCATGTCACTTGTAATTGCATACCTGTCAGCCCCAGCTGGAGTCCAATGTTGCATCGGAGAAGAATTCATCAACATCATGGCAAGAATCCTCCCCTCTTAAATCAACAATTCCTGAGATGATCCAGTCTAGGGCATCTGTGTCTTCTAAAGCTCCATCAATTGCATTACAGGCTTTGTTCACTGGGCTTTCCTGAGGATCATCATACTGAGCTGCACCCGTATACATATACTCTAAATAATCTTTCAATTCTTAAACATCCTTCAGAGGCCTGTAATCAAATAAACAATAACATAGAATTAAGTGCCACAAGGTCATTAATTTTATAAAAGATCTTTCAACATATTGTCTTCAAAATGTTGTTATATTTAGTTAGATTACAATAAACTTTATAAGTATGAAGCTATTGATATTCTCAAATACAAACGTTCAAATTTGGCCTCATTTGATTATCAGAGTTGTGCGTGGTTTTGTAGTTTAAATTTAGATTCTGCAAAATATGGACGTCTGAACCTAAGCACCAGTATACTATATATGGTAACGCAAAGGCCGTGTATAAGCCCAAATCCAGATTTTTACTTTGTATATTACACGTTAATCGAAATGTATATATACGCTGAGGATGACAGATAATTAATTAGACATAGTACATTCGATAACGATGCTACAATAACATTGCATTAATTGTAATTAAGGGAAAATCGGATGGATATACAATACAATACAATATACAATATGGATATACAATAACATACAATATGATTCTGATACAACCCCAATATTACAGTTAGACAAGCCCAACTCAGCTAGCTCTATCAATACTGAGGAAAAGGCCCAGGCAAACTCAAGTGAGGCTATCCAAAATCGACCCCAAGATAACCTCAAGCCAAGTCGCGTAAGGAAGCCTCCCAAATGGCTCAAGGATTACACATACTGAGCATATATGAGCTGAGGACTCGGTTTCTAACGGCCTTAGCTATTTAGAGAACAACTTTTTTGTTATAGAGGGAGGTTGTTATTTAGTTTTGACAGCTGTGAGCATATTCTTGCTGCTATAAGTATTTCCATGGTTGTATTTGATGATATATAAAATTCTGGACCTAGTTTCTTCTTCTTCTCTGAATTTTTCTCTCTATTCTATCTTGCCATTCACTCATTTCTTTAAAATTCTGGGAGCTTGCACTTGCTTGAAAAGTGTGGAAACCTTGCTGTTCGGTGTGTTCACCAGCGGCATAACAGATTCATTACTTGCAGGTTTTGAACTTTATAGAGAGAAAAGCAAGTCCATTTTTTCCAGCAGCGACTTTATCGATTTCAGCCTAGGACTGTCTGATGGTCTTGTAGCAGGTCTCGCTGGCTTCCTGCATCATTAATTTTCAAAATTCAATGGCTAAATTTTAACAAGAGAACATAATCATGCTTATATAAAATTTTAATTAACTAATTTATTTCTTACCCGAAAGTCCTTGGTGACAAGATCATAATATGCGTTTGACGGTGTGATATTATCAAAGTAGAGAATTGGGGCGGATGAGGCAACTGCTCCCAAAGCAATGTGACGATACTTCAAGCGAAACCATGCAGCAAGCATTGTTGATAACAAACCAACAAACGAGTAACTCTCGAAACCATATCACATCCCAGATCTGATAAAATAGGATGAATAGAGAAGATTATTTTTAAATACATAATTATCTTGAACATATTTATTATTTCTTGATTTTACGATCGCCAAGAGTATTCGTTAGTTGCAATATTAAATAAATTTGTATCATAGTAATATTGCTGTAGTCAATATCTTGATCGATCAATCGTGATCTAAATGAGTAAAATGATGTGACAGATGACACGACATTAATCAAAAGATGTAAGTAAGTTAATAATATTATAATTTACTTCCTCCATAAGATGCTCCAACAACCATAATGGGAGACATTTCGTCCGATAAATTTTTCTGGATGTGTAAGAGAATCTTGCATAATCAGCCAAAGCTTGAGCAGAGTTGAAATATCCACGAAGAGTTGCATTCTTTAGGGCATCTTTGCTTGATACAAAAGGTACTGATTTTCCATAGAACCGATACTGCATAAAAAATTGAATTAAAAAAAAATCCATCACAACTTTTCAGTTCATATTGTAGAATATTCTGATTAAGATTTGTCTTTATTATTATTATTTCGTATGTGAACTCTATTTCAATTATTATCAAGCTAGCCTGATAACATATTCTTTACTTACCTCTATGTAAACTTGTAAGGCTTTAAATCGATGAGCATTATTAGTAAGCCATCCAATGCCACCAAGGTCATCATATCAAGACTACTCTCTTCACCAAGATATGCCAGTATCGGGCGCCGCCATGGCTCTGCCACCACCCCAATGCTTGAAGTTCAACGCATATCTATGAGGAAAAGTTAAATAACTTTGTGGATTATAGTTAAAGTGATCAAGTGTTTGATAATAATAGTAAGTTTCGAGATCAACATAGTCACTTTGTGGATTTTTTTGCTAGGGTTTTGAAAAATAGTCCTTCCACGAACAGCACCAAGCTTTGGGATGTTCTTTAATGGTGAAGTGGTAGCAAAAGCAAAATTTGTGACGAGAAGAAGAAAAAGGCATGGAGCCGCCGACCTTTCATGGCAAAGTTGTAAATCCTTAATTAGCAGGATGATTATGTAAATACAGAAGAAATAGAGTTAAGATTAGATTATAAATTCAGCTTCAAAATCGACGTGTTTGTTAATATATCCTGGATTTGTTGTTATCGTATAATTTAATTAATGTTGGTTTTAGTTTTATATTAGTATGGATCTTCATTTTTCATAAAATTATAGTGTGTCGAATATATAGTTATCGGTTTCGTAATTAATAAAAATTTTTATTATTTCTTTCCTAGTAATTAATTATCTTGTGCTTACCAGAATATCACTAACCACAACTTCTGCAGAAGCTTCCTCACCTTCGGATGACATCAGCGGTGCGTCCAGGATGTTTGATCGGATCAGCTAAATTAAAAATTTATTGTATATGTTTGTGTGAATATTTACAAAGGAGTGAAAAAAAACTAATATATTGAATAACGCGACATCAAGAACTTCGTTCTGAATGAAATTTTTATATATAATTTGCAAAATAAGCTAATAAATAGAATGACAATTTACCCTTTTTAACTTGTAGAGACACAACCTTAAATTCCTTAATATGCTGGTTAATTCAGATCATTGAGATGGAGACAATTAGACAAACCTTATTTTATCAGAGTGAACTGCGAAAGTACTAGCTTTACAAAAGAGACTAATGACGTAGTGTGAATGGAATTAAAAAATACTAAGGCAGACAATTCGTCGAACACATAATATTTGCTACATTGCTACTACCTAATAATTTCACAACCAATTAACAGTCTCCTTTATTGGAAAAATCACATTAATCAACCAAATACATTTCTTGGTTTCTAAGCTCCAAAATTGAAATTTCATGAAAAGGTTTCTGCATTGGTGTCTTATTGCGAGCGATAAATTCGTTGGACACGAGTTGCATTGTAGGTCGAGACTTTGGTTGAGAACGCAAGCATGAAAATACTACTGTTGAAACAAGAATGATATCCTGCCTAATCATTTGATCCCCCGGAGGCGGGAGGCGTGGGTCCAACAAATCAATCAGCTTTATATTTTTATCCAATGACGAAGATGACGATGAGAGGAGCTCTCCTGGATGCTTTCCCATTAGTACTTCTAGTGCCACTACTCCGAAGCTATAAACATCAGATTTCTCTGTCACAACCATGGTGTAGGCACGTTGTATAGGAAAACGGAAGTCTTTATTAGTAATGTTTCCATAAACAATAACAAGCACAATTTGTTCATGTTTTTTAGCTTCTTTAGCAAGGTATGACAGAGAAGCATATGTTCTAACTGATATTCAGTGTATGTGTGTTTTGAAAGGTAAAGGGATAGGTAAAGTCTAAATTCAGTTATAGCTCCTTAGTTTTTTCAAAATTCGAACCCAAGTAGCGAGCTAAATAAAGCTGGTTAAAAACTACTTAGCAGAGTATATATAAAAATTAAATAAGAGGATAACTAAAGAAGCATAAGAGGAATAGCTAGAAGATGACCTGGAGCAATATATCCATAAGTGCCAGCTAACAGAGTTCGATTGGATGAGTCAAAATTTAACAATCTAGCAATACCAAAGTCAGCAACAAAAGCTTCGAATTCTGAGTTGAGTAGAATGTTGTTGCTTGATATGTCGCGGTGAACAATTGGTGGTGTGCAGTGATGATGCAAGTATGACAAAGCATGAGCCATACCCTTCACAATGTTCACCCTTTTAGTCCAATCCAACCCAACAGCTTCCTCATCTGTGCGTAGAATACAGAACAAGCTTCCCATTTCCATGTACTCATAGATCAAGAACATGCAGTTCTCGTGCAAACAAAAGCCGTAAAGCTTTACAATATTTCGATGCCGTATTTGGGACAGTAGACGAGCCTCATTCCGGAAACTCTCGAGGGAAGCTAACTCCTCAGTTTCTGAACGGTGAAGCTTCTTCAAAGCAACCACTTTTCCACTGGGCAGCCGTGCTCTGTAAACGCTGTCGTAGCCTCCGGTTCCAATGCAGTATTTGATATCGAAATCCTCAGTGGCTTCAATCATGTCTTGAAATGTAATTCTACCATCGTAATTCCAAATTGCAAACTCATCAGCGCACTTGGTAATTTCTCCTGTCCCAGTTGGTTCAACTTCCTTATCCCTTCGTCTACGGATAATCAAGATTCCAAATATCAAGGCAAGGAATGCGACCATAGCAAGAATAATTGCAACCAAGCGAGTGGCAATTGTTTTGTGATGTGGCGGTGGCGCATTTGCCAAAGTAGTTGGGATTTCTCCTCCCAATTTATTGCCTGACACATCTAAGTGTGGCACTTTTCTGACAAATACAGGGATTCCACCGGAAAGGTTATTCATGGAAAGGTCCACAGTGTCTATGCGTGGAAATTCTCCAAGTTGGGAAGGTATTTTACCATTAATGAAGTTACCGCTTAGATCAAGATAATATAGTTCTTGAAGTTTGCCGATCTGTGACGGAATGCTTCCGCTTAACAAGTTGTTTCCCAATTTTAATATCCTCAGCTTTGAGCAATTCATGAGTTCTGGAGGAATTGGGCCATCAAGTTTATTGTTGTACATATTCAAAGTAGTTAACTGAGTCAAATGACCCAGAGACGAAGGGATTGGGCCAACAAGTTTGTTTTGGGACAAGTCTACACTTCTCAACCACTTTAAATGGCCAAGTGTTGTAGGAATTGAACCTCCAATTTCATTTCTGGACAGGTCAAGAGCTTGAAGAACCTTCAAACTCCCGATTCCTAATGGGATGGAACCATTCATTTGGTTTGAGGCAATAGCCAAAGTAGTTAGCTGGGTTAGATGACCTACATTGGATGGGATATTACCGACAAGGGAGTTAAAAGACAAGTTCAAAATTTTCAATTTGCTTAGACCACAAAGAGTTGGAGGGATATGTCCCATGAGGTGATTATCAGATAGATCCAGGTGGACGAGATTCCTTAATCGCCTCATCTCTAAAGGGATAATTCCTGTTGTGCATGTGATTTATGAAAAACGAGATCAGTATTCACTATCTTCATTAAAAAAAAATTACATAGAGGGAGAGTCAAGCTCAAGTGCGGACGACTCACACTTCTTTAGTGTTGTAAAAACAGACGCCTGCTTTAAGCAGCAGCGCGATTTTATACATACATATATATATATATGGTGAAGTTTCACAGCTTACCGGTAAGGCCGTTGTAGGGCAGTTCAAGAGTTTGGAGCATTGAAAGGGCAGTAATTTCAGATGGAATGCGCCCAGAGAGAACATAATTTGTACGAATTTTGAAATTTCTGAGGTTCGGAAAGCAAGAGAATTTGAAACGACCGAGCTCTCCTTTGATGTTATCATTTTCATACCAGAGTAAGCTGACCCCGATTACGCTTCCCGCTGAATTGCAACTGACGCCAGTCCACTTACAATGATCGGACGTGTAGTTGCCCGACGTCGCCCAATTGTTGACCCACCAGCCGGTAGCAAGTAAAGCTTCCCTTTCTAACAGTATGGGTGACGACAATAATCTTGCAGCTGATGCCGTTACAGATATTGTCGTATCACTTATAGCACCAACATTTATTAAAATTAAAATGACCACCAATCTCGAAACAGTGGATGCTGCTGCCATGTTTATAATGGTTTTCGGTTGATTGAGCTGGCTATTTGATTCCTTGCAAAGCGTTTATATAAGAATTAATTGTTTTGCAAGCTCCCGGTGTTAACTTCCAATACGCGTTTTCAAATAGTGTGAGTCAATGTCTTCTCTGGATGGATTCAATCATGGAGATATAACCTTATCGGCTTGTATTTGTGAGGTGTAGATCTATTTGAACAACTTTGCAGAAACATGAGATAATATGGACAATATTAGAAATAATTAATAGCGCTATTAAGATATTAAATATTACCCAAAATAATAAAGAAAAAAAAAAGCTCGAAGGATTGTTGTTGTAAAATATGACTCAAATAGAAAAATAAACAAGACTAATCATATCTTTGTATAAATTTAAGTATAAAAAAAACTTGTAGGTGTATTATTATAATAAGCTGTAGAGAAAAGAATTTGTAGACTTCTGTGATTTGACAAAATAATAAAATAATCCCTTTATTTTTTAAAATAGTTACAAAACTCCTTTTGCAACATGCAAACTATATGGAAAATTGGAAATTCATGGGCTACCTAATATCCCTCTTATTTTTTTATTTTTTATTTTACACCAAAACATCATAGACAAAAGAAGATAAAAATTTCATTGCACTCAATTTTTTTCATGAAATCAAACAAGGAAAAGAAGCAAAAAGTGTTGGAAATATAGCACAAGTTACTATTTGATGCGTGATTTTGAGTGAGACTTATCTGTTGTTTCAAATATTCCTCCGTAAATACTTCAGAATGATTTTACCTATATAATCAAAATAACCCTTGGATAAATGAGAAATTGTTACTCAAAGTAAATTCATGGAATTGGAAAAGTAAAGGAAATTATATTTGTCCCACATGAAAAAGATAGCAAAGGCATGAAAGGTTTGTATATAATTACTCATGTGTGTATAAGTAAAATATAAACCAAGACGCTCTCTCTTCCGTGCCCCATCCTAAGTACACAAATTCAATGTGATACGATCCTATAGTTTCCGTTCAAACCTATGCACACTTTAAAAAAAGGTTTTTTTTAATATATTTTTTATGTATTTTACATTTTTTTTAAAATTTAATAAATGCCATATTATTTAAATATTTAATTTTAAGGCATCTTTTTTAAGTTGAGGGCAAGGAACCCCTCCGATACGTAATGCCGAAACATGCTAATCTAATCACCTTGACTTTAAAGACTGCTTCCCCTAGTCAGCAATTATTTGGAACTTACGTCTTGACATGTGCTGTGGAAAATAAAGAATGAAGTAGACTTATTGAGTCAAGCTGTTTCTTCAATCCAGATATTTAGTTTATACGTGTGCAAATATTCAATGCCTAACTTTATTCTGCACAAAGCCTAATGTCCTATTTGGGATAACGGTTGAAATACTTATAAGTTTTGATAAAAATGATGTTTGATAAATTTGTTAAAAGTTTAATTCATATTTTCTCCATTTTGACAATAACTCTTAAAATAAGTATGAGATTGTCTTTTATAAGCAACTTATTAAATAAAATGCCATTTTTTTTAAAGTTTCTATTATAACTTTAATATTTTAAGAAAAGAATAAGTGTATCTTATTTTTTTAAAAATCCTAATATATAAGTAAAAGACAATTTAAACTTATGTTTATTTTAATGATTATATAATAAAATATTATTTTCGTAATCAAATTTACCAAACACTGAGCGAGCTACTTTTATAATCATTAGATAATTCCATTCACATCGCAGAAGCAGCTTATTTCAACAGCCACCAAAATCTTAAACTGATCCTAAGTCATGTTCGGAATTGCATGGGATTGTCAAATAATTAACAAAAGAAGCTATTATGTAGGAGAATAGGAACAGGTTCACCTGGAGCAATATACTCATAAGCTTGGCTACTAATAAACGGAGCGTGTAAGGATAAACACCTAA
>NW_006262274.1:7654766-7718124 GCF_000493195.1 Citrus x clementina
ATGGTTAATCCAATGTGGTTGTGTATGAATTGATATTCACCGTATGATTATTACATAAAGATTGAACCTTTGTACGTGCTTTACATTAAGTAAAACTGCACACTTGTTCTACACATTTAGACAACCCAGATTAAGAATTATGAAAATGAAATCTACAACTAGCTAGGTGCACTATTATTTATCTTTGCTCCTTAAATATTAGAAAGATAGAGGAGAGGGAGAAAAAGAAAAGACTAATTTTGTAGTCCAAATTTAATCTTATGCTCTAATTTTGAAGCAAATCAGCAGAGTATTTGAGGAACCAATCATGAACCATGTCCATTTCAATCTTTCGCTGCATTACTAACCATTCGGGGTCATCTTCTGTTGCTGGCTGTATGTCTAAGCAATGGGAACCTGCTCCAATTTACACACTATTAATTATGTTATCCAATAATTTAGTTAATAATTGAACACTAATTTTTTATTTTATAGAAAACTTTACATACTGTTTTTTGTTGTCACTGCTATTATATTGTCTGATATATTTTCCAGAACCCTATAATCCCAAACAAAGAAAGAAAAAGAAAAAGAAAAAGGTATATAATAAAACGGGTAACTTCGATAGAAAAGAATATCCAAAATTCTTAAGCTAAATTACCCAGCGCTGCTACAGGGATCGCGATGGCCATTAGAGAAAATAATGTTGCTACCAAATCTCTTTAAAACCACTCTTATATCCTGCAAATTAAAAAGAAATAAAAATCAAACTCAAGAACGAGGTGAAGTTTTTAATTTAAAAAAGGAAAAAAAAAGAGAAAATTAAAAGAATTAATTTGGGGATTAATTGACACTTACATGACCACCATAATAAGTTGTAATCCAATGTGGTCTTGGAACCACTCCAAAAGACTTATTGCATGAATCCCTATATTCTGTCAGATAAAATGGGTCTGCTTGAAACATTGTTTCGTTTTTGCCAATTCCAATTGGTGAGACCATTTCACTGCATGTCTACATGAGAAACCCCCCTATACTAATAATAATAATAATAATAATAAGATAAAAAAGAAAAATATTTTTAATCATTCATAAATATATAGTCATATAAATAAAATTAAGAGATGTACATAAAATAGGTATTGTTAGGCGAAAGACTAATTCATTGCGACATATTGTTTATTTGACGGTCTCAATAGAACTATCCAATGAAATCATGTCATCTGTAATCGCATACTTGCCAACCCCAGCTGGAGTCCAATGTTTCATCGGAGAAGAATTCATCAACATCATGGCAAGAATTCTCCCCTCTTAAAGCAACAATTCCTGAGAATATCCGGCCTAGGGTATATGTGCCTTCTGAATCTCCATCAATACCTTCACAAGCTTTGTTCACTGGATATTCCTGAGGATCATCATACTGAGCTGCACCTGTATACATAAACTCCAAATAATCCTTCAATTCTGAAACATCCTTCAGAGGCCTGTTACAAATAAACAATAACAACATAAAATTAAGTGCCTCCAAGATTAGTGACATCATAAAAGATCCTTCAACATACCTGTCTAAAAAACTTTGTTATATTTAGTCAAATTACAATAAACTTTGTAAGTGTGAAGCTATTGATATTCTCAAATACAAAATCCAAATTTGGCCTTATTTAACAATCAGAGTTGTACATATTGTTTTGCACGTCTGAACCTAAGTACCAATGTACTATATATGGTAATGCATAGGCCGTATATGAGGCCAAACCCCAGATTTTACTATGTACGTATATTACACATTAACTGAAATGTAAATATACCTTGAGGATGACAGATAATTAATTGGATATATATAGACAGTTTTGTAATGATACTACATTAACATTGCACTGTAATTGAAGGAAAATCAGATGGATATATATCGGCAGTTATAAAAGTAATATGATTCAATTACTTGCAGGTTTTGAACTTTTAAGAGAGAACAGTAAGTCCATTTTTTTCCAGCAGCGGCTTTATCGATTTCAGCCCAGGACTGTTTGATGGTCTTGTAGCAACTCTCACTAGCTTCCTGCATCATTAATATTCAAAATTCAATAGTTAGATTTTAACAAGAAAATATAATCATACATATATAGAATTTAATTAATTAATATTATTTTCTTACCCTAAAATCCTTGCTGACAAGATCATAATATGCGTTCGATGGTGTGATATTATCAAAGTAGAGAATTGGGGCTGAAGAGGCAACTTCTCCTAAAGCAATATGAGGATACTTCAAGCGAAACCATGCAGCGAGCACTGATGATAACAATAACAAACCCACACGAGTAACTCTCAAAGAGCATCTGTTAGTAGGAATATAAAATAAAATTGTATCATAATAATTGAGGCGTAATCCAGATTTTAGTCAAATATTTAAAATAAGGTGACAGATGACATGATGTCAATCAAAAGATGTAAGTAAGTTAATAATATTGTAACTTACTTCCTCCATAAGATGCTCCGACAACGATAATGGGAGACATTTCGGCCGATAAAGTTTTCTTGATGTGTAAGAGAATCTCCGCATAATCAGCCAAAGGCTTGAGCAGAGTTGAAATATCCACGAAGAGTTGCATTCTGTAGGGCATCGTTACTTGATACAAAAGGCACCGATTTTCCACAGAACTGATGCTGAACAAAAAATCAAATTAGAAAAAAAATATATATCACAACTTTTTAGTTGATATTATAGATTAAATTTATCTTTATTATTATTGTTTGGCGTTCGAACTCTGTTTCAATTATTATCAAATTCTTTACTTACCTCTATGTAAACTTGTAAGCCTTTAAATCGATGAGCATTATCAGTAACCTGGATTTGTATGTGATTAGGAGGTCATTGCTTAGAGATTCCCATGTCCACTCTTAGTGCCAAAAGACTTGGTCTTGATGCACAGGTGACAAGTTTGTTGGGGAGTACATTTGGACTCACTATCTTCATTTAATTCCAAACATCTTAGCATTTGGTTATTTATGTTGGTCAAAGTTCGCAAGTTCAGTTTGCTTGGTCAACTCAAGTAGACGAGAGAGTTGCGGCTTTAAAATTTGGCAGTGAGGACATGTGAGCTTTTTTGAACGAATGTGAGTCTGAAACCTTTTTTGAACGAAAACACGGAGCAAATGTGAGCTTCTCGTAGGCTAAGGTTCCAAGAGAGGTTACATATGTTTACCATGAAGTGTCATATGAACTTGTACAGATTGATTTCTGATGTTTCTTTTTCCCGGTAATTTCTTATTTTAAATCTTATTGCTTGTCTTTGTGTATGTGCGTTGGGCTGGAGGCTCCATTGAAATGGTGTTTCCTCAAATTATGAATTATAACGCTCGTAAGTGTTAATATCATCTCTTCTTCTTGTCCAGCTTATTAAGAAAGTCTTTCAGAATCCTTTTCAAACATATTCCTTTTTTTTTCTGATTTTTGGAAGGAAAGATTTTCCTAGTTCAGTGCTGGAAATGTTGTTAATTAACAAGGATTTTGGTTGTATTAACTATTTAAATGTACTTCTACATTCCTACCTTTTTTGAGAATTCACAATTTAAAATAAAATGTGTGCATTAGTATTTTGTAAACAAATTCTTTCATCTGTACTACAATAGCAAATGATGGAGCTCACTGGGAATTTTTTTCATTTTTACCATTGATGTGATAACTAATATAAGGCATAATGGTTTCTGTATCATTTCCAGCCTCAGCCTGATTCCAATACTTGTGGATCAAAGCAGAAAGCTGCCACACCACCTGCAGGTTCTGGAGAGCTTCCTTCAACGAGTTCAAGCAAAACCAAGGAGTGGAGTTGTGCCCTCTGTCAGGTCAATGCTACTACCGAGAGAGATCTAGACGTGCATCTCCAAGGTAAGAAGCACAAGGCCAAGGAAAAAGTACTTAGAGATTTGAAGATGTGCATTAACTCCACTTCAAAAAAATATACGGAAAGCAGAGATAGTGCTGACCAAGAAATGAAGTCTAATGTAGAAAAGGAATCACTTAAAGGTAATAAAACTGTTGTTGGTTTAGACCAGAAAGTGGAGGAAGGTCAAACCCTGCAGGTTAAGCCCAATTCCAATCTTTGTGGATCAAATCAGAAAGCTACCGCACCACCTGCAGGTTCTGGAGAGCTTCCTTCGGCGAATTCTAACAAACCCAAGGAGTGGAGTTGTGCCCTCTGTCGGATCAGTGCTACTACCAAGAGAGGTCTAGATGAGCATCTTCAAGGTAGGAAGCACAAGGCCAAGGTTTCAGGACTACTTAGAGATAAGAAAATGTGCAGTAACTCCACTTCATCCACGTCAGAAAAATCTACTGAAAGCAGAGATGGTGTTGGCCAAGAAATGAACACTAAAGTACAAGAGGAATCAGTTAAAGCTAAAAAAACTGTTGTTGGCCTAGACCGGAAAGGGGAGGTTGGTGTAGATGAGCATCCTCAAGGTAAGAAGCAGAAGGCCAAGGAAGAACTACTTGGAGCTCAGAAGTGGATAAAAAAATCTACAGAAAGCAGAGATAGTGTGATACAACCTGGCCAATTGTTGTGAATCAGATCGAGCACAATGAGACAGCAAGGGAAGAGACCCAGCCTGCAGAAATGGAAGAAGTCCAACCCGTGAATGAGACACAAGCTAGAGAGCAGCTCAAGACAGGTTCAGCTCGCGCGAGAAAGAAACCAGGATGGCTCAAAGACTTTGTCATTTGAGGAATGTTCGAGAATGCTTGAGAGATTATAATAACGAATATTGTTTTGTTTTCAATTATTATTTTGTTGTTATCAATTTTATTCTATTTTAGTTAGTTAAGGGTGCGTGGCTGTTTTTGGGAGAGAGAATATATTGTACTGTCAAAGGGACCCGTGAGGGATATCAAAAAGGAATATATCATTTTGTCTTTTTTCAGCTTCGTCTTCTTTCTCTTCTCTGCAATTCCCCTGTCCCTTTTCTCTTTCTGCAAATTCTTTTCCCCACAGATTGGAGCCTGCACTCGCTCAAAGAGTGTCGTATCAACTGGTGCTTTCATTTCATCTCTTCACACACAAAAAAAAAAAAACAAATGTCTCTCACAGAACCAACGACTGATTCAGCAGTTCTCTCCACCATGAAAACGCTCATTGAAAATCAAACGCTTGCTGTTCATCAGACCTTACAACAATATATGTCCACGGTGGATTCTCGATTTGAGGAGCTACGTTCCCAAATCAATGGTTCTGTCGGAGCGTCAGTGGGTTCTTCCCGCCCAATGGCACCGGAACCAGCGTCTTCGACTGTACTGTCAGGTGTTTCGGATATCTCTCCTCTGTTGCGTTCTATGAAAATGGATGTCCCAAAATTTGATGGCACTGATCCGAATGGTTGGGATTTTCGAATCAATGAGTTCTTTGATTTTCACGGCACCCCTGACCAGTTACGCCTTCGTATTGTATCTTTTCACATGGAGGGAAAAGCAGCAGCATGGTATCAATGGATGAAGGCCAACAACTTGCTGAGCACTTGGCAGAATTTTTTACTCAATCTTAAGCAAAGATTTGGTACATCCATGTATGAAGATCATCAAGGTAACCTCTCCAAGCTCTCCCAAACGTCGACTGTTGCTGATTTTCAGTCTGCCTTTGAGGATTTGATGAACAAGGTCACGAGCATCTCCGAGCCATTGTTGGTTAGTTTCTTTATCACGGGCTTAAAACCCGATATCAGACGAGAATTATTATTTGCAAGACCCACATCTCTCATGGAGGCTTTTGCTTTAGCCAAAGCTTATGAGGCACGGTCGGAAGAAATCAAGACCTCTAGCCATTCTTGGACAAAGTGGACACCCTCATCTACTCACACCCACCAATCCACCATTACTGCCTCCCCACAACCTGCATCATATAAAACCCCAACAACAACTCCTCTTCCTAGTTTTTCAGCCACTAAACAGCCACCTCAACCCCCATTATTGCCTACTCCCACCTTGCCCATTCGTCGATTAACTCCAGCCGAATTAAGAGAGAAAAGAGAAAAAGGGCTCTGTTACAACTGCGACCAAAAATATAGCGCCACACATCGCTGTTGTAGCAAGTTTTTGTTATTAATGGGTATGGATGATGAAGATGATGAGCCAAGTAAGGACGCTTTTAGTCATGCACAACCAGATGAAGTAGTCACAGCGGACATATCTAGTTTGAATGCCTTGGCTGGGCAAACTAATCCACGATCTTTAAGGGTGCTGGGCACCGTTGCCAGCTATCAGTTTCAGGTGTTAATTGACAGTGGCAGTACCCACAATTTCCTTAAGCCACCATTGGCTGAACGCCTTGGCCTTTCCGTTCAAGCTATACCTCCTTTTCGAGTCTACATTGGCAATGGCGATTTTCTTACTTGTCGATTTCTCTGTCCTAAAGTGCCTATTAATATGCAGGGGCATGAATTTCTTTTGGATTTATTCCTTTTGCCAATCGAAGGCCCTGATGCTGTCCTTGGGATTCAATGGTTACAAAGCTTGGGAAGAATTTCTACGGATTACTCCGAGATGACGATGGAGTTTCAATGGGAGGGAAAATCTATCATTTTACGGGGAGACCCAATTCCAAACCCGAATTTTATCTCTTTTAACCAGTTTCATGCCTTGTTATCTAACTCCAAAATCGACAGCTTATTTGAACTTCATTCTTTACCAACTGAGCCATCAGCCACTCACACATCTACCAACACATTGCCGGATAATGACTTCGAATTTCTGAGGTCGTTGCCTAAACCAATTACTACTCTCTTAAAAAAATTTAAGGCATTATTTGATCCACCCACTGGTCTTCCCCCTCAACGGCTATTTGATCACAAAATACACCTCATTCCCAATTCCAAACCAGTCAACGTTCGCCCCTATCGGTATCCTTATTTTCAGAAAACCGAAATGGAGAAATTGGTGAGAGAAATGTTAAATCAAGGCATCATAAAACCCAGCCAAAGCCCGTTTTCTTCACCGGTAATGCTAGTAAAGAAAAAGGATGGCTCATACAGATTCTGTGTGGATTACCGCGCTGTGAATGCAGTGACGGTGAAGGACAAATTTCCCATCCCCACCATTGATGAACTATTTGACGAACTTGGCGGTGCTAGGATTTTCAGCAAACTTGATCTAAGAGCCGGTTATCACCAGATAAGAGTTCACAAGAGGGATACTTATAAAACAGCGTTTCGCACGCATGATGGACACTATGAGTTTCTTGTTATGCCGTTCGGTTTGACCAACGCGCCGTCCACTTTTCAAGCAACAATGAACCAACTATTCGCTTCCTTTTTACGTAAATTTGTTATTGTCTTTTTTGATGATATCTTGGTCTATAGTGCATCATTGGCTGAACATGTGCATCATTTGGAGCAGGTCATGAGTTGTTTATACACATCTCAATTTTATGTCAAATTCTCCAATTGTTTATTTTGTCAGGAATCAATTGATTATTTGGGCCATATTGTGTCGACTCGAGGAGTGCATGCTGATCCGCAAAAGATCACAGCCATGGTAGATTGGCCCTTGCCTAAATCGGTGAAGCAACTGAGAGGGTTCTTGGGGCTGACAGGGTACTACCGACGTTTTATTCAAGGCTATGCAACCATCGCAGCTCCTCTCACTGAGTTGCTTTGTAAGGAGGTTTTTCATTGGAACCTGGCAGCTACTCAAGCTTTTCAAGCATTAAAGAAGGCTCTTGTGGAAGCCCCTGTACTACACTTGCCGAATTTTGCCTTGGAGTTTGTCATTGAGACCGATGCTTCTAATGTCGGGATCGGTGCTATGCTAATGCAAGCCGGGCATCCGCTATCTTATTTTAGCAAAAAGTTGGGTCCTCGAATGCGTGCATCCTCAACATATTTGAAGGAATTATATGCTATTGTAGCTGCAGTTCAAAAATGGCGTCAATACCTCCTTGGCAGATTTTTCCTTATACGAACTGACCATAAAAGCATAAAGGAATTGTTTCAACAAGTTATTCACACCCCAGAGCAGCAATTTTACATTCGTAAGTTGATGGGATATCAATTCAGAATCGATTATAAAGCTGGTACCTTCAATAAAGCTGCTGATGCTTTATCGCGAATTCATAGGGACAACGTGACTGAAGAACCCAAACCAACAACTCTTTGTTTGTCGTTTGTAAGCCAACCTTCTAGTGAACTATTGACAAATCTGCACAAGGAAAATTGCTCTCTTCCTGATATGAAACAACTCCATCAGAGGTATGCAGCCGGTTCACTTTCTTCTGCCTTCTCAGTTCAAGAAGGGTTCCTGCTATTTCAACATCGATATTACCTCAGCCCCAACTCATCATTAAAAGCCGTGCTACTCAAAGAGTTTCACGAGACACCTATGGCAGGCCATGCTGGTATTAAATAGACATTGGTACGTCTTTCATCGACTTTCTTTTGGCCTAAGATGAGGGAAGATGTTGAGCAACATGTAGCTGCTTGCCTTGTTTGCCAGCAAATTAAATACTCAACTCAAGCGCCGGCGGGTCTATTACAACCCTTGCCTGTCCCTTCATTAGTTTGGGATGAGTTAACCATGGATTTCATTACAGGGCTGCCACTTTCGAGAGGATTTGAAGCAATTCTAGTTGTTGTGGATCGTTTATCAAAGTCAGCTCACTTTGGAGCCTTGCCTTCTCAATTTACTGCCATCAAAACAGCAGCTTTATTTGCTGACATGGTTGTAAAATTACATGGATTTCCTAGCTCTATAATTTCAGATCGTGATCCTATATTCATGAGCAACTTTTGGCAGAAATTGTTTGATTTAAATGGTACACAGTTACGGCACAGCACGGCTTACCACCCCCAAAGGGATGGTCAATCCGAAGTAGTTAATCGAGGGCTTGAGCAATATTTACGAGCCTTCTCACAAGATAAGCCACAGACATGGTCTTCATTTTTAGGCTGGGCTGAATTTTGCTACAATACCAGTTATCACAGCAGCTTGCGAATGACTCCCTTTCAAGCCCTTTATGGTCGTTTTCCTCCCACAATTCCAAGTTACTCAAGGGGCTCTACTTCAATCCAAGCTTTAGAAGACATGTTAATTGAGAGGGATGCCATGCTTTGCTCATTGAAAGAGAACTTACGACAAGCTCAGCATCGAATGGCTCAAAAGGCTAATTTACATCGCCGAGAAACTCAATTGCAGGTAGGTGATAAAGTGTTGGTGCACCTTCAGCCATATCGCCAGACATCAGTTGCTAAGCGCTCATCTCATAAGCTGGCAAGGTGCTATTATGGACCATTCACAGTGGTAGAGCGTATTGGACCCGTTGCTTACAAGTTAGAGTTACCCACAAATTGTAGAATTCACCCGGTGTTCCATATTTCCTTACTAAAACCTTATGTGGGAAACTCCCCCATTGATGTTTATTCACTGCCTCCAGGAAGTGTGGATAACAAGCCCTTGTCATCACCAATTGCAGTATGTGCTGAGCGAAAGATACTTCGACAAGGCAAAGAAATTCCACAAATTTTGGTGCAATGGTCTGATAGCTCACCAGAAAATTCAACTTGGGAGGACTTTGAGGAATTTCGTAAACTCTACCCTGCACTACACCGTGAGGACAAGGTAAGCTTTCAAGGAATGGGGAATGATACAACCTGGCCAATTGTTGTGAATCAGATCGAGCACAATGAGACAGCAAGGGAAGAGACCCAGCCTGCAGAAATGGAAGAAGTCCAACCCGTGAATGAGACACAAGCTAGAGAGCAGCTCAAGACAGGTTCAGCTCGCGCGAGAAAGAAACCAGGATGGCTCAAAGACTTTGTCATTTGAGGAATGTTCGAGAATGCTTGAGAGATTATAATAACGAATATTGTTTTGTTTTCAATTATTATTTTGTTGTTATCAATTTTATTCTATTTTAGTTAGTTAAGGGTGCATGGCTGTTTTTGGGAGAGAGAATATATTGTACTGTCAAAGGGACCCATGAGGGATATCAAAAAAGAATATATCATTTTGTCTTTTTTCAGCTTCGTCTTCTTTCTCTTCTCTGCAATTCCCCTGTCCCTTTTCTCTTTCTGCAAATTCTTTTCCCCACAGATTGGAGCCTGCACTCGCTTAAAGAGTGTCGTATCACAGTGCTGGCCAAGAAATGAAGAATAAAGCAACATAGGAATCAGTTAAAGCTAATAGAACTGTTGTTGGTTTAGACCAGAAAGAGGAGGGTTGTCAAGCCCAGCAGGTTAAACCATATCCCAATCTTTGTGGATCAAAACAGGAAGCTTCCACACTACCAGCAGGTTCTGGAGAGCTCATGTTGACGAGTTCAAAGAAACCCCATGGATTGGAGTTGTGCCCTCTGTCAGGTCAGTACTACTAGCAAGAGAGATCTAGATGAGCATCTTCACGGCAAGAAGCACAAGGCCAGGAAGAAGGACTACTTGGAGATGAGAAGATGTGCAGTAACTCCACTTCAAAAAACTCTACTGAGCAGAGATAGTGCTGGCCAGGAAATTAAGGCTACTCTAGAAGAGGAATCAGTTAAACCTAATAAAAATGTCGTTGATTTAGACCAGAAAGTGGACTGTGGTCAAGATGAGCATCTTAAACGGAGCTAATTGGAGCTCAGAAGATGTGCACTACCTCATCTTCAACAATGTCAAGGCTGCTCATTATTCAAGCAGCTTGGTGAAGCCACGTCAGCAGAAGGTTGTTAGTGAAGAATAACAGCTCAGCGTGATTAGTCAAGTGTTAGCGATCCAGCTCATAAAAGTTAGTTAGTTAGTTAGTGAGTTACTAAGCAATTCTCACGTGTAAGGAATAATATAAATACTTGTACTGATTTGTAAAAGTTCTTATGAATCGAATCTTATCCAATACCAGTATTGAGAATTTTCTCTGTGATTTTCTATTCAACCAAACAGCACATCTCTGTTTTCTTTCAAACAACATCAAAAGAATCTGGAAAGACAATTAAGCTTACCGAAAGTAGAGATAGCTCCAGCCAAGAAATCAAAGCCTAAACAGAATCAGTTAAAGCTATTAAAACTGTTGTGGGTTTTGACCAGAATGTGGGGGGCGAAGAAGATTCAGAGAACAAAAATGAGGAGCTGCCAAAGAAGAAGGCGTTGAATACAATCACTCAGAAGACAACAAATGGAATACCAACTGGAGGGACGATGAGGAGAAAACTTCCCCTTAGAGAGAACTTCGAATTCTGGTGTGAAGTTTTTCAGGTTGGTACTCACTCCGCTGTTGTGATGGAGGGTCATAAAAGGGGGAAGAAACACATGGCTCGGTCTAATGGATCCAGGAAAAATAATGAGGCTGTCCCCCTCACTACCCCCACTACAATTGTGACACCATCAGAGCCTACTGAGAATGTTGAAGATGAAGATGCGGTGGCCCAAGAATGAAATGAAGAAACCGCAGAGAGTGTCATTGAGAAGGCTGAAGATGAAGAGGTGGTGGTCTATAGAGGCAGATAAAGTGAGCCTGATGCAGCAGACTCCTTATTATGCTGAAGGTAAAGCTCTTAACTTTTATTTTTCTCTTGCGCTCCATTTTGAATGTCTTAAATTTCAATGAACCAGCAGCGTGTTACTTTATCATTTTAAAACTCAGAAATTACAATAATAAATTTAAGTTCATTCTTCCATCTCGTCATATATAGATTTGAAGGTACTGAATGATGAAGCCTGTAAATTCAAGCAACAATACTGTAATGGGGATCATGTGTTGTTCTCTACTCTCCAGTCGTTGGTAAAAAGCTCAAAAAATGAAAACCAGACACTGTTAGATCAACCATTTGAAAGTGCTTCATATATGCATGATTATGACATTGGACTCTTCGGCCCAATGCAAATTTTTCTTGATCATGACCTGACGTTAGTTTATCTTGTGCTGGCAGGTAGTTGGTGGGATATCACTAACCACAACTTATGCAGAAGCTTCCTAACATCAGCCGTGGGTCCAGGATGTTTGATCGGATCGGCTAAATTAAAATTTTTTTGTATATGTTTGTGTGAATATTTACAAAGGAGTGAAAAAACTAATATATATTAAATAACGCGACATTAAGAACCTCGTTCTGAATAAAGTTTATGTATATAATTTGTAAAATAAACTAATAATTAAAATAACAATTTACCCTTTTAACTCGTACAGATACAACCGTAAATTCCTTATTTAATTCAGCTCATTCAGAGGGAGACAATTAGACAAAACTTATTTTATCAGAGTGAACTGCGAAAGTACTAGCTTAACCAGAGAGATTAATGTCGTAGTTTGCACATTTGTTTAATTGCAATTCAACATATATAGGAAGTGAACGTGAAAATAGAATTAATAATACATTGCAAGTACCTAATAATTTCAGAACCAATTAACAGTCACCTTTATTGGAAAAATCCATTATGATTAGAAGCAATCCCATCACATGCATGAACAGTTAAATATACGCATCCATAATTAGATATCACATTAATCAACCAAATACATTTCTTGGTTTCTAAGCTCCAAAATTGAAATTTCATGAAAAGGTTTCTGCATCAGTGCCTTATTGCGAGCGATAAATTCGTTGGACACGAGTTGCATTGTAGGTCGAGACTTTGGTTGAGAACGCAAGCATGAAAATGCTACTGTTGAAACAAGAATGACATCCTGCCTAATCTTTTGATCCACCGGAGGTGAGAGGCGGGGGTCCAGCAAATCAATTAGCTTAATATTTTTATCCAATGACCAAGAGGACGATGAGAGGATCTCTTCTGGATGCTTTCCCATTAGTACTTCTAGTGCCACCACTCCAAAGCTATAAACATCAGATTTCTCCGTCACAACCATGGTGTAGGCAAGTTCTGTATGAAAACAGAAGCCTTTATTAGTGATGTTTCCTAAATAATAACAAGAGCAATTTGTTTATATCTTCGAGCATCTGCAGCAAGGTATGACAGAGAACCATATGTTTTTAACTGATATTTAAAGTGTATTTTTTTTAAAATTAAAAAAAAAAAGTGAAACTGGTAGGCAAAGTTTAAATTCACTTTTCCAGCTCTTTACCTATTCAAAAATTTGAACCTAAGTAGCTAATTAAATAAAACTGCTTAAAAATTACTTAACAGAGTGTATATAAAAATTAATTAAAAGAATAATTAAAGAAGCAGAAGAAGAATAGCTAAAAGATTACCTGGAGCAATATATCCATAAGTGCCAGCCAATAGAGTTCGATTGGATGAGTCAAAATTTAACAATCTAGCACCGCCAAAGTCAGCAACAAATGCTTCTAATTCTGAGTTGAGTAGAACGTTGTTGCTTGATATGTCGCGGTGAACAATTGGTGGTGTGCAGTATGATGCAAGTATGACAAAGCATGACACATGCCCTTCACAACGTTCACCCTTTTAGCCCAATCCAACCCCACAGCTTCCTCATCTGTGCGCAGAACACAGAACAAGCTTCCCATTTCCATGTACTCATAGATTAAGAACATGCATTTCCTGTGCAAACAAAACCCGTAAAGCTTTACGATATTTCGATGTCGTATTTGGGACAGTAGACGAGCCTTATTCCGAAAACTCTCGAGGGAAGTTAACTCCTCAGTTTCTGAACAGTGAAGCTTCTTCAAAGCAACTACTTTTCCACTGGGCAGTCGTGCTCGGTAAACGCTGCCATAGCCCCCGGTTCCAATGCAGTATTTGATATGGAAATCCTCAGTAGCTTCAATTATGTCTTGAAATGTAATTCTACCATCGTAATTCCAAATTGCAAACTCATCAGCGCACTTGGTAATTTCTCCTGTCTCAGCTGGTTCAACTTTCTTATCCCTTCGTGCACGGATAATCAAGATTCCAAATATCAAGGCAAGTAATGCGACCATGGCAAGAATAATTGGAACCAAGCGAGTGGCAATCTTTTTGTGATGTGGTGGTGGCCCATTTGCCGAAGTACTTGGGATTTCTCCCTCCAAATTGTTGCCTAACACATCTAAGTGTGGCACTTTTCTGACTGATTTAGGGATACTACCGGAAAGGTTATTCATGGAAAGGTCCACGGTATCTATGCTTGGAATTGCTCCAAGCTCAGAAAGTATTTTACCATTAATGAAGTTATGGCTCAGATCAAGATAATATAGTTCTTGAAGTTTTCCGATCTCTGACGGGATGCTTCCCCTTAACAAGTTGTTTCCCAATTCTAATTCCATCAGCTTTGAGCAATTCATGAGTTCTGGAGGAATTGGACCATCAAGTTTGTTGTCGTACAGTTTGACAGCTTCAACACGTTTCAAGTTCCCAATTTCTAATGGGATGGAACCATTGATTTGGTTTGAGTACATATTCAAAGTATTTAGCTGAGTCAAATGACCCACAGACGAAGGGATTGGACCAACAAGTTTGTTTTCGGACAAGTCTAAAATTCTTATCCTGTTTAAATGACCAAGTGTTGAAGGAATAGGTCCAGTTAGATTGTTGTAATGCAGGGACAGAGACGTCAAGTTTACTAAACTAGCTATGGTCGAAGGAATTGGACCTTAAAGTTTGTTGAAGCATAGGTCAAGAACTTGAAGAAAGTTCAAATTCCCGATTTCTAATGGGATGGAACCATTGATTAGGTTTGAGCGCATATTCAAAGTGGTTAGCTGAGTCAAATGACCCAGAGATGAAGGGATTGGACCAACAAGTTTGTTTTGGGACAAGTCTAAGCTTTTCAACCTCTTTAAATGGCCAAATGTTGAAGGAATTGAACCTCTAATTTCATTTCCAGACAAGTCAAGAACTTGAAGAAAGTTCAAATTCCCGATTTCTAATGGGATGGAAACATTAATATGGTTTGAGGCAATAGCCAAAGTAGTTAGCTGGGTTAGATGACCTAGAGTGGAGGGGATATTACCAACAAGGGAGTTAGAAGACAAGTGCAAATTTTCCAATTTGCTTAGACGACCAAGAGTTGGAGGGATATATCCCCAGAGGTAATTATCAGATAGATCCAGGTGGACAAGATTCCTCAATCTCCCCATCTCTAAAAGGATAATTCCTATTGTGCATGTGATTTATGAAAAACGAGATCAATATTCACTATCTTCATTAAAAAAAATATTACATAGAGGGAAAGTCAAGCTCAAGTGCGGACGACTCACACTTCTGTTAGGAAATTAGTGGGTGAAGCAGGACCGCAGCTAAGTTGAAATTGTAAGAAAATAAAGAACAAGCACAATAGAGGGTACCAGAAATTACGTGGTTCGGCTTTTAGCCTACGTCCACGGGCGAAAACAAAAGGAAAATATTTCACTAGTGAAATAAGGATTACAAGTAATGTAATATTTTAACTCACTACCCAAAACCCCAATACATCCAATCTCTCACTCACTAGATACTCAAGAGTTTATTAAACTCTTAATACTCTCAACACTAAAAGAAAGCAATATTTCTCTCTCGATGGAATTGGTACAAGCTCTAAATTGAGAGCTTGTATTTATAGGCAAAACTTTGCCTCAAATGTCAAACAAGTGGCCATAAACTTCAAGCCATACATCTTAAAAATTTCAAACTTTGAATTTTTAGCTTTGAATTTTTCTTTTCTTTTACCAAACATTACGGCATCTAGAATTTCAAAGCCAAGTGCCAACCATTCTTGTTTATTCAAAGCTTCTAGATGCAGCCAATTTTGACATTCTCCCACTTGGAGATTAAATTGAAAAACAATCAATCTCCACACCATCCTTTCTGTTTCGCCATAATCATGTTGCCTACGTTTCTGCTAGGCCACAAGAGGATCTACTCCAGAAAAACTTATCAGTATTTATCGGCTTGGTCAAAACATCTGCTAGGTTCTCCGTCGTATGGATTTTCTGTAAATCCACACTTCCATCTTCCACTACTTCTCGAACGAAGTGATACTGAACTCCTATGTGCTTTGTCCTGGAATGAAAGGCTGGATTCCTTGCAATGTGCAAGGCACTCTGACTGTCACAAAACACAGGAATTTTCTGTTGTTTGTGCCCGAGCTCCTCCAATAATCTTTGTATCCAAATAGCTTCATTGCAAGCTTGTGTAGCTACCATGTATTTTGCTTCTGTTGTAGATAAAGCCACAACGGTCTGCAGTTTAGAAACCCAGCTTACAGCTGCTCTCGCAAGTGTAAACACATAACCAGTAGTGGATTTCCTTTTATCAAGGTCTCCTGCAAAATCTGAATCCACATAGCCCCTGACAGTAAACTCTGATCCTCTATAACATAATGCAACATCTGAGGTTCCTCTGATGTATCTTAGAATCCTCTTCACAGTTATCCAATGCTCTCCACCAGGATTCGCCATGTATCGACTAACTGCTCCCACTGCTTGTGCAATGTCCGATCTTGTACATATCATAGCGAACATTAAACTTCCCACTGCTGATGCATACGGTACTCGAGACATCTCATTCCTCTCCGCTTCGTTGCTAGGACACATACTTGAGGATAATTTGAAATTAACAGGAAGTGCTTTGATACCAAAATGTCAAATAAAGTGGCCATCTAGATGGTATAAAGCAGCCATCTAGATGGTCAGCAATAATTTTGTTCAAAGAAGAAGAAGAATTTTGCAACAAGTTTGAAAGAAAAAGAAGCACACGGCTTTGACAAGAGAAAGAAGAAAAAGAAGAAAATAATAATATATAATTGATGAATAGTGCCAAAGCTTTTTCTATAAATAGAAACGAAGAGAATGAGCAAATTCATTCCATTAAGAGAGAGCAATTTAGCATTTTGAGAGAGAGTTTAGAGAGCTTGAAATTATAAGCTGTTGTTATTAGTGTTCTGAGAGTTTGGGTGTATTGGGGTCTTGGGAAGTGAGCTAAAATACTACAATACTTGTAACTCCTTTTTACTAGTAAAATATTTCCTTCTATTTTCACCCTTGGATGTAGGCTAAAAGTCGAACCACGTAATTTTTTTGGTGTCCTCTTTTGTGCTTTTTCTTTATTTTCTTCCAATTTTACTTTAGCTGCGTGTCTGCTCCACCCACTAATTTCCTAACAGTGGTATCAGAGCTATTGGTTGTATTTTTAGAGTTGGGTACTGTTCACGTAAGGGGTACTATTCACTTATACGATACTGTTCACGTATACGGTACTATTCACAATAGATGGTGGGAGCGATCCAAGAATTTTGCGGTGCAAAGCAAGGAATAGTGGTGTGAGTAAAACAACTGTGTGGTTTTGTACATGTCTAGGAAAGTTCTGTCACAAAGGCGATAAGAGCTTAAGGAGTCTGGGTTTTAAGTGGGACCATTGTGACCCCTCCAGTCTTTCCTGGGAACTTTCCTGGTATGCATTCTCACACATAATCACAACTATTCAAGGTGGTACACTAGCTTGTGTGCGGTATTTATCAATAAAATGGCAGCAAAGTATGAAATTGAGAAGTTTAATGGAAATAATTTTTCGTTGTGGAAAATGAAGATGAAAACTATATTGAGGAAAAATAATTGCTTGGCAGCAATTGGAGAAAGGCCCATGGAGATAACTGATGACAAGTGGAGCGAGATAGATGGTAACACCATTTCTGATCTACACTTGGCACTTGCAGATGGAGTATTATCCAGCGTGGCAGAGAAAAATACAGCGAAGGAAATATGGGATACTCTTACAAAATTGTACGAGGCCAAATCACTACACAACAAAATCTTCTTGAAAAGGAAACTTTATACTCTTCGAATGGCAGAATCTACAATGGCGACCGACCACATCAATACCTTGAAAACTCTATTTTCACAACTCACAACGTTGGGTCATAATATAGAGGAAAATGAACGTGCAGAGCTTCTACTTCAAAGTCTACCAAATTCGTATGATCAACTCATCATCAACCTAATAAACAACAATCTAGTGGACAGTCTAGTTTTCGACGATGTTACAGCCTCTGTATTAAATGAGGAGAGCAGGCAGAAAAATAAAGAAAACAGACAAGTAAGTTTGCAGCAAGCGGAGGCGCTATCGGTGACGAGAGGGAGATCAACAGAACGTGGCCCCAGTGGGAGTCAAAGTCATGGTAGATCAAAATTCAGAAGTAAGAAGAATATTAAATGCTACAACTGTGGCAAGAAATGGCACGCCAAAAAGGAGTGTTGGAGTAACCAGAAGAGAAGAGAAGGTAAAGAACCTGAGTCATCAAATGCTCAGGGGTGTGTAGCAAGTACCTCAGATGATGGTAAAATTCTCTACAACGAAGCAATAACTGTTTCAGAAGGCAGAAAACGACTATCTGATGTCTGGCTTATAGACTCAGGAGCTACCCGGCACATGACCTCGCGGAGAGAATGGTTCCACACATATGTACCTATCTCAGGAGGATCTGTATATATGGGTAATGATCATGCCTTGGAAATCGCCGGTATTGGTACTATCAAAATAAAAATATTTGATGGTACAATTCGCACAATTGGAGAGGTACAACATGTCAACGGCCTGAAGAAAAATCTATTGTCTTTGGGACAAATGGATAGTCATTGGTACAAAACTCATGTGGAGAATGAAATTATGAAAATCGTTAAAGGCGCGCTTGTATTGATGAAGGCAGAAAAGATCGGTGCTAATCTATTCATGCTTAAAGGAGAAACACTACAGGAGGCTGATGCGTGTGTCGCATCAAATGGAGAAGAGTCAACGATGATGTGGCATCTCAAACTTGGTCACATGTCAGAACAAGGTTTGAAGATTCTCTCTGAGCGAAAATTGCTTCCAGGGCTCAAATCGGTAAGTTTACCATTTTGCGAGCATTGTGTTATAAGTAAGTAGCATAGATTAAAATTCAGTAGATCTATTGCTAAAAGTAAATGCATTCTAGACTTTATTCATTCTGATGTTTGGGAATCACCGGATATATCCATGGGAGGTGCAAAGTACATGGTGACTTTCATTGATGATTATTCCAGAAGATGTTGGGTGTATCCAATTAAGAAAAAGTCATATGTATTTCTAGTGTTTAAAGAATACAAAGCGCGGGTGGAACTTGAATCTGGTAAAAAGATCAAGTGTTTGAGGACAGATAATGGTGGAGAGTATACAGACGGTGAGTTTCTTGCTTTCTGTAAGCAAAAAGATATTCAGAGGCAGTTCACGGTGGCATACACTCCTCAATAAAACGGAGTGGCAGAGCGGATGAATAGAACTCTTACAGAAAGGATAAGAGTTATGTTGAGGACTGCTGGTCTACCCAATTCATTCTAGGCGGAAGCAGCCAAAACTGCATGTTATATAGTAAATCGATCGCCATCTACAACTATTGGGCTGAAGACAGCAATGTAGATGTGGACTGGAAAGCCAGCTGATTATTCCTACCTACATGCATTTGGATGTCTTGTGTATGTGATGTACAATGCCCAAGAAAGAACAAAGTTAGATCCAAAATCTAGAATATGTATCTTCTTGGGATATACTGATGGAGTAAAGGGGCATAGTCTGTGGGACCCCACTGCCCACAAGATTGTCATCAGCAGAGATGTTATCTTTATAGAAAATCAACTGCAAAGGAGAGATGAGGATGATAGTAGTGTAAAAGAAAAGTCAGAGACTATATCGGTATATGTGGAAAATAATCCAGAAGATTCAGATTCTTCTGAAGCAGCACCAGAGCACGAAAAATAAGAACTAGTCGAGTCCGAGGCTCCAGAAGTTCATCGGTCAACTCGTGAGAAACGACCACCGGTGTGGCACTCGGAGTATGTCACAGAGATCAATGTTGCATACTGTCTTCTAACAGAGGATGGAGAGCCATCAACTTTCCATGAAGCTTTAGAAAGCTCAGATGTTGCCTTGTAGATGACAGCAATGCAAGAAGAAATTGAAACTCTACACAAGAACAAGACATGGGAACTTGTACCACTACCATACGCAAGAAAAGCCATTGGAAACAAATGGGTTTACAAGATCAAGTGTGATGGCAATGACCAAGTGGAATGGTATCGTGCAAGATTGGTAGTGAAAGAATATGCTCAGAAAGAAGGTATTGACTTCAACGAGATATTTTCTCCGGTGGTTCGACTCACAACAGTCAGAGTAGTCTTGGGGATGTGTGCCACATTTGACCTACATCTAGAGCAGTTAGATGTGAAAACTGCATTTCTTCATGGAGAACTTGAAGAAGAAATATATATGCTCCAACCAAAAGGTTTTGCAGAAATAGGAAAAGAAAACTTGGTTTGCAGGTTGAACAAATCTCTATATGGTTTCAAACAGGCGCCGAGGTATTGGTATAAGAGATTTGATTCCTTCATTATGAGTCTTGGATACAACAGACTCAGTTCAGACCATTGTGCATATTACAAGAGGTTTGAAGATAATGATTTCATCATTTTGCTGTTGTATGTGGATGACATGTTGGTAGCAGGTCCCAACAAAGATCGAGTCCAAGAATTGAAGGCACAGTTGGCTAGGGAGTTTGAAATGAAGGACTTGGGACCAGCAAACAAGATTCTAGGGATGCAAATTCACCGAGACAGAAATAACAAGAAGATTTGGCTTTTGTAGAAGAATTATTTGAAGAAAATCTTGCGGCGCTTCAACATGCAAGATTGTAAGTCAATTTCTACCCACTTCCTGTTAATTTCAAATTATCCTCAAGTATGTATCTTAGCAATGAAGCAGAGAGGAAGGAGATATCTCGAGTACCGTATGCATCAGCAGTGGGAAGTTTGATGTTCGTTATGATATGTACTAGACCGGACATTGCACAAGCAGTGGGAGCAGTCAGTCGATACATGGCGAATCCTAGTGGAGAGCATTGGATAGCTGTGCAGAGGATTTTAAGATACATCAGAGGAACCTCAGATGTTGCATTATGTTATGGAGGATCAGAATTGACTGTCAGGGGCTATGTGGATTCAGATTTTGCAGGAGACCTTGATAAAAGGAAATCCACTACTGGTTATGTGTTTACACTTGCGAGAGCAGCTGTAAGCTGAGTTTCGAAACTGCAGACCGTTGTGGCTTTATCTACAACAGAAGCAGAATACATGGCAGCTACACAAGCTTGCAAGGAAGCTATTTGGATACAAAGGTTATTGGAGGAGCTCGGGCACAAACAAGAGAAAATTTCTGTGTATTGTGACAGTCAGAGTGCCTTGCACATTGCAAAGAATCCAGCCTTTCATTCCAGGATGAAGCACATAGGGGTTCAGTATCACTTCGTTCGAGAAGTAATGGAAAACGGAAGTGTGGAGATTGATTCCATACCAAGGAGAACCTAGCAGATGTTTTGACTGAGCCAATAAATACTGACAAGTTTATCTGGAGTAGATCCTCTTGTGGCCTAGCAGAAACATAGGCAACATGACAATGGCGAAGCAGAAAGGATGGTGTGGAGATTGATTGTTTTTCAATTTAATCTCCAAGTGGGAGAACGTCAAAATTGGCTGCATCTAGAAGCTTTGAATAAACAAGAATGGTTGGCACTTGGCTTTGAAATTATAGATGCCGTAATGTTTGGTAAAAGAAAAGAAAAATTCAAAGTTTGAAATTTTTAAGATGTATGGCTTGAAGTTTATGGCCACTTGTTTGACATTTGAGGCAAAGTTTTGCCTATAAATACTTGTAACTCCTTTTCACTAGTAAAATATTTCGTTCTGTTTTCGCCCGTGGACGTAGGCTAAAAGCCGAACCACGTAATTTTTTTGGTGTCCTCTTTTGTGCTTGTTCTTTATTTTCTTCCAATTTTACTTTAGCTGCGTGTCTGCTCCACCCACCAATTTCCTAACAACTTCTTCAGTGTTGTAAAAACAGATGCCTGCTTTAAGCACCAGCCCGATTTTATACATACATAGATATATATGTTGAAGTTTCGTAGCTTACCCGTAAGGCCGTTGGAGGGCAGTTCAAGAGTTTGGAGCATTGAAAGGGCAGTAATTTCGGATGGAATGCTTCCAGAGATAGAATAATTTGAATGAATTTTGAAACTTCTGAGGTTCGGAAAGCAAAAGAATTTGAAACGACCGAGCTCTCCCCTGATGTTATCATTTTCATACCAGAGTAAGCTGACCCCGATTACGCTTCCCGCTGAATTGCAACTGACGCCAGTCCACTTACAATGATTGGACGTGTAGTTGCCAGACGTCGCCCAATTGTTGTACCACCAGCCTGTAAAAAGTAAAGCTTCCCTTTCTAACAGTATGGGTGACGACAATAATCCAGCAGCAGCTGATGCTATTACAACTATTGTCGTATCACTCATGGCACCAACATTAATTAAAATTATAATGACCACCAATCTAGAAACAGAGGATGCTGATGCCATGTTTACAATGGTTTTCGGTTGATTGGGGTATTTGATTCTCAGCAAAGCGTTTATATAAGAATTAATTGTTTTGCAACCTCCCAGTGTTAATTTCCAATACGCGTTTTCAAATAGTGTGAGTCAAGGTCTTCTCTAGATGGATTCAATCATGGAGATATAACCTTATTGGCTTGCATTTGTGTGGTGTAGATCTATTTGAACACCAATTGCAGAAACATGAGACAACGTGGAAAATATTAGAAATAATTAATAGCATTATTAGTAGTATAAGATATTAAGTATTACCCAAAAATAACACTACAAGAAAAAGTGCCTACCATGACAGGCAAAATCTGTCATAGTAGGGGGTGGATGACGGTTGTTCATACCGTCATTGTAGCCACCGTCAAGAATTGATGACAGAATAATACCAGTCATAATCTGTGATAAATATTTTTAGTCACATAACTGTCATAACTTTATTTAGAGAGGAATATAATAAATTTGAATTTGGCCCCTTTTTTTTTAAATTTGTGCGCCATATTTTGAATTTTTGGCAGGAAAATCAAATTTGGCGCGAAATGCAAATTATAATTAAATGAATTTTTTCAATTAAATCAAAAATTGAAATTATAATTAATAAAAAAGGGGTATTTTTTTTGCACCATGAAATTATTATCATTTTAATAACAATCCTGCAATTGATTTAGTAGAAATTAATATTTCATAAATTAGCTAATTAATTAGATTATTAAAATTAATATTGCAATTAAAAATTAACTGACAAAGAAAATGAAATGGATAACATTGACTAAGATTTCATAATTGTGAGCAAACATAATTTAATCAAATTTGAGAGTGACAAATCCAACATAAATAGAAGAAGAGTATTGTAACAACCTAAGAACTAAATTCCAGCAGCATGTACAACACAAATTAACAATGATCAGTTCAATTCCAGTAGCATAAGGAAGCCAAACAACAGAGTCATTTCTACCAACATGAACAAAGGCAACAACATAGTTCATTTCCAGCAACATTTCCAGCAACACTTCCAGCAACATAAGAGGAGCCAAAAATACTGATCAGACAAGGCCAGCAGTTCCCAAACGTGAAAATCCAACCTAAGAACAACCGAAATGTGTAAAATTGCATCAATATCCAGGAGCTATTTTCCAAACAAAGAAAAAAACTAGCGAACTCCAGCAGTACCCACCATCTTCATCATAATCCAACATAGAAGTATAATAAGCTAGATAACTGCCCAAGTAAAATATATTTCATCAATGAACTCACAATAACAACATAATAAGTAAGGGTTACCTCACATAACAGCAAGTACTCCAGAAAAATGGTTTGCCCACTCAATACGGACTTCGTCTAATTCAGCATCAGAATATGTTGTCTTTCCGTTGAACTATTTATGAAAAATAAATATTTAGTGAAACTTTGAAACGGGACATGTTCTTTTTTATGAAGCAAATTATGATCAAGGAACTCGCATTGTTCATTAGTAAAGAGAAGTCATTAATTAAGTCTTTCATGAATCTCATGACGTAAAATCCACACACGACTGAACTTGCTGGTTGCTGTGGGACCTGTTCACAATCAGCAATTGTACAGTTCATTTTAATAACAATTAAGCATGGTAATATATAATTATAGTTAAGGTAATAGTTCAAACCTTTACGGATCTGACCATCTTATTATAATTCCATTTCTCCTTACCCTCTTGTGCTATAAACATTGTCATAGAGCTGTATACAAAAAAAAAATTGTAACAAAGTATCTGTAAATTATGTAAAAGTAATTTTATATTGACAATGGTAATAAAAAAAATTGAACATACACTTTAATGAGCTCTTTTAAATCATCATCAGGATCTCCCCCATAAGAATCGAGATAATAAACTTCTTTTTTCAACACATCAAAGACGACCAGCACCCAATGATAACTATAATAAAAGAAAGAACAGTAAGGTAGCAATTTCAGTAAATTAAGGCAAGAAAAGAAATTAATATGAGTTGAAAAGTATTAAAGGAGCATACTAGGGATTATAAGGCATAAAGTAGAGATGGCAAAAGTGCGGGTCGGGTCCGGGTTTGGGGCTGCCCGGGACCGACCCGCATGTCACACATAGCTACCCGGATCCGGACCGTGCCCGGATTTTTTCTATGCGGGCCGGGCATATGCCCGGCACTATCCGGGCACGGGTTTTTTCCGGGTTTTCTCTACCCGCATTTCCAAAGCTGCTTGTTAATTGCCCAGTTCTCAACCATTGTTTTCAATTACAAGAACTCGTTGATTAAAAAGAACTGCGAGAAAGATTTAATTTCCATTTATGCAATGATTAGAAGATGCAACATCCACAAATCTAGTGAACAACGTAGATCAAGAGAGGCCTGATGTGGACTTAATTTTTTTTTTCTTTTAAACTGCAAAAGAATGAATAAAACCCAAATTCAACTTTTAACCCCCACCACTTCAGAATTCAAAAGGTTACCTTAAAATTGATATAAAATTATAACCAACAAAGCGACAATTTACAAGAAGCCGACGCGAAAAATGCAAAATTCTAATAAAATTATATTTAACTTAAACCGAAGAATAAATAGTCAAAACAAAACCAATTTAAGTTTTTTTTTCAAAAAAAAAATTATGATACAATATTCTTTGCATCTCTGCAACAACACTGCTGTAGTTCTGCACACTAAACATAATGGATGCAACAACACTGTTGTAGTTCTGCACTGGAAGTCTGGAAATAAAAATGCAGCCATGCTTCAAAACTGCAACGTTGCTTTGCAATAAATGAAAAGAGTTGACCGAGGAAGGTAAGAGGTTCGTGGAGGGAGAGGGGCGGTCAACACTGCATCGGTGCCGGTGGGTGGTGGCTGCTGGTGGAGAGACGAAAAGAGGTGTTGCGTTTGCGAGATTTCAGTGTGTGTTGCATTTGCGATTTAGGGTTCGGTTTGGGAGCAATTGGGCAAAGCAAAATGTATTTTTGCTTTTATATTTTCCTCTCTTTTTTTTACTTAATAAAAAACCGGGCACGGGTCCGGGTTCCGGGTTCTTAATGCTGTGACCGGACCCGTGCCCGGAAGTAGCCGGGCATTGAAAATCAATGCCCGGATCCGCTTTTTCCATGCATCCGGTCTGGGTAAAACCCGGACCGCATACGCCGGGTCCGGGCCGGATCCGGTCCGGGCGGGTTTTTCTGCCATCTCTAGCATAAAGATGAATTGTCCCTTCTTTGCTTTTTTCAATCGATCATAAACTCCACGTGCCCTAAGGTCAAATGATGCAGTAGGATTACGTTCTTCGCCTAGTGAAACCAGACCTGGACGAATGAATCCAAATGGTTTCACTCCTCTTTTCCCAGGGAGAATGGAAGCATACAACATCCTGATAAACAATAGACAAACAATGTTAAAGTCCATTAATTGGGACTCCCATATAAAGTACACATAAAACTAGAATGATTATGAATCACTTACGCAATATAGACTTCGATTACGTTTACTCCTATAGCATCCATTGACAGAACTGCACTACAGTCACGCCTTCCAATATGAGCTCTAATCCCTTCCAAATGGAAAACACCATCATCCAGTAGTTATGGAATCCATTCTTGGTCTGACATCTTAGCTTCACACATTGTGCCAAACAACTGCAGCAACGGAATCTTGTTTCGTTGTACTCCTCCTGCATGCCTTGTGTTCCTCCTTGTTGGCAAAGGCTTCACTGTAACTTTTTTGCCCTCGTCCTTGGTCTGTTTTACAGCATCTGTATGTCCTATCTCTATTATATCATTATGCTGTTCTGCTGATTCAAAGTTCAAATGTTTTTTTGTGCCTTGATGTTTAGGATTGCTATTTTTTTTCCCTGTAACAAATCATCAGGCATCTCCACTGGGATTTCAGTTGGGTTCAATCTTGGACTCTTTCTTGCAATGACAGAGAATTTTTTGGCAGGTGTATTCTTGTTTTTGTTTGCTATGTCTGTCTCTTTCTTAGGTGTCCCTTGCTTCTTTTTTTTCAAATGATCAGGCTGTTACAAACATAATTGTTCAGTATGATTGGCATAAATAGTTTCTAAATACTCTAAATTTCTCTTACAAAGTAGTTAACAGTATCAAATGACACCCCAGAAAGAACATATGTATAAATAGTAAACATACAGCAAACTAAATCCACAAATAACATGTAAGAACAGTAACTACAACAACTCTTATCCAGCAAAAGACTAAATCTAGAAATAATAAGAAAAATAGTAAACAAACTGACCTTTGTTGTTTCAGCAACTGCTTCAGCTTGAACAGACTCTATGCCATCATCTCCAACAACATTATTGTTTTCACCAGGCACGCGAGGGTAGCTGGAACTTGCTATATCTGAATGACGAGGTGTTTTTCTTAGTTCATTTCTCATTTCTTCCAACTGCCGATTAATTGATTCCCTCCATAGACGGTTCTCTCTTTGCCTGTCTCTATCAGCAGGCCTCTGGTAAGTTTGAAAATACAGAGACGGGGTCACAAACTTGCCCACTCCTTGCATATGACCACATTTTGGAGCTTTTCCTAAAGATTGTGCGAGAATATCATTTTTTCCGGATGACCGCATCTTTCCTTTCTTAGCTTCCATCTCCAATTTATCCTACCACACAAATGAATTAAGTAAGCCAATGTTATCAAAGTATAAGTAATCACAAATAGAATTACAGTAGTAAGCAAAAACTTTCTTACGATTTTTTTAATAACTGGTTCAACATCGGGGTGGTATCCTCCGTTTTTCATTTGCCGAGCTCTCTTCCAAAGAACACTCCTGTCCACTTCTTCTTCAGTAAGGCCTGTTTCTGAGCACTGTAAAAAAGTTAATAAAAAGTTAAAATGTTAGTAACAATCATTATTTGCATTAACCAAACAACAGTAAAATGTTAGCAACTAACTCACAGTACATACCACTTCCTGCATTAACCCAACGTAACCTTTTCTACTTAGGCGATGATTAAACTTGTTTTGTGCCCGCCTAAGTTTATTCACACCACTAACTTTCTGCTTAAAACAACCAAACAAACAATGGATAAACCCATAAGGAAAAATGTCATAAGCATTGATATATTATTAACACTTGAATTAGACACTCACTTGAAATTTTTCAGATAGTCTTTCCTTTACAAACTTAATCCAACTTTCCTTAGCAATCGTGCTGTACCGTGCTGGTGGCTTGAAAAGCCTTTTACGGTCATTAACAAATGGTAAAACATAGTTCCTCATTAGAGTGTACTTAAAGTTCCGAAATGCAGCTCCGATGGCTTGTAGTACTTGCTTCCTACTTCGAGGATGAACCACGAAGTACACCTTCAAGTTTCATTATGAAAATGTGAGATTTTTCCAGCCACAATAAAACTAGAGTAATCGTCTAAAGGAAATTATTTTATACCTTAACAGACTCCCATAGACGCTCCTTCGTATCATCTGGAACTCTACGCCAATCGTTGTAGAGGATTGGAATTGATGTACGAGCCAAAACACCAATATACGTAGCCAGCTCAATGGCTTCTTCACCAACTGGAACACCAAGGCTGTTGTATTTAACCACAAACCTTCCACTTCTTTTCCTCTTTTTATTTTGTTCTGACCCAACAGTGCCACCTCTGCTTCGCTTACTGCTGCTCTCAGGTTCATCCTCGTTCCCATCTCCAAACTCATCAAGATCAGGGACATGATCGGCCAGGGGCGTTTCAGGATCATATCCTTCACGGATAAGTGCCTCATGGTACTCTGATTCCTCACCAACAAATCCATCATTTTGTTCATCTAAAAACTCATCGAAATGGGCATCAGATTGCTCAGGTGAAGAACTCTCAGGGACATTTTTTCCCTTATCCATGATGAATATCACAACTGCAGAACAAAATCAAATGATGAGAATACACTACCATATAAAAACTGCCAAAAAATATAAAATAAAATAATAATAGATACCATAAATACTTCTTGTATTAACCTTAACATATATCATTTTGAGAAGGACTCAACAAACAGCTCATGCAAACAAACACAGAAACGATATTCAAGGTCCAATCCAAATTCCCTCTTTGTTGTCTCGTGCGTACATTTCAGAATCATCGTCAATAGAGTTTATGTTATCAGCACTTGGAAATTCAGTAGTCAACGAAGGGTATTCCACTGCATCTTCGCTTCTTTGTGTGGGTTTACCTCTTCTAGGCATTTGGCATACAACTGACCACTTCTTATCAAACTGATCAGGTACATAAAAAACTTGGTTGGCTTGAGAAACTAAAATAAATGGATCATATTTATGACCCATTCGTTGCAAGTCTACCAAAGTAAATCCGAGTCTATCCTTCATAACACCACCTCTGGTATGTACCCAGTCACACTTCATTATTGGAATTCTAAAGATAACATAATCTAGATCCCAAATCTCTCTAATCACTCCATAGTATGTGATGTTAGAAGTGACAGGATTTTTATCTTTTGAACTTGCGACTGAAATTGTTTGTGCAACCAATGACACTCCACTATTTTGAGTAACTCTATTTAAGTCTCGATCTCTTGTAACAAAGTGAAAACCATTTATGTCATATCCAGGATGTTGGAAAACATAAGGACGAGGCCCTTGGGATAACCAACGGATTGTTTGAGTAACAACGTCACTGTTCTCTATCAACATATTTACCTATTATTAATCAATAGGAATATAATGTTAAACAAGCACAAACCGAAACAGAAAGGAAAAAAGGAATTAATTAAACTAATGTTATCAAAACCTTATCTGTTAGCTAATCTGCAAATGTTCGGTTGTGTTCATCTTGCAACCACTTCTCATTTTTTCGTGGATGGCAAAGTTGTAACCAATCCTCATGCTCTCTAAAAATCAGTTAAAAGGACAAAATTTTCAGGTTCCTAAACTACCAAAACCTGACAAATATAAAGCTAAAATAACACAAGTTAGATAACATCACGTTATATAAGGCTGAACTTCCTCAATGTTATGCAAAACATACAAGTGTGCTTGATCTAATGAAGTTCGATCAACTTCCACCATTTGTCCACCACTCATGGGCTTGTCAATTTCTAAATTCTGCACATGTCCAGGTGGAACCCCAATTGTGGGCATGTTTTCCAAGTATTCTGCACAAAATTCTAATGCTTCCTCGGCAATATAACTCTCCGCTATGCAACCCTCAGGACAGTTACGGTTTCGAACATAGCCTTTTAGAGTTTTCATGTATCGCTCAAAAGGATACATCCACCGAAAATATACGGGACCACATTGTCTAACTTCACTCACTAAGTGAATAGTAAGATGAACCATTATGTCAAAAAAAGAAGGGGGAAAACATTTTTCAAGCAAGCACAAAGTCTCTACGATGTTTTTCTCCAATTCATCTAGCATTGTCACGTCAATCACAGTCCCACACAACGAATTAAAGAAGAAACAAAACCTAATGATAGCTTCTTTGACATGTTTGGGCAGCACACACCTTACGGCAATTGACAAAAGTTGTTGCATAAGAACATGACAGTCATGAGACTTAAGACCCTGGAGTTTAAAGTCCTTTTTTGAAACAAGATTCCTAATATTTGAAGAGTATCCAGTAGGAACCTTGATACTTTTCAAAGCTGCACAGAATCTTGCTTTTTCCTCCTTAGTTAAGGTGTGGCAAGCAGGAGGAAGCCATGTACGATTGTTGTTTCCTTTAACTTGTGGTGCTAAGGTGGGCCTAATTTTCATTTCCAAGAGATCCATCCTCGACTTCAGTCCATCTTTGGACTTTCCAGGAATATGTAGCAGTGTACCGTAGATGTTCTCACACACATTCTTTTCAATGTGCATAACATCTAATTGATGCCGCACAAGCAAGTGCTTCCAATACTCTAAATTATAAAATATAGATTTCTTCTTCCACCACGCGAGATCATTATTGTTCGCACTTTTACGCTTTTTATGTTGCTTTTCCCCCATCTATTATCAATAGAGTCGACCAACTGGAAAATTTCCTCCCCGTTTAACAATTTTGGAGGGGTTTCATCACACACACTATTGTCAAAGGCTTTTGCTTGGAACCGAAATTTATGACCATGAGGAAGCCAAAGCCGATGCCCAATGTATACATTTTTTCCACTGTGTTTAAGTCTACATTTTGGTGTTTCTACACCACAATATGGGCAGGCATAATATCCTTTAACAGTACATCCTGCTAAATTTCCGTATGCCGGGAAGTCATTTATTGTCCATAGTAATACAGCCCGCAAATTAAAGTACTCATTTTTGTAGGCATCATATGCCTCCACCCCAACATCCCATAAAGTTTGCAAATCCTCAATAAGAGGTTGCAAATACACATCAATATCTAAACCCGGTTGTTGAGGACCATAAATCAAGAGGGACAACATCATGAATTTTCGTTTCATGCACAACCATGGTGGAAGATTATAAGTAATAAGAATTATTGGCCAGCAGCTATATGTACTACTAAGAGAGCTATGTGGATTGATTCCATCAGCTGATAGAGCTAGGCGAAGGTTTCTAGGATCGGATGCAAAGATTGGCCATTTCTCATCTACTAACTTCCAAGATGGTGAGTCAGCCGGATGTCGGAGTTTACCATCAACCATCCTCTCATTTGCATGCCAAGTCAAGTCCCTAGCAGTTTCGGATGACTGAAACACGCGCTTAAACCTAGGTATAGGAGGAAAATACCATAAAGTTTTTGCAGGAACCCCTTTCCTATATTGGTCTACAGTACCATCCTTTTTCTTCCATCTACATAACCCACAAGTAGGACATTCCAAAAGACCTTCATACTCTTTTCTGTAGAGTATGCAATCGTTTGGGCAAGCATGAATTTTAACATATTCTAAGCCCAAAGCTGACATTGTCTTTTTGGCCTCATACATAGAGGTTGGAATTTCATTATTTTTAGGGAAAGCATCTGCTAAAACACTCAACAATGCAGAAACGCCACTGTCAGACCACCCAAATCTACCCTTCACATTGAACAATTTCACTAAAAAGGATAACTTAGTAAATTTTGTGCATCCTAGGTACAAGGGTTTCTCAGCCTGTTCTAGCAACTCTTTGAATGCCTTAGGGTCCCCACAACAACCCTTATAAGCATCATTAACCATTTCTAACTCATTACCATTGTCAAACTCTATATTTTGTTGCTGAAAATGGTTTTCTCTTTGAGGAGAAGAACTCTTACGAATCTCTTCCCCGTGCCAAAACCAATTGTCGTATTTCACATCAAAACCATGCATATATAAATGATCTTTTACAGTTGTAGGTGTTTCAAATGATAAATTCCCACAATCAACGCATGGACACCTAATGACGCTACTCCCTGCAGCATTTTTTATAGCAAAATTTATAAATTTCTGGACACCCTCTTCATATTCTGTCGACAGTCGATTACATTGAATCCAAGATTTATCCATTTCGGGCTTAATAATTAATGTTCCTGACATATACATAAAACAAAGAAAGAATGTACATACTTAGAATATTTGTCTAATGTTATAACACCATGTGAACTAAACAAATTTTAAAATTACAAATATAGCAAACAAGAAAGCTGATAAACTGAATTTCATACTTTTCAAAAGTTCACTCTCCTACTATACTATAAATATAATAAATAAGACAGACCCCACAACAACACATTACATAGTATCATAATTATAAATTTAAAGATATGTAAATTTTAAGCAAGTGTATAACAACTTCAATCTACGTCAAATAATAGAGGATAAGAAATGGAACTTACCAAATTAAACACAAACAATCTGCTGTTATATCCAATTCCAGGTACAAATCCAGCAACAATATTGATTACTGAAATATATTTTGAATGATCAGTTGATAAAATTCCAAAACTTGGATTCAAGAGGGCTAAAAAGTTACCAATAAATTACATTAATCATATGAGTAAGCCTAAGAAGAAATAATAAACTACAACTTCAAATAATATACATCAGTAGAACAAAAATGAAAGCAAACACAAAGAAAAGCTTCAAGTACCTTAATACAATGCCTTCAACAAATCAAGAACATCGAACTGTCACGTTTATGCAGCAATCACAACTATTTATATTTGACACGCAAATGTTACGACTCAAGACAACAACAGTAACAATAATACCACCAGATGCAAAATAGCTACAACACCACATGCATAGGTAGATGACAATGAGATGTGAGAATCCCTCAATTTTACATAACAGAATCAGTTACTAAAAGTCCCTCCTCAGGCTTTGTTATAGACATTTCAGGCCAATATCACCATCTTCATACACAAACACTCATTTAACTTAACGAAGCTTCAATATCAGAAATAGCTAGAAAAAAAATTCACACACAAACACATGAATATAATTCAGAATTACCTAGAATAAAAAAAAATTAACAGCATTATGCAATGCACGATTACAACTCAAAACAGAACTCAAAATTAACAACATTATATCTTCCTGGGAAATTATTTAGTAAATTGATTACCGAAATATATGCAATATATGCAATACATGCAAATACATTTCAATTTTTTACAAATTATTTACTACTTTACATAAAAGTTCAATAAATAGTCAAAATTAAATACATGCAAATGCAGCAATGACTCACCAGTGGGCGTGAAGCTTCAATTCACCGTCAAGCCTAGGGTTTCAACTTCGGCAACAACGATTTGGGTCTTCTTTCACGGTAAGCAATTGGGTTTCTTTCAGTCAATAAAAGTACCCTGGATGTTGTTCTCATTCCAATTTGGGTTTCGATTAGCACTGACTTCGTCCCAGCAAAGAGAGATGATTTAGTGAAACAACCAGAATGATTTTGAAACTATGGGTGTTTGGGTGTCGTTAGTTTGCTATGGCTGGCTTTTGAGGGTTTGCTCCAAGTGTGCTAATCGATTTTGAGATTCCACAATAACGCTTGCAAATTTTCTGAACACTTAGAAAAAAATTTCCCTCTTTTCTCACAAAAATGTTTCCCCCCTTAACAAAACGCAACGTTTTATTAATTGTTTTTTGTTATTTACGTCTGTTATCCTCAAACTTGCGAAACATACAACTGAGACGACATCGTTTCACTTCTATTTTAGTAATATAATATTTTTAAAAATTAAGTCAAACCCGCGCAATTAAAGTCAACATAAAAAATCAGTCTTTCATTCTTGATTGTCAAATAATTTATCACTAGTCTATCATAATTTCTTGATATATGATATTTATATCACCAATATATCATAATTTCTTGATAAACGATATTTCTATCACAAATATGTCATAAGTGTATGACAGAAAATAAATCTATCACGATTCTATTGTTGTAGGCCTCCAGACCAAAAACTGTCACACAGAGGACTGTCATAGTAGATACTTTTTCTTGTAGTGTAAGTAAAGGAAAAAAGTTCAAAGAAAAGAATTGTTGTGAATTATGGCTCAAATAGGAAAATAAACAAGACTAACTAACATTTTTTTTTTTTAACCCTAAACATCATAAATGAAAGAAGATGAAATTTTCATTACCGCTCAATTTTTCTGCACGCAACCAAATAAGAAAAACAAAAAAGTGTTATAAAAATAATGCGCTAGTAGCTATTTGAGGCATTATTTTGAATGAGACCTATTTGGCATAAGCGAAAAGTCAGAAAATGTTTCGCATATTCCTCTATGAGTACTTCGGAATGGTTATCTATATGAGTCATTGCTTCGTTCGCGTCGCATAATTGCCATCCAAAGAAAAAATATTTTTGTCATTAATTTTAGGTTTTTTTTAAACTTTAATTTAACTTTAATAATGCCATATTATTTAATATTATAATTGCCGTTCGAACCTTGCAAAACATGAAGACTAATATATATATTAATATATGCCATATTATTTAATATTTAATTTTTAAGGCAACTTTTTTAGTTGAGGGCAGGGAACCCCTACGTTACGTAATTCCGTAACAAGCTCATCTAATCACCTTGACTATAAGACTTCTCCTAGTCAGCAATTATTTGGAAATAACGTCTTGACATATGCTGTGGAAATTAAAGAATGAAGTAGACTTACCAAGTCAAGGTGTTTTTCTAGTCTACATATTTTAATTTATACGTTTAGAAAATTAGAAATATTCAATGTCTAATCTGATTTTACACAAAGACTAATGGCCCAAGATTGTGATTGAAATGCTATAAGCAGTTTATTCATAAGTTTAGATAAAAATGAGGTTTGATGGAGAAGAATAGGAAGAGGTTCGCCTGAAGCAATATACTCGTAAGCTTGTCTACTAATAAACGGAGCATATAAGCATAAACACCTAACTTTTGAGGTATGTGTGTGTGTATATATATATGGATCTTAAAGATTGGGAAACGTTCAGAAAAACTTTAAAACCACGAGGTGTTAAAGATTTAAAAGTTAAAGCGCTTAAACTGCACGGTTTATGCGTTTTCCTAGATGTCCTGTATTTTAAAATTTCGAATTAGAACATTTCTATATGTGTGTGTGTGTGTGTGTGGAGGGCAAATCTTTGACTCTCTCCGGCTTCAAGGACCTATACGGTAACTCTTAAATCAAAGGGAGAAAATGGTTAATCCAATCTGATTGTATATGAATTGATATTGACCATACGATTATTCCATATGATTAAGTAATAATGCACACATGTTCTACACATTCAGACAAGTCAGAGTAAGAATTATGAAAATGACAACCAAATCCAAACTAGCTAGGTGAACTATTGTTATTTATCTTTGGTCCATCATTATTAGAAAGATGAGGAGAAGAAGAAAAAGAAAAAACTAATTTTGTAGTCACAAATTAATCTTATGCTCTGATTTTGAAGCAAATCTGCAAAATATTTGAGGATCCAATCATGAACCACGTCCACTTCAATCTTTCGCTGCACTACTACCCATTTTGGGTCGTCTTCTGTTTCTGGCTGTATGTCTAAGCAATAGGAACCTGCTCCAATTTACAGACTATTAATTATGTTATCGAATAATTTAGTTAATAATTGAACACTAATTTTTTATTTTATTGAAAAATTTACATACCGTTTCTTGTTGTCACTACTATTTATACTATTTGATATATTTTTTCCAAACCCCTAAAATCCCCCCCCCCCCCCCAAAAAAAAAAGAAGAAAAAAAAAGATATATAATTAAACAGGTAACTTTGATAGAAAAGAATGTACAAAATTTTTAAGCTTAATTACCCCTCGCTGCCATAGGGATAACGAAGGCCATTTGAGAAAATAATGTTGCTACCAAATCTCTTTAAAACCACTCTTATATCCTGCAAATTAAAAAGAAATAGAAATCAAACAAAATTGAGGTAAGCTTTATAATTAAAAAAAAAAGAGAAAAATTAAATTATTAAAAGAATTTGTTTAGGGATTCATCAATACTTACATGACTGTCGTAATAAGTTGTAATCTAATATTGTCTCGGAACCACTCCATAAGACTTAATGCATTAATCCATATATTCTGTCAGATTAAATGGGTTGCTTGAAACATTGTGTCTTTTTTTGCCAATTCCAATTGATGAGACCATTTCACTGCATGTCTGGATGAGAACTCCACCCCCTCTAAAAAATAATAATAATAATTAAATAAATAAATAAGATAAAGAAGAAAACTATTTTTAATCATTCATAAATATGTAGTCTCATAAATAAAATTTAGAGATGTACATAAAATAGGTATTGTTAGACGAAAGACTCATTTGTTGCGACATGTTGTTTATTTGACAATCTCAATAGAACTATCCAATTGGCTTATTGGCTTATATTTGTGTGGTGTAGATCTATTTTATCAACATTGCAGAAACATGAGATAATATGGAAAATATTAGAAAAAATTAGTAGCATTATTAAGATATTAAATATCACCCAAAATAATAAAATGAAAAAAAAAAGCTCAAAGAATTGTTGTTGTAAATTATGACTCCAATAGGAAAATAAACAAGACTAATCATATCTTTGTGTAAATTTAATTTTTATAAAAAAACGTGTAGGTGTAATATTATGAATAAACTGATAGAGAAAAGAATGTGCAGACTCCTGTGATTTGACAAAATAATCAAAATATTCTCTTTATTTTTTAAAATAGTTACAAAGCTCCTTTTGTAACATACAAATTACGGAAATTCATGGGCTACCTAACATCCATTTTATTTTATTTTATTTTAACACCTAAACATCATAGACGAAAGAAGATAAAAAATTTCATTGCACTCAATTTTTTTGCATGCAATCAATAGGGAAAAGAAGCAGAAAGTGTTGGAAATATAGCACAAGTGGCTCTTTGAGGCGTGATTTTGAGTGAGACCTATCTAATGTAAGTGAAAGGTTAAAATTGTTTCAATTATTCCTCAGTGAAAATTGGGATTACGGTTGAAATACTATAAGTAGCTTATTTTATAAGTTTTGATAAAAATAATTTGGTAAATTTGTTAAAAGTTAATTTATATTTTTTCTATTTCGACAATAGCTTTTAAAACAAGTATGGGATTTTTTTCTATAAGCAACTTATTAAATAAATGCTATATTTTTTAAAGTTTCTATTATAACTTTAATATTTTAAGAAAAGAATAATTATATCTATTTTTTTAAATCTTAATATATAAATAAAGACAATTTAAACTTATATCTATTTTAGTGATTAGATAATAAAATAATTCTTTCATACTCAAATTTACCAAACACCGAGCAAGCTACTTTTATAATCATCAATTTATTTTATTCGCACACATAAGTAGTTTATTTCATCAGCCATTAGAATTTCAAACCGATCCCAAGTCATGTTTGGAATTGCATTGGATTGTCAACTAATTAAACAGAAGTAGCTATTATATGGGAGAATAAGAACAGGTTCACCTGGAGCAATACACCCATAAGCTTGGCTACTAATAAACGGAGCATATAAGGATAAACACCTAAGTTTTGAGAGATACATGTATATGGAGGGCAAATTCTTCGTCTCTCCCCGGCTTCAAGGAAATGGTTAAATCAATATGATTGTATATGAATTGATATTCACCATATGATTATTACATAAAGATTGAACCCTTTTTATGTGTTTTACAATAAGTAAGCACACTTGTTCTACACATTCAGACAACCCAGATTAAGAATTATGAAAATGACCAAATCTAAAACAAGCTAGGCGCACTATTATTTATCTTTGCTCCATAAATATTAGAAAGATAGAGGAGAGGAAAAAAAAGAAAAGACTAATTTTGTAGTCACAATATAATCTTGTGTTCTGATTTTGAAGCAAATCAGCAGAGTATTTGAGGATCCAATCATGAACCGTGTCCGCTTCAATATTTCGCTACATTACTAACCACTCGGGATCATCTTCTGTTGCTGGCTGTATGTCTAAGCAATAGGAACCTGCTCCAATTTACACACTATTAATTATGTTATCCAATAATTTAGTTAATAATTGAACATTAATTTTTTATTTTATAGAAAAATTTACATAACGTTTCTTGTTGTCACTGCTATTATATTGTCTGATATATCTTTTAGAACCCTATAATCTCAAAAAAGAAAAGAAAAAGATATATAATTAAATTGGTAACTTCGATAGAAAAGAATGTACAAAATTCTTAAACTTAATTACCCAGCGCTACTATAGGGATTACGAAGGCCATTAGAGAAAATAATGTTGCTACCAAATCTATTTAAAACCATTCTTATGTCCTGCAAATATAAAATAAATAGAAATAAAAAAAATTGAGGTAAACTTTATAATTAAAAAAGAAAATGAGAAAAATTAAATTATTAAAAGAATCAATTTGGGGATTAATCGACACTTACATGACCACTACAATAAGTTGTAATCCAATGTGGTCTTGGAACCACTCCATAAGACTTGTTGCATGAATCCATAGATTCTGTTGGATTAAATGGGTTTGCTTGAAACGTTGTGTCATTTTTGCCAATTTTAATTGGTGAGACCATTTCACTACATGTCTACATGAGAAACCCCCAATAATGATGGCGATGATGATGATAAAAAAAAACAAAAGAGATAAAGAAGAAAACTATTTTTAATCATTCATAAATATGTAGTCTCATAAATAAAATTAAGAGATGTACATAAAATAGGTATTTTTAGGCGAGAGACTCATTCGTTGCGGCATGTTTTTTATTTGACGGTCTCAATAGTACTACCCAATGAAATCATGTCACCTGTAATTGCATACCTGCCAGCCCCAGCTGGAGTCCAATGTTTCATCGGAGAAGAATTCATCAATACATCATAGCAAGAACTTTCCCCTCTTAAAGCAACAATTCCTGAGAATATCCGGCCTAGGGTATCTGTGCCTTCCGAAGCTCCATCAATACCATTACAGGCTTTGTTCACTGGATATTCCTGAGGATCATCATACTGAGCTGCACTCGTATACATAGACTCTAAATAATCCTTTAATTCTGAAACGTCCTTCAGAGGCCTGTTACCAAATAATTAAAGACTCAAGATGAAATTTAGCGCCTCCAAGGTTAGTAACATCATAAAAGATCTTTCATCATACCTGTCTAATAAATTTTGTTATATTTAGTTAAATTACAATAAACTTTATGAGTATGAAGCTATTGGTATCTCAAATGCAAACATCCAAATTTGGCCTTACTTGGTAATCAGAGTTGTACATTGTTTTGTACTTCTGAACCTAAGCACCAATATACTTTAATATCTGGTAATGCATAGGTCGTATATGAGGCCAAATCCAGATTTTACTATGTACGTATATTACACATTAACTGAAATGTATATATACCTCGAGGATGACAGATAATTTATTGGATATATATAGGTAGTTATGTAATGATACTACAATAACATTGCATTGTAATTAAAGGAAAATCAGATGGATATATATCGGCAGTTATAAAAGTAACATGATTCAATTACTTGCAGGTTTTGAATTTTTTAGAGAGAAAAGTAAGTCCATTTTTTTTCAGCAGCGGCTTTATCGATTTCAACCAGGACTGTTTGATGGTCTTGTAGCAACTCTCACTAGCTTCCTGCATCACTAATATTCAAAATTCAATAGTTAAATTTTTAACAAGAAAATATAATCATACATATATCGAATTTTAATTAATTAATATTATTTTCTAACCCTAAAATCCTTGCTGACAAGATCATAAAATGCGTTCGATGGTGTGATATTATCAAAGTAGAGAATTGGGGCTGAAGAGGCCACTGCTCCCAAAGCAATGTCAGGATACTTTAAGCGAAACCATGCAACAAGCACTGACGATAACAATAACAGATCCACACATGAGAAACTCTCAAACGAGTCTTTGTCAGTAGGAATACAAAATAAAATTGTATCATAATAATTGTGGCGTTATCCAGATTTTAGTCAAATATTGACAATGAGATGACAGATGACATGATATCAATCAAAAGATGCAAGTAAGTTAATAATATTATAACTTACTTCCTCCGTAAGATGCTCCAACAACGATAGTGGGAGACATTTCGGCCGATAAATTTTTCTTGATGTGTAAGAGAATCTCTGCATAATCAGCCAATGCTTGAGCAGAGTTGAAATATCCACGAAGAGTTGCATTCTTTAGGGCATCTTTACTTGGTACAAAAGGTACTGATTTTCCATAGAATCGATGCTGCACAAAATATCGAATTAAAAAAAAATCCATCACAATTTTTCAGTTCATATTGTAGAATAGTCTTATTGATATTTGTCTTCAGTATTATTATTTCATATACAAACTCTATTTCAATTATTATCAAGCTAGGCTGATAACAAATTCTGTCCTTACCTCTATGTAAACTTCTAAAGCTTTAAATCGATGAGCATTATCAGTAAGCCATCCAATGCCACCATGGTCATCATCAAGACTACTCTCTTCACCAAGATATGCCAATATCGGCGCTGCCATGGCTCCGCCACCGCCCCAATGCTTGAAGTTCAACACATATCTATGAGGAAAAGTTAAATAACTTTGTGGATTATAGTTAGAGTGATCAAGTATTTGATCATAATAATAAGTTTCGAGATCACCCTCTGGTTCTGAAGTTAATATTTTTTTACTAGGGTTTAGAAAAATAGTCCATCCACGCACAGCACCAAGCTTTGGGATGTTCTTTAATGGTGAAGTGGAAGCAAAAGCAAAATTTGTGAGGAGAAGAAGAAAAAAGGCATGGAAGCCACCGACCTTCCATGGTGTTGAATTAGCTGATGAAACTGAATCAAATGCAACACACGTTGGAGTGCTAGCTGGAATCAAGCGAGCTGTAAATCTAGTAGCTAGTCTAGGAATGAAAGTGAAAGGTACACGTGAGAAGTTGGGAAGTTCCAGATGGCAAAACTGTTATGAAGAGATTCCCATGCAGTTGGATTATGCAGAAATTAGTTAACAAATCAGTACTTATTAATTGTATTGAATTTAGTTAGATTAGAGTTAGTTACTCTTTAGTTACATTGCTTAGCTGTAATTAGAGTACTCAGCAAGTATTAGATTCCACTATAAATACTAAGCTGAGCTCATTTCTGTAATTTGATTTGCATTAATAACTGAAAGACAATTTCTCTTTTTCTTCTTCATTCGATCTTCAAATTCCAACTGCAAAGTTGTAAATCCTTAATTAGCAGGATGATTATGTAAATACAGAAGAAATAGAATTAAGATTCGGTTATAAATTCAGCTTCAGAATCGACGTGTTTGTTAATCTATTCTGGATTTGTTGTTATCCTATCATATAATTATTGGTGGTTTTAGTTTTATATTAGTAATGATCTTTAGTTTTCATAAAATTATAGTTTTTCTAATATATATTGTTATCAGTTTCGTAACTAAATACGTTGCGATGAAAATTTGTTATTCCTAATTGTTATTAATTCTTTCCTTAGTAATTAACTAACTTGATTTACGTAGTTCTAATGGTTGGACACATATTTCTAATTTAATTAACTTGCAATTAATTATTTACTAGTGATTAACTTGATTTAGTATGTGGTAAATATATAATTTTTAAATAATAATTTTGATAAAATCAGTAAAGAAATAATAAATTTTCTATCATGTAAGTGTAAAATTAAAGATAAAATATTTTTTTTTCTAGTTACAATAGCTAATATTTATTTGATACTTTAACTTTTAAACTAAGCTACCCAAACATGGTTGTAATTTTCTATAATGATGCTACCAAAGATGTCAGGATTCCAATCATTGTTTACGATGCTACAATATATGTTAATCATGCTAATGGTATAAGCCTTTGGATTGGAAGCAATGTAAATCCAACCGCTGGGTAACGTAGCTAGCCTAGTTATACTTTATTAAGGGAACAATAAAATTAACAATAGTCTCACACTAAAGGGTGGCAATTTATTTCCCGAATTTGTGAATTAGACACTAACACATCATAACGAGATGATTAATTATCGTTTCAAATTACTGTGTCCTCTTCACTAATCAATTCGTGTTTGCATTTTGACTTCCCCACAGGGGATTCTTTATTTATTTTTTTTTAAAAAATAAGTGCAAAATTTATCCCACCGAGTATAATCAAGGGGTGCACGTCAAGACTTGGATGGTGCAAATAATTCCACCAACGGACTTGAAGATCCCAAGTTGGTCAATGGTTAGAATGCTGAAAACAAGCAACAGCTGCGACATAGTTTCAGGGTCATATCATCTATAAGCCAAACGTGTGTCCGCTCAATTAGACACCATAACCTCTAAAGACAAAACAAATGCATGCAACCTACCATAAAAAGATGAATGAACACTAAAGACTGAGAGCAACACAACCCAGAATGCAATCATTAACCTCACGAAAACTGGACCCTGAGATTCACTGTAACAACGTCATTAGTATTTTTCTTTATCCAAGGCTCCCAGTAGCCCTCCTCCCCCCCCCCCCCCCCCCCCCCCCCACCCCCGCCCCCCCCTCGACCCCCCCTACCCCCCCCCCCCCCCTTCAAGAAAAAGAAAAAAAAAAGAAAAAAACTATATGGATCTTACAAGAACGACGAAGTCATTATGCAAACTATAAGAAAATGTAAACTGATAGGCAATAATTGAAGAACACGACCTAGGCAATAATTGAAATAAGATGCGAAATTATTTATAACACAATTAACTATTCAACAATCATATGTGTTGATTTCTTTTCAATCTGACTTGGACACTGTGTTATATTTTATTATCTTTTAATAAATATCTATATATATATATATAATCAAAAAATTATATAAAATTCACCATGAAAATAAGGAAAACGAAAAAAAAAAAAATCAAACGGGCCCCCTGATGGATCACCAACGAACGAAAAAGAGCAACTGAACCAACGAAATGCAATGGCATTTTGGGGAATCTGTCAAAAGCTGATAACCTTTTTGTCGATTCCCAGCCAACCTCTATAAATTGCCCGCAATTGGAAATGCAACACTTATTACACACGCACACACTTGTCTGCTTGACGATTTGCTCTGATATTTTCCTTTCTTCTTCAATCAATGAACTGTCTACAGAATCTTCCAAGGTCCTCTTTTTCTTCTTCTTTTTTTAATTTTTATTTTAAATCTCCTTTAATTCGTTTTCATTTTTTAATTTTTTTGGTTAATATTTCAGATCCTCCGCTTTGCCTTTGCAAAGCTTCAGATTCAATCAACGGAAGCCTACTGCTTCTTCTTCTTTCAATTCTCTGGTAAAACGCAATATTTTTTTGTCGTTTTTTCGTCGTTTTTTCTTCCTGTTAATACTTAATGCTTGGGCGTTTTGTGTGTAATGGAAATGGAGTCTCGTGTCTGATTTATTATCGCAGGGAACGATGAATTATGCTGATCTAAATCGACGTATCACCGTTAAGGTAACTATATAATTTTTTAATATCAAATTCATTTCTTTCTTTTTTTTTGTTTTTTAAAAGAGTAATATTAGCTTCAACTGTGATGCTGTTCAGTAGCAGTGCTGACCTTTTTATTCATAAATATCTTCGGATATTTCATAATATGGAATATTCTTCTTTATTCTGTTCTATTTATTTACTGGTTTTAATGTACATATTGTCGAGGAGCTAAATACGCGAGTATAAAAATTAACCTCAACTGATAATTTGTAGTCTGATTATGCCATTAGTTTTATGGAGTCCATGTTGATTCAGTTTGTTGTTTGATTTTTATGTGGAACTGTTACTTGATTATACATGAACATTCACTTGTGCAAATTTGCTGATGAAATTTATTTACAGGCAATTACTGGTTCCACCTCTAGTAAGGAGACATCTGATAGCTCTGAAGTTAAGGAGGAAAAATCCGAGATCTATAGTACTAATATGACAGAGGCTATGGGTGCTGGTAATTTAACTCACACTATGCTCTAATTTTGATAGTAAGGCAGTTGTGGAGACCCTTAAGTGGTAAGGGATGCTTTCCATGTTAAAGGCATGCCTATTATTGTGGATTTGCAAAATTTATCTGAAACTTGATTAAATGATGTTTGTATATTGTATTATATGATTGAAGCATGAACTAAACGTTTTAATGTTTCATTCTAGAACTTCCCTGTGGACCTTTGCTCGTTTTTGTTTTGATACTTATGAAACTTGGTAAGTCTTGTTTTGATTTGTTAGAGATTTTCTGTTGATGGAAAATTTCAGAAGAAAGCAGTGACAATGCAGTGCTTACTAATTGAGGGTAGCTCAAAATGATAATTTTAGATTTTGGATCTATGATAATTGAAAAATAAATAGAGATAAGTGAGTTTGTTTCATGTTAGTTTCTTTATCCGCTCCAATTGAAATACTCTGTGATAAGATTGTTTCTCTTAAACCCTTATTCATCAAAGTTTCCCTTTACATGTCCATTTGAATGGCTTTATCCCACACCAACCTTGATTTTTATGTTTAGGAGGTTGTTGCTTAGAGATTCACATGTCCATTCTTAGTGCTATAAGACTTTGTCTTGATGCACAGGTGACAAGTTTGTCGGGGAGTACATTTGGACTAACAATCTTGATTTAATTCCAAACATGTTAGCATTGGGTTATTTATGTCAGTCAAAGTTCACAAATTCAGTTTGCTTAGTCAACTCAAGTAGACAACAGAGTTGTGTAACTCATTGACCATGCGTGCAAATGCCAATGTATGTGGCTTTAAAAATTTGAGCAATGAGGACATGTGGTCCTCCACAGCCTGGAATTAATGTGTGTCTGAAACCTTTTTTGAACGAAAACACAGAGAAAATGTGAGCTTGTCACAAGCTAAGTTTCCAAGAGAGGTTACATATGTTTACCATGAAGTGTCACATGAACTTGTACAGATTGATTTGTGATGTTTCTTTTCCCGGTAATCTCTTATGTTAAATCTTATTGATTGTGTTTGTGTATGTGCGTTGGGCTGGAAGCTCCATTAAAATGGTTTTTCCTCAAATTATGAATTATAATGCTCATAAGATATCATCTCTCCTTGTCCAACTTATTAAGAAAGTATTTCATAATCCTATTCAAACATATTCCTTTTTTTTTTCTTTTTTGGGATGGAGATATTTTCCTAGTTCAATGCTGGAAATGTTGTTAATAAACAAGGATTCTGGTTGTATTAACTATTTGACTATACTTCTACATTCCTACCTTTTTTGAGAATTCACAATTTAAAATAAAATTTGCACGTTATCATTTTGTAAACAAATTCTTTCATCTGTACTACAACAGCAGATGATGGAGCTCACTGGAAATACTTTTCATTTTTACCATTGATGTGATAACTAATATAAGGCATTGTTGTTTCTGTGTTTGGGTATCATTTCCAGCCTAAGCCTGATACTAGTGTTTGTGGATCAAAGCAGAAAGCTGCCACACCACCTGCAGGTTCTGGAGAGCTTCCTTCAACGAGTTCAAGCAAACCCAAGGAGTGGAGTTGTGCCCTTTGTCAGGTCACTGCTACTACCGAGAGAGGTCTAGACGTGCATCTCCAAGGCAAGAAGCACAAGGCCAAGGAAAAACTACTTAGAGATTTGAAGATGTGCATTAACTCCACTTCAAAAAAATCTATGGAAAGCAGAAATAGTGCTGACCAAGAAATGAAGCCTAATGGAAGAGGAATCAGTTGGTGCCAAAAAAACTGTTGTTGGTTTAGACCAGAAAGTGGAGGGTGGTCAAACCCTGCAGGTTAAGCCCAATTCCAATCTTTGTGGAACAAATCAGAATGCTGCTGCACCACCTGCAGGTTCTGGAGAGCTCCCTTCGACAAATTCAACCAAAACCGAGCAGTGGAGTTGTGCCCTCTGTCAGGTCAGTGCTACGACCCAGAGAGGTCTGGATGAGCATCTTCAATGTACGAAGCACAAGGCCAAGGTAGCAGGACTACTTAGAGATAAGAAAATGTGCAATAACTCCACTTCATCCACGTCAAAAATATCTACAGAAAGCAGAGATGGTGTTGGCCAAGAAATGAAGACTAAAGTAGAAGAGGAATCAGGTAAAGCTAATAAAACTGTTGTTGGTTTGAACCAGAAATTGGAGGGTGGTCTAGATGAGAATCCTCAAGGTAAGAAGCAGAAAGCCAAGGAAGAAGAACTACTTGGAGCTCAGAAGTGGATAAAAAAATCTACAGAAAGCAGAGATAGTGCTGGCCAAGAAATGAAGACTAAAGTAGAAGAGGAATCAGTTAAAGCTAATAAAACTGTTGTTGGTTTGAACCAGAAAGTGGAGGGTGGTCTAGATGAGGATCCTCATGGTAAGAAGCAGAAAGCCAAGGAAGAAGAACTACTTGGAGCTCAGAAGTGGATAAAAAAATCTACAGAAAGCAGAGATAGTGCTGGCCAAGAAATGAAGACTAAAGTAGAAGAGGAATCAGTTAAAGCTAATAGAATTGTTGTTGGTTTGGACCAGAAAGAGGAGTGTTGTCAAGCCCTGCAGGTTAAGCCCTATCCCAATCTTTGTGGACCAAAGCAGGAAGCTGCCACACTACCTGCAGGTTCTGGTGAGCTCCCTTTGACGAGTTCAAGGAAACCCATGGATTGGAGTTGTGCCCTCTGTCAGGTCAGTACTACTCGCATGAGAGAGCTATATGAGCATCTTCAAGGCAAGAAGCATAAGGCCAAGGAAGAAGAATTACTTGGAGATCAGAAGATGTGCAGTAACTCCTCTTCAAAAGACTCTACTGAAAGCGGAGATAATGCTGGCCAAGAAATTAAGGCTACTGTAGAAAATGAATCAGTATATCTAATAAAACTGCTGTTGGTTTAGACCAGAAAGTGGAGGGTGGTCAAGATAACGCGACATCAAGAACCTAATTAAAAATTTATTGTATATGTTTGTGTGAATATTTACAAAGGAGTGAAGAAACTAATATATTAAATAACGCGACACCAAGAACCTCGCTCTGGAGAAAGTTTATATATATAATTTTTAAAATAAACTAATAATTAAAATGACAATTTACCCTTTTAACTTATAGAGATACAACCTTAAATTCCTTAATATGCTGGTTAAATCAGCTCATTGAGAGGGTGACAATTAGACAGACCTTATTAATAATACCAGAGAGATTAATGTCGTAGTTTGCACATTCGTTTAATTGCAATTCAACATGTATAGGAAGTGAACGTGTAAATAGAATTAATAATACTAAGGGAGACAATTCGTCGAACACATAATATTTGCTACATTGCTACTACTTAATAATTTCAGAACCAATTAACAGTCACCTTTATGGGAAAATTCCATTAGGATTAGAAGCAATCCCATCACATACATGAACAGTCAAATATACGTATCTATAATTACATATCACATTAATCAACCAAATACATTTCTTGGTTTCTAAGCTCCAAAATTGAAATTTCATGAAAAGGTTTCTGCATCGGTGCCTTATTGCGAGCGATGAAGTCGTTGGACACGAGTTGCATTGTAGGTCGAGACTTTGGTTGAGAACGCAAGCATGAAAATGCTACTGTTGAAACAAGAATGATATCCTGCCTAATCTTTTGATCCACCGGAGGTGAGAGGCGTGGGTCCAGCAAATCAATCAGCTTAATATTTTTATCTAATGACGAAGATAACGATGAGAGGAGCTCTCCAGGATGCTTTCCCATTAGTACTTCTAGTGCCACCACTCCGAAGCTATAAACATCAGATTTCTCCGTCACAATCATGGTGTAGGCCAGTTCTATAGGAAAACAGAAGCCTTTATTAGTGATATTTCCTATATAATAACAAGAGTAATTTGTTTATATTTTTGAGCTTCTGCAGTAAGCTATGACAGAGAAACATATGTTTTTAATTGATATTTAAACTGTGTAATTTTTTTTTAAAAAAAAAAAATTAAATGGGTAGACAAAGTTTAAATTTATCTTTCAGCTCCTTACCTATTCCAAAATTCGAACCTAAGTAGCTAACTAAATAAAACTGCTTAAAACTTACTTAACAGAGTGCATATAGAAATTAATTAAAAGAATAATTAAAGAAGCAGAAGAAGAATGGCTAGAAGATTACCTGGAGCAATATATCCATAAGTGCCAGCCAATAGAGTTCGATTGGATGAGTCAAAATTTAACAATCTAGCAACGCCAAAGTCAGCAACAAATGCTTCTAATTCTGAGTTGAGTAGAATGTTGTTGCTTGATATGTCCCGGTGAACAATTGGTGGTGTGCAGTGATGATGCAAATATGACAAAGCATGAGCCATGCCCTTCACAATGTTCACCCTTTTAGCCCAATCCAAACCAATAGCTTCCTCATCTATGCGTAGAACACAGAACAAGCTTCCCATTTCTATGTACTCATAGATTAAGAACATACATTTCCTGTGCAAACAAAACCCGTAAAGCTTTACGATATTTCGATGCCGTATTTGAGACAGTAGACGAGCCTCATTCCGAAAACTCTCGAGGGAAGCTAACTCCTCAGTTTCTGAACGGTGAAGCTTCTTCAAAGCAACTACTTTTCCACTGGGCAGTCGTGCTCGGTAAACGCTACCATAGCCTCCTGTTCCAATGCAGTATTTGATATGGAAATCCTCAGTAGCTTCAATCATGTCTTGAAATGTAATTCTACCATCGTAATTCCAAATTGCAAACTCATCAGCGCACTTGGTAATTTCTCCTGTCTCAGCTGGTTCAACTCTCTTATCCCTTCGTCTACGGACAAACATGATTCCAAATATTAAGGTAAGGAATACGGCCATAGGAAGAATAATTGCAACCAATCGAGTGGTAGTCTTTTTGTGCTTGTCTTTATTGCCTTCAGACTGTTGTGGCGATGGCGCATTTGCCGAAGTATTTGGGATTTCTACCTCAAAATTGTTGCCTGACACATCTAAGTCTGGCACATTTATGACAGATTCAGGGATACTACCAGAGAGGTTATTCATGGAAAGGTCCACGGTAACTATGCGTGGAATTTCTCCAAGCTGGGGAGGTATTTTACCATTAATGAAGTTATGGTTCAGATCAAGATAATATAGTTCTTTAAGTTTGCCAATCTCTGACGGGATGCTTCCGCTTATGAAGTTGTTTCCCAATGTTAATATCCGCAGCTTTGAGCAATTCATGAGTTCTTGAGGAATTGGGCCATCAAGTTTGTTGTTGTCCATACTTAAAGTAGTTAGCTGAGTCAAATGACCCAGGGACGAAGGGATTGGACCAACAAGTTTGTTTTCGGACAATCCTAAATTTGTCAACCTATTTAAACGACCAAGTGTTGAAGGAATAGATCCAGTTAGATTGTTATAATCCAAGGACAGAGATGTCAAGTTGACTAAACTAGCTATGGTCGAAGGAATTGGACCTTCAAGTTTGTTGTCAAACAGGTCAAGAACTTGAAGAAAGTTCAAATTCCCGATTTCTAATGGAATGGAACCATTGATTAGGTTTGAGTGCATATAAAAAGTAGTTAGCTGAGTCAAATGACCCACAGACGAAGGGATTGGACCAACATGTTTGTTGTAGGACAAGTCTAAACTTCTCAACCTCTTTAAATGGCCAAGTGTTGAAGGAATTGAACCTCCAATTTCATTTCGGGACAGGTCAAGAACTTGAAGAAAGTTCAAATTCCCGATTTCTAATGGGATGGAAACATTAATGTGGTTTGAGGCAATAGCCAAAGTAGTTAGCTGTGTTAGATGACCTATAGTGGAGGGGATATTACCAACAAGGGAGTTGGAAGACAAGTGCAAATTTTCCAATTTGCTTAGACGACCAAGAGTTGGAGGGATATATCCCCAGAGGAAATTATCAGATAGATCCAGGTGAACGAGATTCCTCCATCTCCCCATCTCTGAAGGGATAATTCCTGTTGCGCATGTGATTTATGAAAAACGAGATCAGTATTCACTATCCTCATAGAAATAAAATTTATAAAGAAGTGCTTAGGTTGTAAAAATTAATAGATTTTTTAGTGCTCCAATAATTTTTTTTTCTTATTTTTTTTGGGGCTCGTCAACGCTGCAAATTTTAGACTGAAAGTTAAATCTGCAGATGCAACAAATATATCAATAAATTAATACAAAACTATGGAGATTAGAGAGAATCACTCTCAGTGCTCTCAATTGACTACCCTATCCTATAAATACAAAAGTAAATTTAGTAAATTAATGAGGAACTATGTATGTGTGAAATTAGAAATAGTGCTTTTGATTTGTAATCATATCTTTTATAGGATAACCATGATTTTTAATGCAAAAGGGAAAAAAAAGGAGGAAAACATACAAACCAAAAATGCTTAAACCTGCCTTCCTTAATAATTACGTACAACTTGTAATCGCCCAATGTAACAATTGCAATTGATGGATGCAATTTGGAAAAGAAACTGACACTTGAAGCCGATTCATTTCATACAAAAATTAAAGGAAAAAAAGCCAACCAGCATATTCTCCAAATTAAAACACTACCGAAGTAATAAATAAAGATGTAGAAATTTATTATATAGTTTCACTTTCACACAATAAAAATGTAAAAAATGTGCTTAGACGACCAAGAGTTGGAGAGATATTACCATCAAGGCCGTTAGAAGACAAGTTCAAATTTTCCAATTTGCTTAGATGACCAAGAGTTGGAGGGATATATCCCCAGATGTAATTATTAGATAGATCCAGATGGACAAGATTCCTCAATCTCCCCATCTCTGAAGGAATAATTCCTATTGCGCATGTGATTTATGAAAAACGACATCAGTATTCACTATACTCATATAAATAAAATTTATAAAGAAGTACTCATAAAAAAACTTCTTCAGTATTGTAAAAACAGACGCCTGCTTCAAGCATGAGCACGACTACATACATACATACATACATACATACATACATACATACATACATACATACATACATACATATTGTACCTTGAAGTCCGTTTGTAGACAGGTCAAGAACTTGAAGAAAGTTCAAATTCCCGATTTCTAATGGGATGGAACCATTAATTTGGTTTGAGGCAATCGTCAAAGTAGTTAGTTGGGTTAGATGATCTAGAGTGGAGGGGATATTACCAACAAGGGAGTTAGAAGACAAGTTCAAAATTTTCAATTTGCTTAGACGACCAAGAGTTGGAGGGATATGTCCCATGAGGTGATTATCAAATAGATCCAGGTAGACAAGATTCCTCAATCTCCCCATCTGTAAAGGGATAATTCCTATTGTGCATGTGATTTATGAAAAACGAGATCAGTATTCACTATCCTCATAGCAACAAAAAAAATACAAAATTACATAGAGAGAGAGAGAGAGAGAGTCAAGCTCAAGTATTTACCGGTAAGATTGTTGGAGGGCAGTTCAAGAGTTTGGAGCATTGAAACGGCAGCAATTTCAGATGGAATGCTCCCAGAGAGAAGATAATTTGAATGAATTTTGAAACTTTTGAGGTTGGGAAAGCAAGAGAAGTTGAAACGACCAAGCTCTCCTTTGATGTTATTATTTTCATACCGGAGTAAGCTGACCCCGGTTACGCTTCCCGCTGAATTGCAACTGATGCCAGTCCACTTACAATGATAGGAAGTGTAGTTGCCCGTCGCCCAATTGTTGACCCACCAGCCTGTGCCAAGTAAAGCTTCTCTTTCTAACTCTATGGGTGACGTCAATAATCCAGGAGCCGATGCTGTTACAGATATCATCGTATCACTTATAGCACCAACATTAATTAAAATTATAATGACCACCAGTCTCGAAACAGAGGACGCTGATGCCATGTTTATGGTGGTTTTCAGTTGATTGAGCTAAATTTGATTCTTAGCAAAGCGTTTATATAAGAATTAATTGTTTTGCAACCTCCCGGTGTTAATTTCCAATACGCGTTTTCAAATGGTGTGAGTCAAGGTCTTCTCTAGATGAATTCAATCATGGAGATATAACCTGTACAAGCTCAAAAACAACTCTCGGCTGTTAACTTTGCAACCACCGTTCATGGTCGAGATGAAGCTTCTGAACAGCCCCTTGATCGCACACGTTTTGGTACACAAACGGCATGTACCGAAAGTCAGCCAAGACAGCCTGCTTCGGCCCAACCCACCTGCAAAAATTCGGAAAATCTCGACAACCCCTTGCAGCTTTTGACCACACACAAACACAATCACAATCACGCCCATAACTCTCTTTCACAAAGTCCACAAAGTCAGCCGTGCACAATTAATGTCGCCCCCTATGAGCTCAACATTTCAAAGCCGTGCTCAATTTTGAAAGTTGTAACATACTAACTATGGAAACTCACGGGCTACCTAACATCCATTTTAATCTTTATTTATTTTTTTATAAAAAAAATATTTTTATGATTAACTTTGGATTTTTTTTAACTTCAATAATGCCATATTATTTAATATTACAACTGCCGTTCAAACCCGTGCAAAACATGAAGACTAATATATATATGTATATATATAATATTTAATAATATTATATATACAAATACACACACACACATATATATAACATTAATAATGCCACATTATTTAATATTTAATTTTGAAGGCTACTTTCTTAGTTGAGGGCGGGGAACCACTACGATTCCATAACACGCTCATCTAATCACCTTGACTATAAGAATTCTCCTAGTCGGCAATTATTTGGAAATAACGTCTTGACATATGCTGCGGAAATTAAAGAATGAAGTAGACTTACAAAATCAAGGTGTTTTTCTAGTCTACATATTTTAATTTATGTGTAGAAAATTAGAAATATTCAATGTCTAATTTGATTCTACACAAAGACTAATGCCCCAAGATTGTGATTGAAATGCTATAAGCAGCTTATTTTATAAGTTTAGATAAAAATGAAGTTTGATGGCTTTGTTAAAAGTTGTTTTTTTATAATAATTTTCTCTATTTTGACTGTAACTTCTAAAAACAGAACAGACATTATTTTTATAAGCAACTTATTAAATAAGTTGCTGTATCTTTTTAAATGTTCATATTATAACCTTAATATTTTAAGAAAAGAATAATTATATCTTACTTTTCTATAAGCTCTAATATATAAATAAAAGACAATTTAAACTCATGTTTATTTTAATCATTAATGTTGTGTTTACTTTCTAGAGTGAGAGTGAGTAATATGGATTCCTCCCAGTTCAGTGTTTACTAGCTCTGCCTTGGCCCCGGCGCATCGATCCATTCAAAAAATATTTCTCCAATTTTGCCTTGCCTTCGTAGCTATTCTCCCACTCTACCCCGCAATCAAGCAAGAGGAAAGTAAGCATGAACTGATTAAGGTGATTAAAATAAATAAAAAAATATCACGAACGAGCTAGAAAAAAGAATTGAAGGCTTAGGCATTTTGGGGAAAACGAAAAAAAAAAATCAAACGGGCCCGGTGATGGATCACCAACGAACGAAAAAGAGATACTGAACCAACGAATTGCAATGGCATTTTGTGGAATCTGTCAAAAGCTGATAACCTTTTTGTCGATTCCCAGCCAACCTCTATAAATTGCCCGCAATTGGAAATGCAACACTTACTACACACACGCACACTTGTCTGCTTAACGATTTGTTCTGATATTTTCCTTTCTTCTTCAATCAATGAACTGTCTACAGAATCTTCCAAGGTCCTCTTTTTCTTCTTCTTCTTTTAATTTTTATTTTCATTCTCCTTTAATTCGTTTTCATTTTTTAATTTTTTTGGTTAATATTTCAGATCATCCGCTTTGCCTTTGCAAAGCTTCAGATTCAATCAACGGAAGCCTACTTCTTCTTCTTCTTTCAATTCTCTGGTAAAACGCAATATTTTTTTGTCGTTTTTTCTTCCTGTTAATACTTAATGCTTGGGCGTTTTGTGTGTAATGGAAATGGAGTCTCGTGTCTGATTTATTATCGCAGGGAACGATGAATTATGCTCATCTAAATCGACGTATCACCGTTAAGGTAACTATATAATATTTTAATATCAAATTCATTTCTTTCCTTTTTTTTTTGTTTTTTAAAAGCGTAATATTAGCTTCAACTGTGATGCTGTTCAGTACAGTGCTGACATTTTTATTCATAAATATCTTCAGATATTTCATAATATGGAATATTCTTCTTTATTCTGTTCTATTTATTTACTGGTTTTAATGTACATTTTGTCGAGGAGCTAAATACGCGAGTATAAAAATTAACTTCAACTGATAATGGTAGTCTGATTATGCCATTAGTTTTATCGAGTCCATGTTGATTCAGTTTGTTGTTTGATTTTTATGTGGAACTATTACTTGATTATACATGAACATTCACTTGTGCAAATTTGCTGATGAAATTTATTTACAGGCAATTACTGGTTCCACCTCTAGTAAGGAGACATCTGATAGCTCTGAAGTTAAGGAGGAAAAATCCGAGATCTATAGTACTAATATGACAGAGGCTATGGGTGCTGGTAATTTAACTCGCACTATGCTCTAATTTTGATAGTAAGGCAGTTGTGGAGACCCTTAAGTGGGAAGGGATGCTTTCCATGTTAAAGGCATGTCTATTATTGTGGATTTGCAAAATTTATATGGAACGTGATTCAATGATGTTTGTATATTGTATTATGTGATTGAAGCATGAACTAAACGTTTTAATGTTTCATTCTAGAACTTCCCTGTGGACCTTTGCTCGTTTTTGTTTTGATACTTATGAAACTTGGTAAGACTTGTTTTGATTTGTTAGAGATTTTCTGCTGATGGAAAATTTCAGAAGAAAGCAGTGACAATGCAGTGCTTACTAATTGAGGGTAGCTCAAAATGATAATTTTAGATTTTGGATCTATGATAATTGAAAAATAAATAGAGATAAGTGAGTTTGTTTCATGTTAGTTTCTTTATCCGCTCCAATTGAAATACTCTGTGATGAGATTGTTTCTCTTAAACCCTTATTCATCAAAGTCACCCTTTACATGTCCATTTGAATGGCTTTATCCCACACCAACCTTGATTTTTATGTTATTAGGAGGTTGTTGCTTAGAGATTCCCATGTCCATTCTTAGTGCTATAAGACTTTGTCTTGATGCACAGGTGACAAGTTTGTTGGGGAGTACATTTGGACTCACAATCTTGATTTAATTCCAAACATGTTAGCAGTGGGTTATTTATGTCGGTCAAAGTTCACAAATTCAGTTTGCTTGGTCAACTCAAGTAGACGACAGAGTTGTGTAACTCATTGACCATGCGTGCAAATACCAATGTATGTGGCTTTAAAAATTTGGGCAACGAGGACATGTGATCCTCCACAGCCTGGAATTAATGTGTGTCTGAAACCTTTTTTGAACGAAAACACAGAAAATGTGAGCTTGTCACAAGCTAAGTTTCCAAGAGAGGTTACATATGTTTACCATGAAGTGTCACATGAACTTGTACAGATTGATTTGTGATGTTTCTTTTTCCCGGTAATTTCTTATGTTAAATCTTATTGATTGTGTTTGTGTATGTGCGTTGGGCTGGAAGCTCCATTAAAATGGTTTTTCCTCAAATTATGAATTATAATGCTCATAAGATATCATCTCTCCTTGTCCAGCTTATTAAGAAAGTATTTCATAATCCTATTCAAACATATTCCTTTTTTTTTCTTTTTTGGGATGGAAATATTTTCCTAGTTCAATGCTGGAAATGTTGTTAATAAACAAGCATTCTGGTTGTATTAACTATTTGAATATACTTCTACATTCCTACCTGTTTTGAGAATTCACAATTTAAAATAAAATTTGCACATTATCATTTTGTAAACAAATTCTTTCATCTGTACTACAATAGCAGATGATGCAGCTCACTGGGAATATTTTTCATTTTTACCATTGATGTGATAACTAATATAAGGCATTGTGGTTTCTGTGTTTGGGTATCATTTCCAGCCTAAGCCTGATACCAGTGTTTTTGGATCAAAGCAGAAAGCTGCCACACCACCTGCAGGTTCTGGAGAGCTTCCTTCAACGAGTTCAAGCAAACCCAAGGAGTGGAGTTGTGCCCTCTGTCAGGTCACTGCTACTACCGAGAGAGGTCTAGACGTGCATCTCCAAGGCAAGAAGCACAAGGCCAAGGAAAAACTACTTAGAGATTTGAAGATGTGCATTAGCTGCACTTCAAAAAAATCTATGGAAAGCAGAAATAGTGCACCAAGAAATGAAGCCTAATTTAGAAGAGGAATCAGTTGGTGCCAAAAAAACTGTTGTTGGTTTAGACCAGAAAGTGGAGGGTGGTCAAACCCTGCAGGTTAAACCCAGTTCCAATCTTTGTGGAACAAATCAGAATGCTGCTGCACCACCTGCAGGTTCAGGAGAGCTCCCTTCGACAAATTCAACCAAAACTGAGCAGTGGAGTTGTGCCCTCTGTCAGGTCAGTGCTACGACCCAGAGAGGTCTGGATGAGCATCTTCAAGGTAGGAAGCACAAGGCCAAGGTGGCAGGACTACTTAGAGATAAGAAAATGTGCAATAACTCCACTTCATCCACGTCAAAAATATCTACAGAAAGCAGAGATGGTGTTGGCCAAGAACTGAAGACTAAAGTACAAGAGGAACCAGTTAAAGCTAATAAAACTGTTGTTGGTTTGAACCAGAAAGTGGAGGGTGGTCTAGATGAGCATCCTCAAGGTAAGAAGCAGAAAGCCAAGGAAGAAGAACTACTTGGAGCTCAGAAGTGGATAAAAAAATCTACAGAAAGCAGAGATAGTGCTGGCCAAGAAATGAAGACTAAAGTAGAAGAAGAATCAGTTAAAGCTAATAGAGAGAGATCCAGATTAGTATCTTCAAGGCAAGAAGCATAAGGCCAAGGAAGAAGAATTACTTGGAGATCAGAAGATGTGCAGTAACTCCACTTCAAAAAACTCTACTGAAAGCAGAGATAGTGCTGGCCAAGAAATTAAGGCTACTGTGGAAAAGGAATCAGTTAAAGCTAATAAAACTGCTGTTGTTTTAGAACAGAAAGTGGAGGGTGGTCAAGATGAGCATCTTCGAGGTGAGAAGCACAAGGCGAAGGAAGTGGAGCTAATTGGAGCTCAGAAGATGTGCACTACCTCATCTTCAACAACATCAAAAGAATCTGGAAAGACAATTAAGCTTACCGAAAGCAGAGATAGCGCCGGCCAAGAAATGAAGGCCTAAACAGAATCAGTTAAAGCTATTAAAACTGTTGTGGGTTTTGACCAGAATGTGGGGGCGAAGAAGATTCAGAGAACAAAAATGAGGAGCTGCCAAAGAAGAAGGCGTTGAATGCAATCACTCAGAAGACAACAAATGGAATACCAACTGGAGGGACGATGAGGAGAAAACTTCCCCTTAGAGAGAACTTCGAATTCTGGTGTGAAGTTTTTCAGGTTGGTACTCAGTCCGCTGTTGTGATGGAGGGTCATAAAAGGGGGAAGAAACACATGGCTCGGTCTAATGGATCTAGGAAAAATAATGAGGCCGTCCCCCTCACCACCCGCACTACGATTGTGACACCATCAGAGCCTACTGAGAATGTTGAAGATGAAGATGCGGTGGCCCAAGAATGAAATGAAGAAACCGCAGAGAGTGTTATTGAGAAGGCTGAAGATGAAGAGGTGGTGGTCTATAGAGGCAGATAAAGTGAGCCTGATGCAGCAGACTCCTTATTATGCTGAAGGTAAAGCTCTTAACTTTTATTTTGCTCTTGCGCTCCATTTTGAATGTCTTAAATTTCAATGAACCAGCTGCGTGTTACTTTATCATTTTAAAACTCAGAAATTACAATAATAAATTTAAGTTCATTCTTCCATCTCGTCATATATGGATTTGAAGGTACTGAATGATGAAGCCTGTAAATTCAAGCAACAATACTGTAAAGGGGATCATGTGTTGTTCTCTACTCTCCAGTCGGTAAAAAGCTCAAAAAATGAAAACCAGACACTGTTAGATCAACCATTTGAAAGTGCTTCATATATGCATGATGACGACATTGGACTCTTAGGCCCAATGCAATTTTTTCTTGATCATGACCTGACATTAGTTTATCTTGTGCTGGCGGGTAGTTGGTGGTATATCACTAACCACAACTTATGCAGAAGCTTCCTAACATCAGCCGTGGGTCCAGGATGCTTGTATATGTTTGTGTGAATATTAAATAATTTGTAAAATAAACTAATAATTAAAATGACAATTTACCCTTTTAACTCGTACAGATACAACCTTAAATTCCTTATTTAATTCAGCTCATTCAGAAGGAGACAATTAGACAAAACTTATTTTATCAGAGTGAACTGCGAAAGTACTAGCTTAACCAGAGAGATTAATGTCGTAGTTTGCACATTTGTTTAATTGCAATTCAGGAAAATTCTATAATGCCGTAATTAAATTTACGACATTGATGCCGTAATGGACGTGAACCGTTAGATTAAATCAACGATTCACAATAATAATAAAATAATAAAAAAATTTAATTAAATTATATATAACCGGTTTATAACCGGTTAAGTACTTTTTTAAAAAAATTCCACCGATATAAATTTAAAGGAAAAAAGGATTTACTTTTTAAAAGAATAAAAAAATACAAAGGGAAAACTTGATCCCTAATTAACGAATTGCAAAAGATATAGTCACACCCACTGCTGCGTTAACTTCTGTTCCGGTGCACCGGCGATCCGTCTGCAGATTGCAATCATTCTTTGAGTTGATTTTGTCTTGTTCGAATTGTTTAGTCTCTGCCGTCGCTGCCTCTGTCTTGGTTTTGTCAGTCGTCACCTGTGCAAGGTAAGTTTAATCCTCTTTCTCGTTCGAATTGCTAAGCAATTTCGTTTTCTTTGCTGAATTTGCTAAGTAATTTAATTCCAGATTTCTCATTCAATTTTATATTAACTGACATAGTATCATCGTCATAATTTGTTCACGGAATTCTTAGATTCAATTCCGCTGGAATTAACAAGTCTCTGCACGCCGGATTTGTTCACGGAATTAAGAAGGTCTGTGCAAAGTGTTTGGGTTTGCTGGAACACATAGACATTGCCCACTTGCCTGGCATTCCGTCACTATACCAGCTGGACCACATAGACAAGTCTTTGAGTGAATAGTAAGTTCATACTCTCCATTTTCTAGTGTATATATATCTCAATTGTGGGAAAGAAATCTGTAATAATTCACTGCCACTAACATATCATAATTTAGTACAAGTTCACGCTCATGATAATTTGTAATAAGATGTCTGTTTTCCAGCAATTGTTAAACTTGCAATCATTGTTCACAATTTCAGCCTGCATCTTTGCCGTATTTGTCCTTTTCAAATGGTTTCTTATCCAACCACTTAGCACCAAAAAAACTTCAAATTAGGTTCATGTTTTTCTTGAGGTAGTCATTCAAGAACATGAGAATAGGATGAGTGACAATTCTCAAGTTGAAGATCGTAAGGACTTTATAGATATCTTGTTTTGGCTTGAGAAAGAAATTAATTAGCTTCTGTTTTTAGGTTAAATTTTCTGTTGTTTCTGGGTAAATTGGCTGCTGTTTTTCAGTTATTTTTTTGCTGTTTTTGGGTTATATTTTTTGCTGTTTCCAGGTAAAATGTTCTGGTGTTTTGGGCTTCATTTGCTGCTGGTTCTAGGTTAAATATTTTGCTGTTTCTGGGTAAATATACTGCTATTTTTTAGTTAAATTTTCTGCTGTTTTTGGATAAATTTTCTGCTGTATTTGGGATGATTTGCTGCTGTTTGTGGTTAAAATTTTCTGGTGTTTTGGGCTTCATTTGCTGCTGTTTTTAGGTTAAATTTTCTGCTGTTTCTGGGTAAATTGGCTGCTGTTTTTCAGTTAAATTGTTGGCTGTTTTTGGATAAATTTACTGCTGTTTTTGGGTTATATTTTCTGCTGTTTCCAGGTAACTTTTTTGGGTGTTCTGGGCTTCATTTGCTGCTGTTTTTTAGTTAAATATTTTGTTGTTTTTGGGTAAATATACTGCTGTTTTTGGATAAATTCACTGCTGTTTTTGGGCTATATTTTCTGCTGTTTGCTTGGCAATCTGTCACTATGTCGGCTGGACCATATAGACATCTTTCTCAAAGTCTTTGAGTGAATTGTAACTTCATACTCTCCATTTTCTAGTGTATATATATCTCAATTTTGGGGAAGAAATTTGTAATAATTCACTGCTACTAATAGATCATAATTTAGTACAAGTTCACGCTTATGATAATTTGTAATAAGATGTCTGTTTTCCAGCAATTGTTAAACTTCCAATCCTTTATCACAATTGCAGCCTGCATCTTTGCCGTATTTGTCCTTTTCAAATGGTTTCTTATCCAACCACTTAGCACCAAAAAATCACTACCACCTTCTCCCCCAACCCTCCCAATCATTGGAAACCTTCACCAACTTGGCTTGTTCCCTCATTGCTCACTTGGTGCTTTGGCACAATGCTATGGCCCCCTGATGTTGCTTCACTTAGGCAAAGTGCCAGTGCTTGTTGTCTCTTCTGCTGATGCTGCCTGTGAGATCGTTAGAAATGTAATCTTTGCAATCAACCAAAATTAACCCCATTTGTAAAACTTTTAAACGGTTGTGTAGATGTCTCTATGACACCTTATGGTGAGTACTTAAGAAAAGTTCAAATCTTATTTGTTGTACAACTTTTAAGTAACAAAAGGATTCATTATTCTTTTCGTGATGTTAGAGTAGAAAAATTTAGTGATCAAGGAGTTGATAATTTTCTTGAGGTAGTCATTCAAGAACATGAGAATAGGATGAGTAACAATTCTCAAGTTGAAGATCACAAGGACTTTATAGATTTCTTGCTTTGGCTTCAGAAAAAAAATATTTTAAACTTTCCTATTGATAAAGCTTCATTTGCTGCTATTTTTAGATTTAATTTTCTGCTGTTTCTGGGTAAGGTGGCTGCTGTTTTTCAGTTTATTTTTTTGCTGTTTTTTGATAAATTTACTGCTGTTTTTGGGTTATATTTTCTGCTGTTTTAAGGTAAATTTTTTTGGTGTTTTGGGCTTCATTTGCTGCTATTTTTAGATTTAATTTTCTACTGTTTCTGGGTAAGGTGGCTGCTGTTTTTTAGTTTATTTTTTTGCTGTTTTTTGATAAATTTACTGCTGTTTTTGGGTTATATTTTCTACTGTTTTAAGGTAAATGTTTTTGGTGTTTTGGGCTTCATTTGCTGCTGGTTTTGGGTTAAATATTTTGCTGTTTTTGGGTAAATAAACTGCTGTTTTTCAGTTAAATTTTCTGCTGTTTTTGAATAAATTTTCTGCTGCATTTGGGATGATTTGCTGCCGTTTTTGGTTAAATTTTTCTGGTATTTTGGGCTTCATTTGCAGCTGTTTTTAGGTTAAATTTTCTGCTGTTTTTGGGTAAATTGGCTGCTTTTGTTTGAGTTAAATTGTTTGCTGTTTTTGGATAAATTTACTGCTGTTTTTGGGTTATATTTTTTGCTGTTTCCAGGTAAGTTTTTTTGGTGTTCTGGGCTTCATTTGCTGCTGTTTTTTGGTTAAATATTTTGCTGTTTCTGTGTAAATATACTACTGTTTTTGGGTTAAATTTTCTGCTGTGTTCAGGTAAATTTTTCTGGTGTTTGGGCTTCATTTGCTACTCTTTTTAGGTTAAATTTTCTGTTGCTTCTAGGTAAATTTGCTGCTGTTTTACAGTTAAATTTTTCACTATTTCTGGATAAATTTATTGTTATTTTTGTGTTAAATTTTTTGCTATTTCTGGGTAAATTTGTTGCTGTTTGGATAAATTTACGACTGTTTTTTGGCTAAATTTTTTGCTGTTTACATGTAAATTTTTTTGGTGTTTTGGGCTTCATTTGCTGCTGTATTTGGGTTAAATTTTCTATTGTTTTTGGGTAAAATTTACTGCTGTTTTTTAGTTACATTTTTTGCTGTTTCTGGATAAATTTATTACTGCTTTTGGGTTAAAGTTTCTATTGTTTTACAGGATCCAAAACTTGTGATATTTGACATTTCTTTTTGTGCTAAATCTTCATGTACAGGTTCTTGTAAACTCGAAAATGGCTGAAAATGTAGATGAGGGTAATGAGAATGATTTCAAGGAGAATGATAATGTGAGCCAGGAAAATGAAAATTTAAGAAGAAATCGGCCTTTCATTGAGTATTTGTAAGTCTTCTTACATTAAATATTATGTGTTTGACTGTTGGTAAATTCATGAATATTTAGTAAAGCCGAGCATAATAATGTTAACATGCACTGATTATATATATTTTTTTCAAAATATTTAATTGACTGCAGCAAGCAAGAAGCAAAAATATTTCGGGAACAAGGAAAAAAAGTGGTGAGTGTAGGTGCGATAATTAATTTCCATTAAATTTGGGATGTGTTACAAGCAATAACTTATTGTCATATTTTTTTTTTAATTTTTTAGGACAGAATTAAATTAGGGAAATGTTTCAAAAATTTGAGTGAAGAAGAAAAGGCTAAATTTAGAATGGTTGATAGTGATATAGCACAGAATAAAGACAAAGAAGATGATTTTGTGAAGGGAACTCAAAAAGCCATGGAAACTAGATGCGCTCCAGATCGTTTTACAAAACTGGTTGCAAAATTGTCAGAAAATCAAAAAAAAGTTGTTGTGGAGTTAGGATTTGAAAGTCTTCTGCACATAAAATGTGGTCGACTGAAACGAGATTTATGTTCATGGTTGGTTCAAAATTTTGATCCATTTACTTCATGTATTTTTTTGCATGGTAAGAGTATCAATCTGTCGCCTCGAGATTTTGAGTACATTATGGGAATAAAAGATGGTGGAGTCGACATTGATGTGGATCTTGCTATTGATGACATAGATAAATTGAGGAATGAATATTGTGATGACAGTGGATACATTAAGCTGAAAACTTTAGAGTCAAAATTGGTGAATCAAAGGGAGGTGAATGATGACTTTAAAAGAAGCTTTGTTTTGTTTGCTATAGCTACAATTATTTTTCCTAAATCGGGGTTGAATTTAGCCCCGTATTACTTGGTTTTTTTGAAAGACACCAGTGCCATAAATAAAAAAAATTGGGCAACGTGGGCTTTTAAAGGGCTAGTTGAGGGCATACAAAAGTTCAAGGCAGGACAACATAAAGTTGTTAATGGTTGTGTACTATTTTTGGAGGTAATTTTTTTTAAAAATGATTTCATCAGTTTTATTGTGTTATTTTGTTTTTGCTTTGTTTTGATCATTTTGTTAATATTGCAGCTTTTTTACATGGATTCTATATCATTTGCACGAAAATTTATTGATAAATCTTTGAGTCCAATAACAACATGGACAAATCGAGATGTAACTAACTTATTGAGTTTTGTTAAGAAAAATGGCGGTTATGGGAGCTCAAAGGTAGGACATCTACTTTTTATTAATTAAATATTAACGTATCATATTGAAATGACATGTATTTAATAGTATGTGGTATTTATTAGGTTAATTTGCGAGAAATCCATCCTCAACAAAACACGGCCCATGAAACATTTGATGGAACAAGTCGGAAGAATGAAGAATGCATACATAATTGTCAACATCAAAAGGAATTATCACTTGTTCAAAAGATATGGGTCGTATGCATTGAACTTGATGGTTAAGCATTCATGGGAACTGGATGCACAATGCACAAGTAATGGAACCCTTAAGAGAACTTACACAAAGCAGTGAGTACCAAAGAGATAATACGCGCTGTGGATTACTCCTCTTCCCGAAGCACAAAGACGATGATCAGCATGAATTTACTTTGCGGACTATGAAAAACCAAGAAGGCAGATGGAATGAATCTGAAAAATATGA
>NW_006262274.1:7723395-7735118 GCF_000493195.1 Citrus x clementina
TTATATGTACATACAACAACTCCTGAATTGTCACTCAAAATTAAAAAGTTGCAGCATGTGAAACAATTGGATTGTTATGGGCGACAACTCTTGGTTTGCTGTATATTAAATTATATGTAACATAGACTTGGATCAAGTTTACCAAAGCCATCTGGCTCCTTTTTGGTCCAACAAATTATGAGCTCTCTTCTGAAACTTTGACAAAACGAACTTCCGCATTGGTCGAGTATCACGAAACTTTTGAAAAACTTTCAGATCAGGTTGATGGCTAACCTAAAACTTTTTTAGTTGGTTGGTTCATTGCAGGTCTTTAGAATAAGATAGGACCAAATGTCAAGATTTAACAATCCTCTAGCTTAGCTGACACCACTGGTGTGCAAGGCTAATTGAGGAGCGGAATTCACTCGACCGACACACCGGTCGCTTTTATCAACCAGCACCTATTTCCATGATGTAGTAACCAATCCCAAATAGTTCTGTAGGGATCTTAGGCCCCCTCCTAAAGTACACCAAACAACCAATGTCACTGCTCCTCTTCCTATCCAGCGGTTGACTAACCAAAAAGCATGGGCTCATCGTGAAAAAGGGCTATGTTATTATTATGACAAGAAATATGTTCCTGGCCACCATTGCCAAAGCCTGTTGCCGTTCATAATTGAAGATTCTTTGCCGTTCACAACACCCGATACTAGTTGAAAAAGATGGAGCACTAGTCAAAGATGATACTTAAGAAGAACACTTGTTATGGGGTGGGGAATGATACGACTCCAAAATATAAGCACTAATCCATGCAATTAACAAGCTTCCCACATAACTTAAGTGAAGCCATGCTTGAGAAGAGGAGCCTAGGACATAGTCATTAGTTGTGCTTAAACAAAACATGCTTGACATGGGGTCCACTAACTACATATGCAATATTACCCGTTGTTCCCATTGTTTCCTCTGTTTCATATATTACTGTTTAGTATATCTTTTGTTGGGAGAAGTGTAGTTTTTTTTCTTCTTTTTTTTTTAAGGAGGTGGGCAAAGCTCAAATTTTTTTTAAAATTTCTTTTCCCTTACTACCTCTAATGATCGAACCTGGGTGGTCAACTACTATAAATTTCATGTTATTACCAACTTGACCACTCTCTTAGGGGCTGGTAGTAGTGTAGTTAGTAATGTAGATCGTGTGTTTCCAATAGACAAGGATCCTCTCCTGTTGTTTTTTCTTTCCTAATCTCTCTTAGTGAAATAAGTGGGTAAGATCAGATTTAAAATTTTGATGTTGACAATTAAACCAGCTTTATTTATTTTATTTACAATTAAATTAGCTTTTTCCATTGAACTTGAAAGACTAGGAGAGATTAGGAGAGAAAAACACTGAGAGAGGATCCTAATCCATTTCCAATTGGCTCCTATAAAAAATCTAGAAGTTATTTGAATAGAGGGGGATTGAGATAATTTATTTCCCAAAGCTACTCTTTTCTCTAAATTCTTTTCTTTTCCTTGTTTTTGTTAATTCGAATCCTTACATATTACATATCATAATTATGAGGGAAAAGATATTATCTATATTACATTTTTATTCATTAAAAAAATTAAAGTTAATTTTTTAGTTACTATATTCAAAGGGTATTGTGGTAAAAAAAAAAGGAGGTATTAGTATTCTTCTTTTAAAACTTGAAGGTCTACATGATTATTTTCCCAAAGGATGTAAGTACCTTTTTTCCTGATTATAATAAAAGAATACAGTCAAAGTTCAGAAATTAGTTACAATCAAATGATCAATCAAATCTTGGAGACACAGTACATATGCATGATTTTATTAAGATAATAACAATTAACAAATCTAGAATATTTTAACTAACACATCGATATTGAAGGAATTTTGGAGAAAATCTCAAATACTCGATTTATATTTACCACATAAGCATTATACTCACTTGTCCCACTAATCTTTAAGCCAAAACTCTGCCATGAAAGCCCTTAAAATCAAAGTTCACTGCCTTGCATGGCTCTTGTTTATTCTTCTTCACACAAAATTGGCTTCTCCTACACTATTGAAGTACATCCCGAAGCTTGGTGTTCTTCGTGGAATTAATATTTTTCAAAACCCTAGTGAAAATTTAACTTCTTCAGAACCAAAGAGTGATCTCAAAACTTTGTATTATGATCAAACACTCGATCACTTTAATTATAATCCAGAAAGTTATTTAACATTCCCGCAGAGATATGTGTTGAACTTTAAGCACTGGGGCGGCGGCGGTGGAGCCGCGGCCGCGCCAATTTTGGCTTATCTTGGTGAAGAGAGCAGTCTTGATGATGACCTTCGTGGCATTGAATGGCTTTCTGATAATGCTCATCGATTTAAAGCTTTACAAGTTTATATAGAGGTGAGTAGAAAAGGTTTTCTGATTTTTGCTTTGCTTTGAATAGAAATTGACACTTTTATCTTTTTAAAATTTATTTCTATCATTTGGGTCCTTGACAAAGGTTTAATGCCACATTTTATCTACATTGTTAGAATACTAGCAGAAGAAATACAGTGGTAAAGGGTAAATGTGACCTTATTGGCCTGGTGATACATTGGGTAAAATATTTGTTCTAATTTGATGATTAGTTTTTTTGTGCAGCATCGTTTTTATGGGAAATCGGTACCATTTGTTTCAAGTGAAGATGCCCTAAAGAATGCAACTCTGCGTGGATATTTCAATTCAGCTCAAGCTTTGGCAGATTATGCAGAGATTCTCTTACATATCAAGGAAAAATTATCTGCTAAAACGTCTCCAATTATCGTTGTTGGAGGATCTTATGGAGGAAGTAAGCTACTTTATATTAATTAGTAAATCACGTTTTGTGTCAATGTCACGTCATTTATTACATCAATTATGATACAAACTATTTTATCTCCCAACTAACGAATTCTTGTTCAGTTGAGATTTACTCATTTGTCTGCGGATTTGTTGTCATACATCAGTGCTTGCTGCATGGTTTCGCTTGAAATATCCTCATATTGCATTGGGAGAAGTGGCCTCTTCAGCTCCAATTCTCTACTTTGATAAAATTACACCATCAGATGCATATTATTCTCGAGTCACTAAAGATTTTAGGGTAAAGCAAAACAAAATAATTAATATATTAATTAAAATTATATGATTCCTTTTAAAAAGAAAATTAATTATTGAATCTTAATCAATGATGCAGGAAGCCAGTGAGAGTTGCTACGCAACCATAAAAAGGTCATGGGCGGCAATTGATAAAACCGGTGCCAAAAGAAATGGACTTGCTTTCCTCAGTAAAAAATTTAAAACTTGCAAGTACTATTCACATTACTTTTCTTCTCTTCGTTTACATCCTTCTACATTTTCTTCTTTTAATTAATTGCAATGCAAATGTTATTTCTGATTCTAATTCATGTCTTGTAAAATTCGGACAACAGTATTTGGATTCAGGATTTTGTAACATATATCCCAGAAAAGAACTCTCCTGTAAAGTTTATTTATTGAATGAACCTAAATTTCTACAGGCCTTTGAAGAGTGTTTCGGAATTGAAGGATTATTTAGAAAACATGTATACCGTAGCAGCTCAATATGATAGGCCTCCGAATTATCCAGTAAATCAAGTTTGTAACGGTATAGATGGAGCTTCCCAAGGCACAGATACCGTCGCCCGGATATTCTCAGGAATTGTAGCTTCATGGGGGAAAAAATCTTGCTATAACATTGGTGAATTTTTTTCTGATGAAACATTAAATGGCTGGGGTTGGAAGGTAATTAAATAAGCTCATTTCTCTCCAACGATCTAATTTAAATTAAGTCTTAGATGAAACTGAACCCGACCCCTAATTGCAACTTAGTTGACGGTGAATGCGTTTTCACTTTTACATCTGTCTAACGTTAAATAATTTTAAGTCATATCACTATTTATAATTGATAAAAAAAAATATTGTTATTCATTGTTTATTTTGGTTTGTCATGCAGACATGTAGCGAAATTGTAATGCCAATTGGTATTGGTAAAAACAAATCAATGTTTCCGGCAGAACCATTTAATCTAAAGGAATACATGGATTCATGCAAGAGTTCTTATGGAGTGGTTCCAAGAACACATTGGATTACTACTTATTATGGTGGTCTTGTAAGTCTAAATAAATGTTCCAAATTAGTAATACATTTCTTTCTTTCTTTTTTTTCTTCAATTTAAATTTAACCTCATTTTTGTCCTTTTTTTTTTCTCTCCCTCTCTCTCTCTCTTTTTAATTTGCAGGATATAAGAGTTGTTTTAAAAAGGTTTGGTAGTAATATTATTTTCTCTAGTGGCCTTCATGATCCTTATAGTACTGCTGGGTAAGCTTAAGAATTTGGGAGTTACTTAAAAATTAACAATTACTATAAGTTTATGCTATTAAAATTTTTTTAAAAAAACGAATTATATATTTTCTTTTTCCCGGCTAATTATAGGGTCCTGGAAGATATATCAGACAGCATATTAGCAGTGCCTACAAAAAATGGTACACCAACTTATAATTATTTTTTAGTGAAATTGAAAAAAAAAATAGAATCGCAAATTGTTATTAATTTTTGTGTGATTTTGTGTAATAATACGGCAATTTACAAAAATGTCACACGACAGAACACACATATATATTAGTATTTAAAAATTTTCAGTTAAATAAATCCAGTAGTTTGCACAATCATCTTATGATAAAAAAAAATACTTTGTAATTTCGTTTTTATCAATTAACTTCATTGGCCAACTTTGACCGGTAATGCCACTCAACAGTACAAAAATGATTTGATCATTTTACTAGCTTTATGTTAAATACTTGTGTGTGAATTAATTGGAGCAGGTTCACATTGCTTAGATATATTGCCAGCAAAGAAAGATGATCCAGATTGGCTAACAATGCAGCGACAGGTTGAAGTGAACATCGTTCATGCTTGGATTCTCAAATACTATGCTGATCTCCTTCAAATTTCTAAGCATTATGAGATTAAATTTTGACCAGAATTTTTTTTTTTTTTTTTGTATTCTTTTCTTTGTTTTAAAAGTCCCGAACTTTTGTATTTTGTTACTGTCGTAGTTTTAATTTGAGTAGTCTAAAATGAAGAACAAGTAAGCATTCTACACGAAAATTGGATTAATTAACAAAGATGACCTAAATTAATTTTCCCCCCCTTAATTTTATAACCAAAAGAGATCATTTTGGATGATAATGCCTCCAAAGTATAATGTCAGGCTAATTATGGTCTCGCCGTTAAAGGGACCGTTAACTGATAGTAGACAGACAGTCAAACACTAGGTGACATACAATCTAACCCTAATACACCGCAATTGCATACTTCGATTATTATTATCCAAAATGCTGTATTTTGATAACTAAAGTAAGAAAAGTTTCGGTTGAGATATTTTTGTAAAGAGGGATGCGATGCTTTATTTAGTTGGAATATCTAATTTGAATTTTAATCTATCACTTGAACAAATTAGATAGTGACACATCGTTTATTGCATCAATTAAAATACAAACTAAGTATGTCAACTAAGTAAATATAACTTTATTGATTTGGTAATATGTGATGTTTACTCTTCAACAACGTGTTTTTTTTTTTTTTTGTAGGGTTAATTATCTTTGAATGACATATGTTTCGACAAATTTTAAAAAAGTGACATATGTTTTAACAATACTCGATCAGGTGACAAACCGTTAACTTTGTCATTAAACTTTAACATAAACAGTAAATTTAATCATAAAATAACATTTTTTCCCCTATAATTAATTTATAAAAATGACATTTTTTATGCCCCTATAATAGCTACAAAAATGACATTTTTTATCCCTACAATTAGTTTCAAATATGTTTTTGCCCCTAAATCAAAATTTTTTTTTTTTTCCTAAAATAGAAAAATTATAAAAAAATTACGTCCTAAGTGTAGTTACCGAGCTTTTTTTTGGGTTAAAATCATGCAATTTTTTTTTTTAATTTTCTTGTTGAATCAAACAAAATTTTCTTATTAAATTAACGGCAAAATTGGATTCAACAAGAAATTTTTTTAAAAGATTTGTTTGATTTAACAAAAAAAAAACAATCCGCTAAATACACCTAAATGATTTTTTTTTATAATTTTTTCTGTTTAAAAAATAAAAAGAATTGAGTATGGGTAAAAACATATTTTGTAACTAATTGTAGGGATAGAAATATTATTTTGTAGCTATTATAAGGAGATAAACATCACTTTATAATTAATTTCGGGGACAAAAATATTATTTTGTAATTAATTTACTGTTTACATTAAAGTTAATGGCAAAATTAATGGTTGGTCACTCACTCGAGTATTTTTAAAATATGTATCACCTTTTTTAAATTTGTTGAAACACATCTTCAAGAGGTAATCAACCCTTTTTTGTATAACTACTTGAACACTAGGAATCACATAAGGTATTAAAAACCTAACTGATAAAAACAATTTCTAAAAGGGACTAAAGTGTCGTCCTCCTTTTATAATTAGCTAAATACCGGAGCAATTTCTATTTTCCTCACAAAATTTACAAAAATGACTCAAAAATAGGATCTTAAATAAATAAGCAATAGAGCAATCTAATTGTACATTCTCTAATATTACAAAAGCAATGTTAATTTTACAAACTTGTGATTTGTCAGCAAGATAATAAATAGAAAGAGAAAGTACGTGCATTAAAGAATTCAATACAATGGAGATCGAAGTAAGGATGGCAGCCCATGTTAAGCCACATTTTCCTAAAAAAAAAAAATTATGATAAGTTGCATGATACAATGCGCTACTGACTAGTGACTACAATCTAAATGTAAAGGCACATTGATGATAGTAAAAATTATTTTCATTTATGACTTCATAACTTTCTGGTGATTGAATCTAACAAGTGCTCAAGTATCCAATGGTTCAAATGCATTCCACATAGTTTGATCACATATCCAATGGATCAAATGCATTCCACATATTTTGATCATCCGACGACTGCGGATCTCTTAGAATGGATTCAATCTTTGGTCCTCCATGTTGATTTCTTGCAACAGGAAAATTCCAAAATGAATCGGAGTTCTCGAAGAAAATGTAAAATACAACAGCCGATGCCAGAAATAGAGCTAAAAGCAACGAGTAAATCTGCCACTCTGCACAAAGTCAAAAAAGAAAATGGTTAGGACACTGAATTTTGAGAGTGAGAGTGAGAGAGAGACAAAGAAAGACCTTTCCAATCTGCCGGAACAGTTAGCTTGGTGATCATAGCTCCCCACTCTTTAGAAGCGGTAAGCACCACCCTGTGAAAAAGCACCACACGATGAGAGGAAGAATTAATACGTAAGAACTAAAATAGAGGAACTGTGAAGAAAAAAATTGGTTGCAAATGACTTATAAAGCTACATCAAATGTTCAATTTCAGTAGAAGAGCTCTAATACAATATAAGAATGCAGTCAACTTCTTTTTATGGTACGTAAAAATCCTTCGAACCTTTTATGTTCAAAGATTCCTGCATTAGAGACTATTTTCGGTTCCTACAACCTTGTCAATTGGAATACTCATGAGATGTAAATATGCCAGATTAGTGACCCAAAGTGGCTTTGAAATTTGAACTCCTGACCTCCCAGTTGAATCAAAAGGTCCAAGGGTCTCACCACAACCCAACCACTTATAAATTATTAAGGTCAATACGGGATGATTGTCGCATAATTTCTGGAATTACCAAACAGATTTTTTAAAGAATAAAAGAATATTTTAATTCTTTGGCAGCCCTTAAAGTTGTTGATCAAACAAAAAGGCAAGGCATTCCTATGTGTTGATCATTATGTATGACATATATCTGTGTTACCATTTGAATCTTACCTTTGGGTGGGACAGAACTCAACTAATGCAATGGAGGTACCCAGGTGTAGCCTCTTACTCCAATGATTGATTTCCATTTTTTTCACATCGACAACACAGATGTCCCCATCTTTGCTTCCCCTACAATAAATAAAAAAATCAAACGTCAGTTAAAACAAAGTCACAAGTGAAAATGAAAGCGAAACACATAAACACCGCCAAATGGCTACAGAGTTGTATATTAGCTCAATGACAAATTTTGGCTCAAAACATTGATAAGAATCACAGCAATTTAAGCATTTCAAAAAAATACATCAGACACTGAGTTCATATTTTCTAGAAAAATAGTAACACACGCCCACATACTGACAACAAATTTTTAAACAGTATCATCGTGAGCTTACATAGCAAGATACTTCCCATCCAAGCTGATAGACAATACAGATGCAGGCTTTCTAAGCAGCCTCTTATGGCCAATTTTGTTCCATGTACTGATATCATAAACCGCAAGGAGAGCTTTATCACCTGTTTCATTGATATTAATTCAGATTAAATTATAATCTAACAATAGCTCAGTAAAATGTTGTACATCAAACAAGAGGGAGAATATACCTCTTTGAACTGTGCAAAACAAAAATGGTTTTGTCCCATCCTTGGAGAATCTGCATAACTCAATCTTCTCATCCTGCATGGTCCCCCCCCCCCCCCCCCAAACACACCAAAAAAAAAAAATGTTAAAAGTTTTTTCCATGTAAGGCAAACTTCTAGCAAATATTCCAATACCATAGATAGATAAATCATACCGAGTTGCGAGTTAAGAAAGTCCAAGCAACACCATCTTCTGTTTTCCATATTCTAGCAGAACCATCAGTAGAAGTTGTAGCCAAAAACTCTGAATCTAGGCTATCAGATAAACATAACCAAAAGTTTCAGCACCCAGTTATGGAAGTGTCAAACTCCTGTACAATTTTATTAAAAGGTGCCTATATTATTGCATTTACCATAAAATTTAGTACTTATACATATATTTGTGTTTATTATTATTGTTGGTTTTCATTTAAGCATGGCATGACTGGTAATTAAATCATCTCTCCACAAACCCCGCCCCTAGTACATAGAGGTTAACATTAGAAATGTCATGACATATTTCTGATGACACACAAACGAATTAGTTTGATGCTTACCTAAAGTCCATATCCAACACAGACTTGTGTGCTTTTGGTTCATCTAAAATGATGCGCAGGCTTGGCCAATGCATTATTCTGAGATGTCCATCCTACCATTGGTTAGAAAGATGTCAGACATGCATGCTTGTCATATAAAAAATGCAGTAATCAATAGAATGTTGTAATATATTAAATTCTGGGATATTTTCACACCATTGAAACAGTGGATATAACAACAGATCAAATTATAAAGCATTGCTTACCACTCCACCAGCAGCAAATCTAGATCCATCCACACTGAAGGATAGGCATTTTTGTGGGCCAGCGTCTTGAAGAGGAGGCATTTTCTTGGCCAGTAAATTTATATCTGTTGCTCCACCATATACCTCAAACAATCTGCACATCATGGGAATAAATCAGTCTACATTACAACCTCTTAAGCTGATAGTTTTGCTAGCCTGACTAGCTGTATAATTTCACTTTGTAAAGTAATACCTACTCTGAAGACTAAACTAATTGAAGTAAACCTCTTGAAAATGTTTGGCTAAAATCAGTCTACAAACGAAAACACTTGAGAAAGATCAACTCAAGGGATAAAAGATTCATCTAGTCTTAAATCCATTTACAGGCTGAAAACAACTCAGACTAAAACATCAGTAATACAGAGCCATATCAACCAACTAAAACAAAAGACAATTTAAATAGGAAACATTTTTTGCAATAAATTCAGTTAAAACAAACAAGCAGTTTCCAAGCGTTTAAAGAAACAGCTTCTCTCAACTCAATTAGGCTCCACCATCTATCTCACCACTTACTTTCAAAAATAAGATAACACAACTTAGGATGCAGAGACCACATATTATCACAAAAGCCAAAGTGCAAGCAGAAGTTATAAATAAGACACAGTTTATTTCAACTTAGAACAGAACACCAATTCTCAACAGTCCGCCCATTCCAATCCAACATTATAATCATTGACTTCGCAATATCAAACTTTTCTTTATTGACTTCAACTAACACCATTGTTTGATCCATTGGATCAAGGGTATGTTTGAAGTTAAGGTGGTGTGGCTTTTAATATACGACTATTAAGGAACGAAATCACTAGATGTCAAAGTGAGTGGGCATTATTAGCAAACTGTTTCAAAATTAAAACTTGGTGCCTTTCTCCCTAACTTAAGAATAAAATTTTAAGCTTACAAGCAATCCCCACTTTTCAGTTGAAGATTATAAATTTAAACTAAAAACTGACCAAAAACACAACTCTTTACAATCAAATTACAGAGTAATGAATCAAACAAACTAAAAGCTAATAAACTCACTTGCAGCCACCATTAGTTGTAGAGCAAACAAAGTCATCACCACTCGGGTTCACAGCAATTGTCATGGGATCGCCTTCGCTTTCATCAAACACATAAGTAACCTTCAAAAAAAAAAAAAGCCAAAAACAAAACAAACCCACATCAGAAAAGTCAACGAAACATCAAAAATCAATTCAAAACGAAATCTTTTTCGCTTTTTTTTTCAAAAAAGAATATTTTTACCAAAGGGGAAGTGTAGACAGAGGTTGTTTTGGGATCAAAGGAGAAAATTTCAAGCACTGAGGGGGATGAACTGGCCTGGCTGGACTTGCCCAACACAACCAAATTCACGTTCTCGGGTCGCTTGATCCACGACCCGCATGTCACGGTACCACCACCCTCCATTTTAATTGATTGATGAAATAAATTTGAGTTTGAATAACAAAAACTTTTTTTTTGGGGGTTTTGTTTTTGAAGTGGGAACTGGAAACAGAGTCAATGGAGGAAGATGAGGGGGTTTTTGCTGGTTTTATAGTCGAAAACGCGGACAAATTTTTCGCTTTCCGCGAAAAGTTTTTTGGTTTTGCCTTGTGTTATGCTTTTCTTGTTCCAGGTACAATGATGTGCAGAGCACAACGCACGGGAGATATTAAACCGCGTGGATAAGATAATAATTTATTATGTCATATTTTGTGTACGTAAATTTGTATTTCTTTTTATTCCTTTAATTAAAACAAAACTACAGTCAATAGAAACATATAACAATTGCAAGACTACATTACAGGTAAATATTTACAAATATTGGATAGGATTAGTTTGAGTAAGGATGCCAAATTCTAGATCCGATTCGGATATAGGTACATTTAGATCTGAATCTGTAAAAAAATATGTGGATCTGAATGCGGTTAATATCTGTATAGATTGTGAGCATATTTCTTAGATATCCATATTTACATAATAATAAATTTAAATATAATTTTAAATTCAACAATTTACCTAATAATATCAAATAAAATTTAATTATAATTCAACAATAAAAAATTCGACATCAATTAGACATAAATAACATACAACAACATTATAAATTTGTAAATAAAAATTTCACAACATAAATCAAACATAAAAAATAAAAAATCTAAAGTAAACCAGTTCATTACAATATTCTCTAATTATTATTATTATTATTATTATTATTATTATTATTATTATTATTATTATTATTATTATTATTATTTCTTAACATACTTTTCAAAATCAATAAAGATTATAGAGTTAATTATGCTTATACTTATTAAATAAATAATTTAACTTATATATTTTTCAATTGAAATTTAATTGACAAATAATTTAATTATAAAATAATGCAGATCTAGATATTCGATTTCTCTTATGCACTTATATGTAGATCCGGATTTATATTTTTTAATATAGGATCCA
>NW_006262274.1:7735203-7866441 GCF_000493195.1 Citrus x clementina
TTTAAATAATTTTATTTAATTGATCATATGAATTCGAATCATAAAAAAGATGAGGGATCAAAAAATGATTTGGATTTTGTATATCTAGTTACCTTAAAATATAAAAGAAAAGATTAATTGATTATTTTTGAATCATCCGTTTATATATCTCCTCATAAATTGATTATTTTCAAATCATTCTTTTGACATTAAAAACACCACATATTTTTCAAAGTCAATAAAGATTATAGAGTTAATTATGCTTATACTTATTAAATAAATAATTTAACTTATATATTTTTCAATTGAAATTTAATTGACAAATAATTTAATTATAAAATAATACAGATCTAGATATTCGATTTCTCTTATGCACTTATATGTAGATTGGATTTGTATTTTTTAATATAGGATCCAGATCTTCCGCATCTTTGTGGATGTGGGTCGAATCCGGATTTTCTTACCATCCCTAAGTTTGAGTGCACCCTAAGTCCAGAGTGATTTTTAAATAATTTTATTTAATTAATCATATGAATTCGAATCATAAAAAAGATGAGGGATCAAAAAATGATTTGGATTTTGTATATCTAGTTACCTTAAAATATAAAAGAAAAGATTAATTGATTATTTTTGAATCATCCGTTTATATATCTCCTCATAAATTGATTATTTTCAAATCATTCTTTTTACATTAAAAACACCAATTTACCTCCTATTTTTGTTAAAAAAGACAAAAAAAAATTATCAACCCACTCTTTTTTTTAATCTTTTTAAACAAAAATGGGTAACTTGAAGTCTTCAAATATAAGGAAAATGATTTGAAAATAATCAATTTACTAAGAAATAATCTAAAATTTACCCTGAAAGAAAAAAAAAGAGTAAAGGATCAATTTCCATTTGCCAAAGTTATAATTGTATAGATTATATATTTTATATTTAGACCTCGGCAAACCATGGTTGTAAGTTGTAACATAACTTCACAAAGTGCAAAACATAAAAGTTATCCTTAATAATTTAAGATATATTAATAACTAAACATTACTTAAAATTATTGGGTATAATTTTTCTGGTAGACGTAGCCACACCCTTGAAATAATTATTATTTTCAATTATATATTTCAAAACGCATTTTTTAAAATTACTTTTTTTTTATGTGGGTCCTTGAGTGGAGGAAAATACAATGATCGAATGGACAAGAACGAATCGTCAACTCTTTGTAGTGATTAAGGATATTCGATTGGTGATTCCGCGGGAAAAGCGATGGCAATTGGCACCAACGGTTTTGTTAATAGTAGTAAAAAATGGGGTGGCATTGCAATGAGCAATCATGTTACTATTAGATGTAATATTTTTATCTGAAAAAAATGATTTATTGTGTTTGTATCATTTCTATCAAAGTTAAAAGATGGGTGATGACTGATGACTGATGATAGACTCACAATGATGGGTGATGACAGACTCACAATTATTTAATATAAATAAAATTGTATAAATTGATGCTATATAAAGAGATTATTTGTATAAAAAGGTCCAGCTATATTATCGAAGGGGTTTGATACCCCATTTTTTGTCTTTTTTAAATCGATCTTTAGATTTTATCCAAAAGTAGTGCAATAGCTTTAATGTGTATATTGGGTTATTAACATTAAAAGTCTTTGTTATTTATGCAAAATAAAAAAAAATCAAAAGTTTTAAAATTTTGACTTAAAAGCCTATAATATTATAAATTTCTTATACTACTGAACTAGATTTTCAATTAAATGACTTATTACTACATTTATAAATATATATATATATATATATATATTTAAATTAATAATTTTTCTTATTAATTAATTTAATATATAGTTAAACTACATATGTTATTTACTATCTATAATTGATGATAAATATAAATATGATTTTTTTTGTCATAACGGCAACTAATTTCCTCTCACCTATGTGAGTAAGGTTCAAATTCAGTGTCCTTTTTTTTTTTTGACACAAGATATTTTACTATCTCAATTAGATGGAATGTACAAAATGTAAAAATAAATTTAATTTTATATTCTACATAGTTAATGTTTTATTTTTTTTATAACATAATATTTATTTATTATACTATCAATTATTCGATTATATAATAAAAATATATTAACTTACTACTAATAATAAAGTGTTAGCTTATGAATTGCAAAATCATTTTTGTTTGTTTGAAATAAGGATTTTTGTATTTTTGGTTGAGTTTTTATCCTTAAATAAAAAGAATAAATTTAATTACATTTAAATGCATTGACATTTGTTATTCCACACCTAATTTTAAATAGTCATTAATGTTTTTATATTTTCTATAAATTGTGGAGTGCTATCTACTTGAACTCTAATAAATTTTTATTTTAAATACAAATGAATGATTTTTAAAAATATGAAAATTCAACACCTATCTATTGATTATAATATAAGTCAAGTAGCATAATTAATTGAATAACTAATCGTATCATAAACAAATTATCATATTAGAAATTTTTAAATTGAACTCAATACAGTAGTTAATTGAGTTGACAGTTAGGGAGAGCAAGCAAATCCATTCAAGTTGGATATTCAAGTATCTGATAAAAAATAAATTGAATAAAATCCATCCAAAATACATTGGATTTGGTTTATTTAATATTCATCAATAAATTTGAATATTATTAATACATAAGTATATGAGATTAAAATTGAATATTAAAATTAATATTTAAGTTTTATAAATTAAATGAAAAATCAAAATAACATTACTAAAAATTATTACAGTGTCTGCAACAACAATGACGGCACCATCATAAAAAAATATAACTGAATGAACAGAAATACAAATACTGTCAATCGATTTGATATTCTCTAATCTACGTAATGGTGGCAACATTGCTAGATAAATGAATGTGTCGTACATGGATGCGCCATCCAATACAAATAACCATAGCAAGACTGCCATGATTAAGCAGCGTTTCAAAGTTCACTACCACCTTTAACAACCAAATTGGCAATATTTAAATTGGAAAATGGTGGCTGTGCAATGTAACTCATTGTGGTTTTATGGCGTAGTTATGCTAGCAGTCATTTTTGGAAGGCGCGTATGACTCTGCAGATCACCGTTTTATAGTATTAAAACTATTATTGTGTAGATCATCCATTTCAAGTCCAATGGTACCCTTCATAGCCCCCTTCAATCAATAATGTTTAAGGTTGGTAAATTGTAAGTTTGGGCCGGATTTTTTCAAGCCCAAACCCAAGCCCATGTAATTAGTAAAAAGCCCAAGTCCTTTAAAAGTCCGTCCAAACTTGAGAGGGCTGGGCGTGGCCGAGCTTGTATTTTTAATAATTTTTAATATATTTTTATTTTTATTTCCTTTTTATTGTGTGAGAGCTGCATATGGCATTTTCATTTATTGATGGAAAATTTTTATTGTGTAGATCATTGTGGTTTTATGGCGTAGTTATGCTAGCAGTCATTTTTAGAAGGCACGTATGACTCTGCAGATCACTGTTTTATAGTATTAAAACTATTATTGTGTAGATCATCCATTTCAAGTCCAATGGTACCCTTCATAGCCCCTTCAATCAATAATATTTAAGGTTGGTAAATTGTAAGTTTGGGCCGGATTTTTTCAAGCCCAAACCCAAGCCCATGTAATTAGTAAAAAACCCAAGCCCTTTAAAAGCCCGTCCAAACTTGAGAGGGCTGGGCGTGGCCGAGCTTGTATTTTTAATATATTTTTATTTTTATTTCTTTTTTATTGTGTGAGAGCTGCATATGGCATTTTCATTTATTGATGGAAAATTTTCCCACAACACCACCAATTATCCTCTAAATCTCATAATAATAAAAAAAGACAATAATATACATGTAAGTGAAAAATTTGCTTAATTTTAATGACAAACGAGAAAGTGCCTATCAAATAAAAACCTGCAAATTAAAAGTGATAAACTAGGTAAATGTTAAATACCCTTCAATAATTTTTAAAAGAACTTGTGGCTGAAACTGAAACACAATGCTTCTTCTTCGTTATCCACTTTCTATGGCAACAATGAAACATTCTTCTTCTTCTTCTTCTTCATTCTCCCTCTCTCGATTCTTCCACAAAACTACTCTCCATTACAACATCAACAATGGCTTCAGTAATCTCAGAATTTCTACAATAATAAAAAAAAATCAAAGCTTACTTGGGGTAGAGTTGGTGATGGTTGTTGTTGGTTTGCGTGCGCTGTTGGTGCTGCTGAGTTCACTGCTGCGTCGCGTGCTGCCGTGCTGGCCTCGTGTAGCTGTGTCGCGTTTGCTCTAGTTTGAACTCAATCGACGATTGCTGAATGATGTGGCTGCAATTGTTGGGTCTTGTGTGGGTGTGAGGCAACGATACGAAGGTGCAACTGTTGGCTGTTGCCTCACTTCATTTTTTGCCTTTTTGGGTGGATGTGGGTGCGCGATTCTTGTGAGAGCTTTAGGGCCTGTTTGGTATTGTTTTTGAATTTGTATTTTTAGAGAATAAAAATGAAAATGAAAATGGTATTTTGCAGTTGCTGTATTTCGAATTTAAATATGCGTCTGGTATCATTTTATGTATCCTATATTTTAAAACTGAAAACAGTAATATGCGTTTGGTAGACACAGTTGAAAATGATAAAAACAGAGAATATGCGTTTGGTATGCTTTTTTCAAAAACAGTTTTTACTAATCATTTACATTATATTTATAGTCATAAAATAATTATTTAGCTAATACACAAATACAACAAAATAATTTAACCAAATTTAATATAAAAAAATTACATGATAATAAAGTTTAAGAATTCACATTAATTAAAATTTTTTTGACATTGTCATTGTTTTTACACCATATAATTAAGATATATATTACAACACATGCTTTAAACAAAATAATTATAAAAAAATATATGATACACATTATGCATTACGTATGTAATCATGCCACATAAAAGCTGCAATTCCATCTCTTGTAGCATTCATCTCTGCGATACTTGCTGGAGATAAATCAATATTAGTAAGTGGCCTACTACTAAATCAATGGTACCCAAAAAAATAAAAAATAAAACATATATCAAATATTAATCAAATTAAAAACACTGCTATTAAATTTTAAGATATAAACATACAATTTTCAATACATGCTATTAATCCCCCACTCAATTTCAGTAATGTAATCAGCATAAAGGTTGCATTGCTATGACTTTTTGCATTAATATTGATAACTAAAAGCCTTAACTTACTTTTTGAACTTGGTTATTTGTTACTTAATGCAGACAGCTTACAACTTGAAGATTTGAGAATCATTTACCACGGAAATACCCACCCAGGTATTTGGTATGCTAGTGTAGTGTTTTTGGGAACAATTTTTAGTCAATTGAAGTTCATTTTAAATAAGAGCCAAGAGTTTTTTATTTTTTCTAACAATTGCGAAATTAAATTACCATAGCATTTTGAGTAATCATTGCATGTCAATTATGAATTATTTATTTTATTTCCCAAAAAAACTCCCCCATGTTCTAACTTCGGTCTCCCAAGTCCCGACCGCAAAAACATAATCCATTTTTGTAGATATAATTTAGTTCTTCAAATTTTCGTAATATAATTTGTGAAATCACCAGAATTTGATAGCATTGTCATAAGTCATAACCCTTTATAATTCTTTAATTTTATTCTAAATATTTAATCTACCATCTCACGTAACCTCGGATTTTAATTAGGTTGGGTGTGGGATTAACATAAGCCCAACACTTTATATAGAAACAAAAAATCAATCTTGATCATCAAAGCTTAAGAACAACACGTGAAGTAAACAAAATTCCTAAGGAAACAAAAACCCTGAATCTATTTAATTCAAATATTTTAAATAAACCAAATCAGCATAAAGGAATTCCCACAAGAAATTGTTTGTTTTACTAGATTTAATCTCTAAAATAAATGAGGAAAAATTTCAGCACATAAATAAACAATTTGTCACTACATATGAACAACCTCAGAAATTTCCAGAATTAAAAATCACTCAAATCATCTCTAAAAAATTTCAGCTCATAAACAAAATAAATACTGGCTAGTGACAGATCCGGGAGAGCAACAGCAGCTGGCGTGAAGACGAGCAGCAACGGCTGAGCAGAACAGCAGCGAAAACAGAGCAGCAGCGAAGACGAGCAGCAGCGGAGCAGAGCAGCAGCGGAAACAGAGTAGCGGCGGCTATGGCGGAAACACAGCAACGACAGTGGCTGAGAGTGCAGATTTGCTGAGGAAAGGGAGAGAGTGCAGATTTACTGCAACTGAATCAAGAAGGCTGCGGGGGAAAGGGGAAGAGAGAGAGGCAGTGAAGAGATAAGGAGGAGAGAGTGGATCGGGAGAAATAAAGAGAGAAAGATGTTGGATGAAGATAAGGGGAGGGAGAGAGTGCAGATTTGCTGCAACTGGATGAAGAAAGTTGGGGGGAAGAGAGAGCGGCAGTGAAGAGATAAGGAGGAGGTCACGATTTTTCTTTTGTTTTTTTAATTCATTTTTAGGTTTAGACTGTCAAATTTGGAGAACATGTTTAACTTGTTTTCAGTTGTGTAGTTATAATAATGAATCCAGATTTTGTGTTTTGTAATTTGTTTTGTGAAAAAAATCCACCAAACATGTTTTATGTGTGTATTATAAAAATGAAAACGAAAATATGGTTTGAAAAACGGTACCAAACGGCCCCGTAGGGTTCATTGTTTTTTGTTTAGATTTTGTGTTTTTTTTTTCAGATATTTTTTCATTTATATATTTTTGTTTTTTATTTCAGATTTTTTATTTATATATTTTTGTTTGAGGCCCTTAACCAAGCCCATTATAAATGGGCTTCATATTTCTAAGCCTTTATCCATAATTTTATCCGGGGTTGGGCTTGAAGCTCGGGAGCACTTTTTTACCAAGCCTAAGTGGTCACCAGCGATTTTCAATACTTTTTAATGTAAATTATTTTTTTGTAATTAATTCAAAATAAAATTAATAATTTTTATTATTATTCTGTTTCTATATTGAAAATAATTTAGTTACATTTTAATACTAATCATTTTAGGAAATTAAATAAAAAATAAATAAGATTTTTTTATGTAAAACTCATTAATTAGTTTTCATACAGTAAAATGTATAATGATTTATAATAAAAATTAAATACCATGTTTATCAATAGATATCCATAACATATTGGATAATTTGTATTTGCACATAGATGGATAATAACTATTATTCAATTGGATTTTGCCATCCCTAATTGATAGGGATACGATCAATTAAATAATTGTGTCAAATTGACCAATCAAATATATATATATATATATATATATATATATATATATATATATATATTGCGTCATATTCTTGTCAGATTAATGGGTTAGTGTCAGACAACAACATCATGGCAATGGACTTTTTGTTTTTTACTTTGGTAGTGAAATGGATTTTTTCCCCAATTCTAGCAAATTATGCATTAGGTTCTCTACATATATTGCGATAATAAAAAAAACTTATATTGTCCAAATTGGCAAGTTTGCGATGTCGGAGTAGTGTGTTCGTGTTGGGTCTTGGAAAGGTGTTTATGACATAGGTTGTGGCTTTTGGAAACATTACTGTAATTGAAAATTTGTAAGTGCAGGCCTAATGTGTCAAAATTTAAAAGTCGTTGGCCTTTTTTTTTTATATATATATATAACAAATAATAGGACTCCATTATAATTGACTTAGAGAAAGACAAAAAAAAGGGGTAACAAACCCTTGTGGCAACATAGTTTTACCCTATAATTATCACGGCGCACATAATTAGAAAAAATAACTATTATTACTTTTCAATTAATCACTTTATATCACATTAGTTTATAATATTAATTTGTAAAAAATTATTTGTAGTTCTATCACTATTGTTAAAAGATAGGAAAATGGAAGCTTGGATTAATGTGTATTCGCATAGATAAAAAAAAAAATTGTGTATCTCATCGACCGGTCATAGATTGGCCAAATTAGTTTACATTTGAGTGAGGATTTTCCAACTATTATTTATTTATTTCACTTAGCACTAAAAGTAAATTTTTACTTCCAAATTAATTGTTCGATAGTCTCTCCCCGGGACTGGGGTCCATCCTATTATACTCTCAAAGAAATTGAGAGGGAAAATTCAAGCAAGGTTCACTCTAATTTGATTTTATTGTTTGATTATGAACAACGAACATAAAGGTTTCCGTGAAGGGAAAATGCAAATTAAAGCGCGTGCAATCCTATTTATTATTTGTCTTGATTTTGTTTTAATCATCATCTTCAACTAGTGACAATATTTATTTGGGACTTAGCTATGGTGCAACTGTGGTACCATACCACAGCTGCACCTAGTGATTAAATCTAGTTACCTAACCATTTGATCTCTCACCATAGCTGAATTTAATGGTTAAGTGCAGCTGTGATATGGTACCACATTTACACCATAGCTGAACCTTTCATTTGAGCAAAGTTAAAATCAATTTTATGATTCTTAACCTTTATCTTTCTTAGGATTTGATTTTGACTACTAGTCAAATAAAATTATTGGAGAACTATTCAAATATACCTAGTGGTGTAATAAGAAATTTGAATTAACATTAACAAATTTTTAAAAATGTTTAAGACAATTTTTTAAGAATATTTTTAAAAATTAGGTACTTCCATTCTCACTTTGATTATTTATTACATTAAATTACGTAGACATTATAAAATATTTGGACTTAATTTCTCGTGTTTTTGTTGGTTTAGTAAATTAAAACCACCCTTTGTCCCTCGTTTAGTAATTAGGATCCCATAAGTTATAATTGTTTATTTATGAATAACACCAATTGTTGGGCATTTTTTTTTTATCGGAGCAAATTAAATTTTTTTTCATTAACAACTTACACATTAGTTTTGGTTCGAAAAATAAAATTAGCAATTTTTGACATACCCATGAAGTCAACTCCACCTTATTTCTTTCTTTTTAGTTCCTTTCATGAGATTTTGATAAGGTGGGCAAAAAAGCCTGGGCTTGCTCGCCCTAGACCCGAGAGTTTTTGGGCTAGCCCTTTACATGAAGACCTAAATATGAGTTAAAATTTCTAAAGTCTGTTGTGAATAGGTCTGGTTAAAGACTTATGTAAAAAGTTTAGACTTGACTCAAATTTTATAATTTATAAATTAAAAAAGAAAATCAAATAAAAAAAAAGAAAGAAAACAAGCAAATTCACGTGACTGAATTTCTCGTTTACTATATTATATTGTTAGTATTTTGTGTATTGTACTATTAATCTATTATGTATTGAATAATCATCTTTAATTTTAATATTTTTTTAATTTTTAGCTTTATTAAAAATTCATTTAAAAATTAATAGAAGCCCAAGTCCGGCCTAGGCCCATCAAGACTCAGCCTAGGCCCGGTTCTTCCAAATTTGGATGGACTTTTAGAGAACTTGAGTATGTTATCAATAACATGAGCTTGGCCTTGGTTTGAAAAAGCCTAACCTAAACCTGTAATCTATATATGTGCCATGTTTTCAAGACTATCTCAAAGTTTTGTTTTACATGGTTACATGTCTATTGAAATAATGATTTTACGTAGGTCTCCCTCTCTCAAATTTACATTTTAAAAAATTTATTGATTGGTAATTCTAGTTGTTATTCATTTTTAAATTATTTTATTTGATTGTAAGTTACAAAACATTTTTTATGTATAATTATAATTGTAGTAATAGTAGTAGCAATAACAATAACAACAACAATAACAAAAAAAAAATTATTATTAGGATAATAGTAAAAATGAATATAATAATATTAACTAAGGGCATTTTAATAATTTATAACAATTCATTCTGGTTTCAAGACGAAGTAAATAAATCAATGTGATACAATTCATTTCAATTCTAATTCACATAGCTCAAGTAAAATCTTATTTTAGTTTTCATTTGTTACTATGATTCCAACCCATTCTGATTGCTGCAAAGGAAATACACCGTAAATGTAATTTTGACAAGCTCATATATTATACTCAAATTGTTTTGTAGTTTTTTCTCGAATGACAACCAAATTAGCAAAATCTGGTGCTATCATTGCCACTAAACGAAATCGATTTTGAACTTCATCGAAATTAGGATTGGGCATTGAATCGGGTTCGAATAGATGCGATCCAATTAAGTTTGGATTGGATTCGAATATTGCCCAAAATTTGATCTCATATAATTTGTGCCATCTAATTAGATTTGCTTCGAATCGGATTAGATTCGACTTGATTTGAAAAATTCAATTGGATTGCAGTGCTTCCTAAAAAATTCAAATACAAATAATTAAATATAAAATCAATAACTCAATCCAAAATAGTCTAATCCAAAATACCATCTGAATCTAAAATATCATCCAAATTCAAACTCATTTGAACTTGGATTCATCCAAATATTCATCCAATTAGATTTTTTTTTTTAAGTGGATCGAATTGAATTCAGATGGTTTTTTTTTCTCAATCTGCACAATTCAAAATCCACTCTGATTCATCTAAATATGAAGTTATGTAAAATTTTAGGACAACCGAACAATTCTAAGATTTTTTTCTTTTTCCCTCATTATGAGCCCAATGACAAATGTAGTTAGAAATTGCATCTGTAGCTGGAAAATATTACGACCATAGATAAATTGGGTGCGTGAATATTACAAACTTGTTAATCCTAATGAAGAGTCATTAGCTCAAATATAAAAGACTTGAGGGGCCTGTTGGATAATAGTTAAAATAATAATCAAAAGACGACAAACATGAGGTTATCCTCAAAGTACTGCCAGCTAAATGAAGTAAACTGAAGGTCAGCACAGACCCCCAAAAGCCTTGCACACTACAAAAATGTGAACACATTTAAACAGACTCACCAACTGGCAACTGTATCTCAATCTAACATCATATGATACATAAATTAATTAAATAAAGATGAGCCTCAGCCTCAGCCTCTTATCCAGGCACCCAATCTCCGGCCGCCACGTGGGCAGCGCCGCCACCCACGTCTTCCCCATAAGCCCACGTGTTTTCCGTGGGTCGATGTCCGTTTGGCCCGCCCGTGTATCATTGGATCCGCATACGCTGAGGTTTCGTGTCAGCGCCGCCGCCAGAGTTGGCCACCTGTTGCATGATGCTGGAGCTACTGCCGCTGTACTCGTCGGTGCTTACGGTCTTGTTTTGAGTTTTGATAATCTCTCTCAGAGAAAGCTTATTCAGCAGGTTCATCTTATTTAATTTTCTACTGACATTGTTGAAAAAACAAAAAAAAAAGTAATTGAATTTTCTTTGTCATGGAGAAATTGTTGATGAAAATAAGAATACAGAGACGAATATGAGTACTAATTTTGATTTTTCATTTTTTAATTTTCAGTTGGATTCTGAAGCATTGAACTTGTAGTCATTTTGATTGACACTTGGGAAATATCGAGTCTTTGTTTAGGATTTAGAGCATTTACAGGTCTTAAACTTTGAATCATCTGATAATATTTTGTCGTTTAAAACAATTTGTTGATAATCATCTGTCTGTAAAGTGTACTAGCTCCAGCTAGTTGCTGGGCAAATGACTGTAGGGTGACATGCAATGGTAGTTTCGTTCTTCATAATGATCTTAAAAAGGAAAGAAACATAGATGTTATGAAGTAGCAAGTTGCAGTAGAACACATGAGGAGGTAATTTCGTTTCCTGTTATTCTCGGAGCACAAGCAAATTGTATAAGCTATACTATGAATGTGAAGTCATAAAGAGGTCGCATAAAAGGATTAGGTAAGTGGTGGACTGGGATTAGAAGCTCATTTTTGGGGAAATGAGGTTAGAGAAGCTTTGTTTAACTTCTTACTTTCACTTTTATATTATCAATGCCAAGAGTTTGCTAACTAGCTTAATTAAAGTGGGAGAGTGGGAGTGGTAGTAACGAAATTTTGTTTGAATTCTTGCTGTATTCGTAAATTGATGCCGGTTTGATAATATAAAAGGTAGATAGTGACATCTGATAAATCTTTAATCATTTCTGAAGTTTGTTTTGAAAGATCCCTTAATGTAGAGTAATTTCTTTCATGATTTAAGATTTTGCTTTCTTTTTGACAAATCTTCTTCACTTTTCTACCCCTTGGAACAGAGTTTAAGCAGAAAACTTGTACATATATTGTCGGGATTGTTATTCATGGTTTCATGGCCAATTTTCAGGTTCCCCTCTTGGTATTTGGAAATTTTAACAAATTCAGTTTGTTTGTTATATATGCCTCATTTTTCTTAACTTTTCAATCGATTATTTGAATACTAGAATAGCACCTCAACAGAGGCTCGCTACTTTGCTGCTTTGGTTCCTCTTGTGAATTGCTTGAGACTTGTCATTAACGGCCTCTCATTGGTAAAGGATGATGGGCTCATAAAATCTGTTACTCGTGAAGGAAACCCAAAGTAATTTTCCTCATTACCATTATCTTAATGCTATTGGATTCATTATTATTTGATACAATTGATTTCGTTTGTAATTTTGCTTCACTGTTCTTGTACTGGCAGGGAGTTGCTTAGAGGGCCATTATATTATGTCCTCATGTTAATTCTTTCTGCTCTTGTCTTTTGGCGTGATTCTCCAGTTGGGGTGATCTCTCTCTCGATGATGTGTGGAGGAGATGGTAATATCTCTTGTCTTATCCCAACATAGTTCTCTTTCATGCCTCTCAATTACTTATTTCTGCTTCAATGATTAAAAGGTATTGCTGACGTTATCGGAAGAAGATTTGGGTCCATGAAGATCTTTTATAATGAGAAAAAAAGTTGGGCTGGCAGTATATCAATGTTTGTTTTTGGATTCTTAGTTTCCACTGGGTGCGTTCAAGCCTCTGTGACCGACTAATCTACAGTTTGCTTACTCAATGGATTTCGTCACTGACATGATATTTATCTTTACAATATAGGATGCTGTACTTCTATTCGATTTTGGGATATTACCAACTGGATTGGATTGAGACATTGCAACGGGTTGCTTTAGTGTCTCTAGTGGCGACAGTTGTCGAGTCCCTCCCGATTACAGAGGTTGTAGATGACAATATATCTGTTCCTCTTGCAAGCATGGTAGCAGCATATTTGAGTTTTGGTTATTAGATTGTACCTTACTTTCCATCTCTCTCTTTCTTTCCCATTTCATTGTTGTTCTTTGACATTTTTTTTAAAAATAAGTCCCTGCATTAAAATTGTATTTGTAATGAATATTTATTTACTATGAGTATATGATAGTATGATTTGCAGTCAATGTAAATAGCCCCGAATGCCTTGTAAATCACTGCCTTTCTGTTGTTACACTGAAAATTTTTACAGGTTAAATGCTTCACTTTTTAAGTCTCTAGAGTTTAGACTTTACTTGGTTTTATCTTTGATTATTGCTGAACTGCACAAATGAATTGAAAGGATCTGCTATTTATTCATAAACGTGTCAAAATATTATTGTTATTTATTATAAAGTCAATTTTGACCCTTTGTAGAATTTGTTTACCAATTATGCCCCTTAGAACCTTTGATGCTTGTTTCGGGCATTAAAACGTTAGCGAAAGAGTACATCATTGAAGGATAAATGTGACTTTTTAAAATGTATAAATTGAAAAGACTTATGTAACGTACTTAGCAGAAAAACTAACGACCATCAGGTAAATTTGGCTTGAATTTGGGTTTCAAGTGTTATTTGACCGAAGAAGAGGGGGCTGTAAGTATTATTTATTCAAATGTTAATAATATTCAACAGAGAGAAGAAGAAATCAAATGATGCGTAACAAAATTCCGGGATTAAAGCCTCTCCTTAAGCAAGCCATACAAAGAGATTAAAATGCTTTCCTAACAACATCACTTCCATAACAACCACATAAATAAATCTAGAGAATGTTTTCAGATTTTCAAGGAAAAAAAGGAAAAAGAAACACAGCAAACAAAACAAATAATTGTGCTATGGCATCTAACAACAATATTTCCCTTTTCTCCTTCCAAAATATTGCTAGCAAGTCACCAACTTTTCTGGTTCTTGTTCTGGTTTCTGCAGAAGCAATTGATCACTTCTTTTTATTGCATTATCATTATAACTATTGCTATATAGATTTCCATTTTTTGGCTGTAAATTATAATACTAATGGAAGATATAACACAAGAACTGTGCTCATCCATCCACCCATTTAATCCTTTAGTGAGCACATTTGTTCAGATTTCATTGATGCTTGTTATTGCCCACATTTTTAACCTTATCTTCAAACCCCTTGGTCAGCCAGGACCCATTTCTCAAATGCTGGTAAGAAACTAGCTCTAGCTAGCTACATTTGATTTGCTTTGAATTATATGTACAGATTCTCTTATATTATATATGCAAAAGTTGAGACACTAACGTTTGCTCTATGTTTTGCGTATATGATGATCAAGGCTGGACTAGTTCTTAGTCCAAGTTTTCTGTCCCAAATCAACAAGATTCGTTCGTTCTTTATTCAAGATCTATCTGCATTTTATTATCGAGTTTTCGCCTTCATTAGCCGCATACTTTTCATGTTCTTAATTGGTCTTGAAATGGACACTGCTTACCTGAGAACGAACATGGATCTTGCAGCAACAATTGCTTCTGGTGGTTTGCTAGTGAGCTTCGTCTTTGGCATAATCTTAACCTATATTTCCAGGTTTGTGTTAGATATTAAAGACAATACCCCAGCATTCTCTATCACCATCACTATACTTCTAGCAAATTCAGCATCTCCAGTCGTTATGCGCTTGATTGATGAACTCAAATTCAACACTTCAGAACTTGGACGCTTGGCATCTACTACCTCTTTAATCAATGAAGTTGGTTGCATTATATACTACTCATCGTTTGTCACTGTCTTATCCTCTAAGAATTTTGCAAATGCAATTTACTCAATCATTCTCACTGCTCTACTGATCATTATTAACATGTATTTGGCCAAGTGGTTCGCGAGGTGGAACAAGGACTCAAAATATGTGTCAAATGCTCAGGTGTTATTACTTTTGGTTCTTGTAGTAAGTCTAGCATTTTCCATTGAGGTACTTGGCTACAACAGCACCATTACAGGATTTCTTCTTGGTGTATTTTTTCCAAGGGATGGCAAAACAACTCGGACTCTGTTTAAAAAGCTTGCTTACTCTATTCATAACTTCGTTCTTCCAATTTACTTTGGCTACATGGGTTTCCAATTCGATATCAGGGATCTTCTTAAACATTACCAAAACATTCTTCTTGTTCTTCTTCTGCTATTCTCATGCATTGCCAGCAGAATGATTGGAACCTTGTTTGTTTGTCATCGTTTAAAGATTCCAAGGATTAAGGCTGTCCTACTTGCTTTCGTTCTCAATTTGAAAGGCAATTTTGAACTTATACTCATCGATGTAGAGGCTGGACGTTCTGCGGTAAGTTTCTATCTTTCTTTTTTTCACCTTAATTTTTTTGACACAAACAAACAATCTAGTAAACAACTTTGCCCACTAGATGCTGAAATAGTTGCACACATTATGTGATGTGCAGGCTGGGCCCTGACCAACCCAAGCCGATAAAGTTTATATACACCCCTCTCTTGTTGAAAGTTTTTATGTTATGACCTACTCAAGTTCGTGGTTAATTTATTATGGTACCCATTGAAACAAAATCCTGACTTTGAATTTTTTGTTATCTTTTGTTGCAGACATGGTGGAGTCCGATGATTCACCGCATGCTCTTGATAGTAGTAGTGCTTAACACTCTAATTACAGGTCCCATAATTGCTTCGATACTGAGAAGAAACGAAAATTATTTTGCTCACCGGAACACATCAGTGGAGTCACTTGATCCAGAAAGCGAGTTCAGGATCCTCTCGTGTGCATATGAGCCCCGCCATGCTTCCGGCCAGCTCGTGCTGGGCGCCTCCTTTGGCTCCTCCATCAGCCCTTACTTAATGCACTTAGTAGAGCTCCCGAAAAGGAGACGCAAAGCAAAGCTACTGTACAACCAGCTGGAAGACGGCGGCCAGTACAGCGACGAAGAGGACTACGGTGGCAACGACGTGCTGGAGATCAACGAAGCCGTGGACTCCTTTACAGCTCAAACCCGCATCAGGATCAGCCAAGTGAAGATCGTCAACACGTTTGCCAACATGTATGAAGATGTGTGCAATGCGGCGGAGGACTTTAGGGTTACGATAATTTTTCTGCCGTTTCACAAACACCAGAGGATCGATCAGAGGCTGGAGAATAGCAAAGAGGGTTACAGGACAACGAACCAGAAGATTCTGAGGCACGCGCCGTGCTCAGTTGGAGTGCTTGTGCATAAAAACCAAACAGGGTTTCAGCTGCCTGTTGCTGGTAACAATAGCTATGAGAATGTGGTTCAACATGCAGCTATGTTGTTTTTCGGAGGGGCTGATGATAGAGAGGCGCTGGCTTTGAGCAAAAGGATTGGTAAAAACTCTAATATTAATTTGACTGTCATTAGGTTTTTGTATGCTGCTAAGAAGGAGGAGGAGTCTTCGCCGTCGTCCCAGTCTTCGTCGGCGAGTAGCCCGATGATTGGTGAACCGTCGAGGAAGGTTCGGGTGTTAAGGTCTTTGTCGAGAAATCATGAGATTGAGATTGCTAAAGATAACGTCTTTTTTGAGGAATTTCGCCTCAGGTAATTTAATTAACTAAAAAATATAAGATTCTAAAAAGGGAAAACCATACTTACACTTAAGGCTAATCGTTTTTAGTATATTAGCTAAGATTTTGACGTTGACAATCATATATATATATATATATATATATATAACTTTATTTATAACTAAGTAAACTTTTTTTTTAATTTTCATTAGATTTAGAAGACTAAATTAGAAGAGGATCTTAATACTTTTCAAAATTAGCTGAGCATCAAGATTTTATTGTTTTAAAAAATAGTCGTAAAGACTCTTTTTTGGATAATTATGTCCAGATAAAATATATTTGAGTCAATATAATCAAAAGATATAATTGTCCTTAAAAAGGATCCATATAAATATTTTGTCAAATTATAAGAGTGTTAGTGTCTTTTTCTTTTTGTAAATGGGTTTATATCTTTATAAAAGTGACGTCAAAATATTTCTTAATACTAATTTTTTTTCTTCATTTTTTTGGTGGTTTAATGTGATTAATTAGGTATGTAACATCAGGTGAAGTTGGACTGATAGAAAGATATGTAAACAATGGAATAGAAACATTACAGGTATTAAGGGAAATTATGGATAGCATTGAATTTTCATTGTTTATAGTAGGAAAAGGCAGCTATGGGGGTTCGGTGATGACCACCGGACTGAGTGATTGGGAGGAGTGTCCGGAGCTCGGCCCGGTCGGAGATCTCTTGGCTTCTTCTGATCTTGACATCAAAAGTTCAGTGTTGATCATCCAACAACATCGGCAGTATACAAATAATAGTAATGAAGATAGTGTTCAGGGTTAATTAGGTTTTATGACTTTATTTTATATATTAGAAATATTTCAATTTAAAATTTTAAAGTGCGGAAAAGTTTGAAAAAATATATAAATAATGCGGTTTATGCGCGTTAGGTTTTAAACCTCTTATACCCCATGGTTTTAAAGTTTTATCAGATTTTTCTCGCACTTCAAAATTCTGAACCATGTAAGATGTGTATATATACACAAACTACAACAAAATTAGATATTGGAAGAGTAGTTTGTCTAGCCAAATATTCTTTCTTTTGTTTGAGATGTGGTTGATTTTTCTTTCTAAAATTTATTTAAGAATGGCATATTACCAATTAATATTTCTTTTCACCTGCCTCATCCAACTGAGACGAAACTGCACACAGGTGCACCAAATCCTAATTACAAATCTCCACTCCTTATCTTTAGTTAGTACAAAACACTGAACAATTTATATATTCAGATAAATATACTAAAATTAGTGATAACTCTTCTTGAAAAAAAATATAATGGTAATTCTTGGTGCGTATATCCACAATATCCATAAATGTTAAAAATGATTTTAGTACGTGTAGTTGTATTTCTTAGTCACTTTGAATTTATAAATAATTAGAATTGATTACAGTTAAGCAACTCTAAATTTTTTAATAGTGATGAAGATCGAAGAAGAATTGACAGAATTAATTTCCATATTGATGTTCTTGTATGTTACTTCTGACTGATGTTACGATTTCACAAAGAATAAATCGCAATTCAATCGGTATTACCTATTCACAATCGGTAATAAAAAAGAAAAAATATGAATAGAATTATAGATTTTAGCCATCCATTAAAAAAATAAATTAATAAATGGAGAGAGATTCTGAATAATGTAACATGCTCTTCATGCCAAATATGTAAAGGGAGGCTGAGGCATGCCAATCTACGTATAAAAGGAATAATACTATGTTTATTTAGTTAAGATACTTAATTTGTATATTAATTGATATGTTACTAATAAAAATTCATCATTTAGATATGAAGTGATAAAATTTAATAATTAATTATCATTTAAGCCACTCAAATAATGCCACATCTAATAATTTTTTTTATAGATTTCATATTTCTTGAAACAACATATCTGAAAAATGGTGCTGACATATTCAAGTTAATGAGATTAAAAACTTACCAAGTTAATTAAATTGAGAATTACAAGAACCACAAAAAGAAGGAAAAAATAAACTGCAATGATAAAAATTAAAAAGAAAAAGAAAAAGAGCTTAACGTTAGGTGAGATTGACTAATGCTCCTAGCTTATCTAGACAACAAACAAAAAGAAATTTGAGAGACAGCAAAGAAGGATAAGAAATAACAAAAAGATAATCAATGCCGCCTTGGAAAGTGGAGAACAAGAGAAGCGAGGCTTAGAGAAGAGAAAGAAAGAGTGGAAATGAGGAGGGAAAAAGAAATTAGGACTGACTGGCTAATTTTTTATTGTCACTTCTAGAGTTTGTCTTAGGGATGGTAAAATTTTCTACGGGTTTGGGGCCTCATGGAACTCCACCCTAAATGAGGAAATTTTTGAATAATTTTTGGGGAATGAACTGGGAAGTGGGGGAAAAATAATTCCCAAATTTTTAACAGGGTGAGGTTTAGTTTGTACTCCCCACCCCACCCCCACCCCCATCCCAATCCTCATTATATACAAATATGTTTTTAATTTTTATTTAATAATTTTTATTTTATCAATTATAATGTCAATTAATAAATTTTTTAATATTTTTATCTAATATAAACAGGCTATGACTAAAAGAAATCCATACAATATAATTCTTTTTCAACTCTAAACATTATTATATTTCTTTTCTCTTTTAAGGTGTTGCTCTCTTCAAACATTTTTCAATTTTGATATCATTTTAAGACATTGTTTCAAACTTTTAGAAATTTTTTAAAAATAATTTAAATACTTTATAATATGGTAATGATTTTATTTTAAGTCTCTAATTTTTAATTTACTAAAATCATATATCTATATCTACTATAAAATAGGTAAATGGGGAATGAGGTGGGGACGGGGAAATCATTCCTCATATGGGAATTTCCCATTCCCACCCCACTAAATTTATTAGAGAATAAGGTGGGGAATGGAGGCAAAAATTTTTAATGGGGTAAGCTTCCCCACCCCCACCCTACCCGCACCCAAACCCAACTCCATTGGCATCCCTAGTTTGTCTTAGTATCATTTATTATTATTAAATTAGCCTTCAAATTTCAAGATTTTTTTCATACAAATGTAAACATAAATAAGTAATTTAATTGAACAAATAATAAATGAATCTTAAAACAAATGGACCATATCCGATTCGTTTATAACCAATTTATTAAATGGATAAAAGAATCTATATCCTCAAACTTGAATTCAATTCATTTATTTAGTAAATAAAATTTATCCATTTATTAAACAAATTAATTTTTTTTTTCAAATTCAAACCCATTTAATTTTCATCAAATTGAATTGAATAAACAAGCCCTAACCTAGATTGTCATTGGTAATTAAAATTAGAGACATGTAAAATCAACTTTAAATATCTACCCACGTTATTGGTATTTAGCTAAAAGAGTTGGAATAAGATTATTTGCAGTTTTCTTTTTAACATTCACTTAAGTTAAAATATTTTCTCATCCAAATATTATCTATGTTTATTATTTATAAATATGATGAAACGATAAATTTTGGTTACTCCTCTTGTGAACTGAAAATCTTCAAATTACTCTCTTACTTTTAAAAACATTAAATTATCTCCAAAAACTAGTTAAGTTTAATGATTTACCGTTGTTGACTTGTTAAAATATGAAAATATTCATTTTTAACAGTTTCGTTAACTAACGATTTTAACATTAAAAAAAATACTATTTGAATTAATAAAATAACTTAATAAAGATGACGAAATCCTTAAAGTTGGCCGGGCCGCGCCGCCGGGGGGGGGGGGGGGGGAAGGGGCGCAGGGGGAAGACTTATCTCTCCTAATTTTATCTCCACCAAATCAGAATCACATTAAAACCTAATTGAAATACCCATAATTTCAATTGATTGGCATGGCTGCATGTGGCAAAGGATTTGGTTGCCTGGGCCGCACGCGGCTATGAGTTTGGTTGCGGTGGTTTGGTTTCCATGGCCGTGCTCGACCAAAGGTTTGGCTGTCTTGGCATGCTTGGTATCCATGGGTGTACAATAAAATTTTTTTAATGGGTTTATACTATAAATATTTAAAATATTTATGCGTGTTTTTTAAAATTAAAAAAGATTGAGGTCTATAAATATTAGCCGACACACAGACTTGACTTTTTTTATTAATTGTTTAATTATTTTTTTTTTTTTTGGTAAAGAAAAACGAGCCTAGCAAGAGCTAAAGTTTAAACAAAACGAGGGAACGCAGCCCCCGAACTATCACTGCGCAAGTAAACATCAACATCGGGGGGAGGGGTAGGTAAAACATGGAGCCCAAGAGGGTGAGAGTATGAAAGTAGCAAGGAAATCTGCTGCGAAATTGGCCTTCCGATAGATGTGATGCACTGAAACTTGCCAATTGCGAGAGAGGAGCTCCCAGATGCCATTAACGAGAGAAGATGATGCATTAGCGGACAGAGTCTGACTTTGGATAAGTTGTGTAACACATAAACTGTCAACCTCCACAATCAATAGTCGAATGCCCTTGTTCCAAGCCAGAATGAGTCCCTGATACATGCCCCAAAGCTCAACATTTGTGATTGAACTCATCCCAATATTTAATGCTGAAACCTGCCATCCACCTCCCATAAGCATCTCTAATTAAACCTCCAGCCGAAGCTAAACTTGATGCCTTACGAGCTCCATCCGTATTCAACTTATACGCAGTCCAAACCGGGGGCAGCCAACCAAAATATTAGTTGTTTATTAAGAGAATGTACAAATATTATTTTACTCTTTTGACCGTTAAAGATAATATAGAGATAATGATTTTTTAAGATAATTTGATATTTTTAAAAGTAAGAGGGACAATTTAAAAATTGTTACTTCATGAAGGGATAATCTAAAATTAAGCCGAGATGAAATTATTTTTTACATGATTTTTTAATGTCTTGGTGGCTTACTTCACATAAGAAATTTTTATTAGACATGATCAAGAAAGTTAGTAAATACTTATGATGTTTGTCAGAGTAACCCTTATCTAACCAAATAGTTTAAATCCAAGAATCTTCCAAAAATCTATTCCATATCCCCATTTTTCAATTTGGCTTGTCTTATGACGTTTGGTTTGTTTGATCATGTTTTGAAGACATGGCAGTTGAATCCTGTGAAGGCGGATAACAAGAGTAAGTTTGTATCAAAAGCTCTCGTTTCTTTTCATGTCATTATGGAGAGTACTCTTTGTCTTATAAATTTCCCGTTGAAATCTCTTTGAGGAATATATAATCTGATTTCGTAGGGGAAACTGGGAATTTATTGAATTGTATTACGTATGGTGCAATATTCTCTCTATAATTTTGGATGATTAGTAAATGCTTCTCGTCCATGCATCTATCTAAAATTTTTAGTTGATTGAAAATTGTTTATAATCTTTTCAGGGTTTTGTATGATTTGGCCAAACAATTAATTTTCAATAATTTCAGATTATTTTCAGTGACATGCCATTTTTTTTCTCCACTGATAGCTTGTCACTTGTACAGTTAATTATGATACAGAAAGGGCGTTTGTTAGAAGATGAAGCTCGCTTCTACACCGCAGAAGTTGCAGATGATCTTGAATATAAACATAGTGTGGGATTGATACGTCGAGATATTAAGGTATTTTCTCAACAGGTGAGAACTTTTTTATTTACATCCAAAAACTGCTAATGCCTCTTAATTGGCAGCCACAGAACTTACTTCTTACGGCTGATGGACATATCAAAATTGCTGATTTTGGGAGTGTCTAGCCCGTGCAGATGATGAGGCATGAACCTTTGTTGGGGCAGCTGCATATGGGGCTAAGGGACTTTTCTTTCTCTTCAGAATGAGCTATGCTCGTGAATGAGACTGACTGAGTGTACAGCTTGGATGAAATCTTTTTTGGTTTTACTGATTGCTTCTTAGTTCCATGAGATAAACACTTTTGCTCTTCTTGAACATATTTAAATAGAAGTGGACCTTTGGGTGGGCCCTTGGCTGCACCTTTCTTCCAAATGCTTTCAGGAACTTCGCCTTTCAAAGATGGTAATGAATGGCATATATTTCAAAGAATTACAGCCGAAGATATTGGCTTGTTCCATCGCCAAATGTGTCACAATACTTATGCTTGAACTAGACTTCCATCAGGCTTAACATTAAAAGGTATTACTCTGTAGATTTACGGATTAGTGCCACTGATATGCGGTGGAGGTCTTTAACAGAGGACTATGGAGTGAGGCACAGGTAAGATTATTGCACCTTAAATCAGAGGCGAATTTTTATTACTGTCGTAGGAACAACTTATTAACATGCACAATTTTTTTATTTTTTTTATTGTTGGAGTTTCTATTGATATAAAATAATAACCTAGTATCACATTCCCTGCTTAAACAGTAATCAATCGGACGATTTATGGTATGATCCTTACATCCTAGATTTGGATTGCATATAGTCGGCTTCATAGCTCATACTGTGTCAGACATATAAAGAGACAGCTATTACCTATATTTCTAGTGTGGTCATGCCTTTTGCATTATCATTAGATCGTGCCTGAATTCTAGTTGCTGCTAGCATGTTCAGTTTCTCAGTGCATGCGATTGGTAATACATATAAACAAAATCGGATACGTTTGCTTCAGGTAACTATATTTGATAATGATACGTGCTGCAGTTTCCTGAGCTGAAAAAATAAAAAAGATAAAAGACGACCCTAAGAAATAGTCGATGGTTATGCTAACGGTGGAAAAAAAAAAAAAAAAAAAACTCAAAGCAGATCAATCTGCTGGTTAAAGAATTGATTATGGAAAGTGAGATAGAAAGTGCAGAAACAAAATGAAATGCTTGAAAGACGTTGAAGAGTGCATGAGTGGGAGATTGGCTGTATAAAATCATCATAAGGCTCATAAAATTGAAACTGTATAATCTAGCTTCCAAGAATAAGAACAACATCGAGCGCAACATGTGAGAGTAACCAGTTCCCAAGCAATATTCTATTATCTTATAAGTGCTGTACGATTAACAGGTTCAAATAAAAAACAACAGTGGCAACCTAGTAGCTATCAGAGCTACAACTCCTCTCTTGACAAGCAAATGCAGCAGAAGATAGAAAGTACAGAAACAAAATGAAATGCTTGAAAGACATTGAAGAGTGCATGAGTAGGAGATTGGCTTTATAAAATCATCATAAGGCTCATATAATTGAAAAAAAATTAATTATTATCACTTTTAGAAAAGAAAAATCTTTACGTGCCACATCCAATAACTCTGTTGATCTCTTAACTTTGCTGCCGTATGAGGTTAAGTTCTAAGATGCTTCCTTCTTACTGTTTCTTTTAGAAATTCCATTGTATGATACAATCATTTTGTCGATTGGACTATTCTTGTGAAACAAATTAAGATCCGATAGGCATTGTTATTTAAATTAGCAAAATTGATTTATAAGGACAGAAACAATTTTTATCGAATTTTGAATACACTCTAAATTAAGTGTCTCGGTTTATTGTAACTGTCCCAATAGAATTTTTCAACTATATTTTCCTTTTACAAGTAGAACCTTTAGCCAAAATAATAATAATAATGATTGTTTAATGTAAATGAATAACTAAAGCTCCATCCGTCCTTTCTTGGGAAAGCCTTCACCATTACCGTCGGTTTCCAACTAGTACCAAAACAGATCTATTATTAAGATTGATTCACTCTCTGACTTAGTAACTTTCTCCAGCTTTACTCTCTTTCTCTAACTTTATAGAACTGGAATACATAGATTACAAATCCAAAAGGAGAATGCTCATTCACTGAAAAGAAACGCACAAGCACACCACCATCACAAATCAAGATGTGAATAGAACAACAACCCCCATGCCTAAAGGAGGAAAATCATCCATCAAAAATCAGTTTCTTAATAATATTTTTTGTGCTACATTACATAATGTGAAATTATGAATCATCCATCTTTAATTTATCTTGTTACAAAAAATAATACAAAATTTTGAATTTATTTAATTTTTCACCCCAAATTTATAATTTGTATCTATTGTCTATGAAAACATTAACTTCCGTTTATGCATAACGACGTTCTAAGGGTATTTTAGACCTGTAACATGTTTAATAAAATATAAATAAAAAATTATTAATAATCCATCCTAAATTTACCTTGTTACAATATATATATATAAAGTATTGTTATAATCTAAAATAGTGTGCCGAAAAGCTCGTGGCCTTTGAATTTAAACCCAAAGGCACCTGCACATGGTGGGCCCTACCATGTGCAGCCAGCAAAAAATAAAAAAATAAAAAAGTCACCAGGGGCTGTTGGATGGAAATCCAACGGCCCCTAGTAGCTTTCCGGACAGTAATCCAATCCGGAAGTTTCGGATTGGATCACTGTCCTCTATATATATATACCCCTCAATTTTGCTATATTTATGCATTTACTGTCCTTCCAGTATATATATCTAATGTATTCTTGTGGTTAATATGAGTGTTATCATTAGGACTGCAATGTTGGTGTAAGTGCAATCAACTTGACTTCCCCACAAAAATGCAAAGCACAATAATTGCAATGTCTTGGAATTTTGTTCTTTTTGCAATTCTGTGAAAGTCTTCTATCCCTAATTTGTATCATTGTATTTATCATGAACAATTTCGTGGTATGTGAGTCATGTCTTACTCTTTGAATTACATACAGATAGGGTTTCATCTGTGGGCAACCGGTGAAGAGAGTGTAACAGCTCATTCCGTTCCCATCTTACAAGATGCGGCTTCCGGGTTCAGCTCAGATTGCTCTGACACATGCTTGATTAAGATGTACAAAGCCTTCATTGGTCACTGCAATTTGTAGAGCCAGCTTGGTTTGAACATTTACAATATCTGAGGAACTCATTTTGCTAGCCTATGCTCCCAAGATCTGCAGAGATCATCAAGCAAGGCAATGGTTTCTATCCAAAATCTTTCTTGGATACTTCAGTTGGGAATCGGGTATGCGAACAAAGAACAAGTTGTCCCGTGAGCATGTTTTCTTCATTTCCCAGTTTTCTTAATTCGGAAAATTAATGGAGTGACTATTCTATTTTCATTCCTGTCACATCATTGGTGTTGGACGTTTTTGAAACATAAAGTAGGGCAGATGGTGGGAAGCCTGGAATGGCCATTCACTCCCTAAATTTAAGCTGTGAAATACATAGATTACAAATCCAGGAGTAGAATATTCATTGATTGACAAGATACACAGGCAAAACACAGCCATCAAAAATCAAGATGTAAATAGAATAAGCATCCCCATACTTAAAAGAAGGAAAAACCATGAAAAATATTTGTTAACAAGACCAAAATAAAAATAAAAATTACTTCATCGCGCAAGTACTTTTTTTTTTTGGGAATAATTAACATAATAAGTACAATCAATTCTCCCACAATCTATCAAACTCCAGTAACTCCTCAGGTTTTAATCCTTTTGGTACTACCATACACAAAAAATGCCTGTGTAATCGTCACAGAATGCTTCGGAAACTCCCTTACAAACTGCTTATATTCTTTACTGAAAGCTATCTCCTCCATGTTTTCGACAATGAAGTCCAACACAGCCTCTAACAATGCTCTATGGGAACAACCTACTGCACTTTTGAAAGCCTTAAGAGCATTTGATGGTTTCAACGACGAAAGGATATGGTGAGCACAAAACTCGAACAAGTACAGGATGTCGAAATTCCAGGCTGAAAAAAATAATACAGCAATATGTTTCTCTGTCCTCTCCGGATCCAAGCTACCATGGTAAAGAAAATCTAGAAGAGCCTCAAGTTCTTCACGACTCATAGGGAGATTGACAATCTCTGTCTCACACGATGAAGCCCCAAGCGACCAATACTTTCTCATTAGTTGAGCATCGTAAGTAGGTGGTGGGTGAACCAATATAGTTGATCTAGTATACTGCATAACACAAAAGAACAATTTCATTTACCAAATACGCAAGATTTCTACCTAAAAAAATTTGCTTACAAATGCTCGACTCTATGCTTGCATATGTATTAGCAATGATGATTCCAAAGTCTAGATTCCTACTTAATACAATCATTGACAATGTCGTGCACCTCATGATGAGCAATATTTTCACGTGGCATCAGCTCTGGTTATAAAATTGTGTTTCATGCTCAATTGCTCTTCATATAGTGATTGAAGTTGCCAACTAGCTATGAATATATCAATGAGAAATTTTTTTAAGTGCGAGAAAGAGAAAGAAAGAGAGAGAATTACGAGTACGGCTTTGTGTGCAGGCAGGAGAGGCCCGTAGCAAGGTCTGAGATGGATATCAGGAGGAGTTTGTTCTCTGAATGAAGCATCAAATCCATCGAGGAATTCACTTTTCATTCTCATCAGTTCTTCAGTTTTCATAACACGCCCATGCTCTGTTGTTGGTTGGAACTAACAAAAGAATAAACATGTATCAATCAATATATAGGCTTTAATTTCAACTGTAAATCAGTGTAATTATTATAATAGTGAAACTGCCTTATTTTATATATATATGGTACTTTTCCAATCAGGAATCCCTGATTTTAATAAGATCAGGGATTAATAAAAATACAAAAAAATTTAGATTTTATTATACTACATGATAAAATATAATGCATTGAAATATGTATTTATTTTATCTTTTAGCTAATCCCTGACTTTATTAAAGTCAGGGATCCCTGATTAGAAAACTACTGTATATATATATATATATATATATAAGAAAGGGAGGACGAGACTGCTCCCAAACAAGAGTCCCTGGGGTCTAAGAGGAATGGATTTGTTTTCACATTCCTCGTAAAAGCAGCGATCTCATGCTTCAAATTATTAAGTTGGGGCATGAAATCCCAGCATGGGTAGATCGAGTTTCTCTCGAGCGGTCCGAGACCAACCTTGACCGACGACCATCCATTGGAGGCGACTTCCATGTCGGCTCCCAGATCAAAAAAATATATAAATATAAACAAACTAGATTAGAAAACAATACCTTGAAAATGAGGTCTAGCGCACGTGAAGCAAGTGAGGAATCGGCTGTAGCCCATCTTTGTGGTAGCAGGATGTCGCTGTCGCTGTATTCGAAGTCGTCGCCGAGATTGACGGTGTCGTCGCCGCGATCGTCAGCGGCTTGGCGCAGTGAGTCGCTATCGTCGCTGTATTCGAAGTCGTCGCCGAGATTGACGGTGTCGTCGCCGCGATTGTCGGTGGCTTGGCGCAGTGAGTCGCTATCGTCGCTGTGAGGGGTTTGTACGTTCGTTGTCTGGTGGCCGTCTGGTCTTGCATGCATGGTAGTTTGGGCTTGCGCGTACTTGGGAATTGGGAAATTTATAGGTTATGATTTTCTTTCTTTCTTTGGTTTTGTTTTACTGTCGTGGCCTTTTATACATGTTTTGTCTTGAGTTTTCGACCCCATATGTTTTCAGTAATCCATTTTGACCCATAAATTTTGGCTTTATGATGTTTAGCCCCTTCTCTAGCTTGTTAATCATAAGTTAATCCAAAAACCGGGCAGAGTGTACCGTTATTTACGTTAGCGCTCCATTATCTTTCAGTTTCTTTATCAATTGAAGTACCATGTTTCTTCCCCTTCCCCAGATGGTATTAGTACTAATCAATTGAGAAAAAAACAAATAAATTTTGGATGGGAAATTTCCGCCACTATTTTTTTTTTTGGGGGAAATCCACGTAATTTCTACACAATAATTATATTAAATTCTCATTATTTTACAAAATTACAAATTAACAAAATTTTCATTATTTTATAAAATTATGAATTAACAATAAATTTAAAAAGTTTAGTCTTTTAACAATTTTTAGCTACTTATGGTATCTTTTTTTTTTTTGAAACTAAACTACTTATGGTATCTTTATGATAAGTTTAATTTAGTTATTTTATCTTTGTAATATAAAATCACTAAATTATCCTAAAAACATGTATCATTCCATGGGAATGGAGGAATTTAGGTCAGGTTTTTACTTTTTTTTTTAATTTATAAAAGGTTGGATTTTATATCTATTTTTTTGACCCCATCTATTTTTGATAATCCATTTTGACCCATATAGTTTAGCTTTCTGAAGTTTAGCTGCTTCTCTAACTTGTTAATTGAAAATTAATCAATTAAAACTAAAAGCCAAGCCGAGTAGACTATTATTTCCTTTATGCGGTCTATTATCCTTCAGTTTCTTTATCATTTTTATCTCATATATATGTAAATTATTAGCCTTTACTTTCTTAATTTTTTTTTTGTTTTTGTTTTTGTCTTACATTACATAATCTAAACGAAATTTATCAAGCATCCAGTTTAAGTTCACCTTGTTATAAAAAAAATACAATAAAATTTGAATTTATTTATTTTTCTACCTTAAATTTATAATTTGTATCAATTGTCTACCAAAACATTAACCCCTATTTGTACTTGATAAGGTCATAAGGGTACTTTAGACATTTAATGTGCTAAATAAAAAATAAAATAAAAATTATTAGTGATTCGTCATATTAGAAATGCTGCTAAATTTTGAATTTATTCAAGGGTAGGGCTATTTGAACCTACCAAAATACTCTCTCCACCCATCACTAAAATTTAAAAATTAATATTTTACTATACAACCCTCTTAAATGTCAAACACATCCTTATTTAAATAAATTATTATGATAGCATTTTCTTAATAAATAAAAAAGAAAATGCGAACAAAGCGCATGCATTCTCTTTTCTCTCGCTTTGTGGATCTCTCCCTCTCAATTGAAATCACAAGAACTCAACTGTAGATGCATTGGTGAGAGAGCAATTTGGCATTTAATTGAGCATATACAACATATTTATTTTCTCTAGTGATCAAAGCAATTCATAGAACTCGAAAGAGTATAAGAATAGCAAATAGAGTTTCACCTCATATCTCTTATTGTTGTTTATTTAGTTATAACATCATGAACAAAAATATAAAATTAATAGAAACCGCAACAAATTGCAATTATTACTCATTGAGAGGTTGGCGAAGAATTGTGGGGGGGGGGGGGGGGGGGGAGGGGGAATCCTTGAAGCACAATAAACAATTTTTTTCCCAAAGGAGTGAACTTTTTAGCAACCATTTTCTTTAATTTTGTGATTAAATTCTTTTCGATAAGTTGGTTTTGCTTCTCTATGATGATAAATTAATTTAATGTTACAAAAATTAGTGTTAGGGATGGATGAACATGTCAGTTCTTGGTGGAGATTTGTGTAAAAAGTAACTAAAATATTTTATTTAATGATATTATCATGTCTTTTTTGGTAAATTACTAAATAGGTATTATAGAAATAAAATTGATTTAAAAAAAGTGGGTGTTGAGAGTATTTAGATGGGTTCAAATAGTTTCACCCTTTGTTCAATATTCTATCCTAAATTTATAATTTCTATCAAATGAATGTTAACAGTTGTTTATACTTGATACATCGTAAGGGTAATTTAGACATTTAACATATTAATAAAAGACAAAATAATAGTTTAAAATATAAAAAACATTATTTTTCATAATCAATATTCAATTGAATACACTTAGCACTCTAATTTCTTGCTTAATTAAAAAAAAATATAGTTTTTCTTCACAAATTTACATCACCATATTTTAAATTATATGTTAAGTCATCTGTCAGATAATTGTGATACAAAATATATATTTTTATCCTGCACAAAGGATCCAATGATCCCTCCATTTGTTGGTTTGTCGTCATCAGTGCTTGCCGCTTGCTTTCGCTTGAAATATCCTCACATTGCTTCGCCAGCAATGGCCTCTCCAACCCCGGCACATTGTAATAATGTTACACTATCAAACACATATTATTCTAGTCAGTAAAGATTCCAGGTAAGAAAACAAATTAAATAATTCCTTAATACAATTCTTGCTATGATTATTTTTCTTGTTGAAATTTAATTGTTGGATTTTGATGCAAGAAGCTAGTAAAAGTTGCGACGAGACCGTAAGAAAGTCGTGTGCTGAAAATCGATAAAGCTGACGCTAAAACAAATGAACTTGATTTTCTCAGGAAAAAGTTCAGCACTCGCGAGCTTTAATAATTTTTACCACTTTTCATCTCTTCTTAGATGCCTCTATAGAGGACATCACAAGTCTACACAGGGCTTATAAAGGACATCACAAGACCTACAAAGGACTCACATAATATTCATCTAAGTTGACAATTCAGTTTGTATAGGAGTGTTTGTATAACTGTTTATGGTTGTCTTGTTACTGATATACTTAACCCAAAATCAATTATTGTTTATGTGGGATAATGTATGAATATTTTTAACAATATCGAATAAGACCAAATGTCTAAATCTAGATGACGTCCAGACATGAAAGACTTTTTGGTGTTATCTGTTGGGATTATGCTCTCTTTAAAGCACATTGATTTATTTATTTTCTAATTAATAAAATATTTAAGATATTTTATAAAAGACTTAATTGCATAGATATTTTGAATAAGGTCCATTTAATCATATTATATGTATTTATGCGATCATCATATGGATTCACAGAAGACATAAATACAAGTTATCTTATGATTAAATAAATTAAGTTCACAATTGATAAATAGAGTTGGACGCTCTATTTATTTTTAAACTGTAGTAAATTCATTAAATAATTTATTTTAATCATATATGAATTTATTGATGTAGTTTGACTACATTGAACCGGATCACATATGAAATTTAATTAATCTTGAAATGATTATCATGCTTATTAAATCTCATAGGTATTGATTTTATTGCAATCTTAATCTTGAGTTAATTATAGTTTCATGTTTGTGATTATCATTTCATTTGAGTTACCAATGGGCGCGACATATATTTGTAGTTGTTGATGCTGAAATATGCTCGCCCTTCGCCCGACCAGATCTTTTCACCAACGTTTATGTGGTCTATAGAGAAGATGTCACCTTCTTCCCGTTTCAACGATTGCCTGAGTCCCTGGGGGTTAGAATCACCCTTTCTCCTCTTTCTAAGCCTGCGTTCACAAAAATAGATCAGAGACGCCAGTGTTTTTACCGGTGTAAACCCTCCGATGCTTAAGTTAGCACAAGGTGTTTACAGGAAAACAATGTAATCTAAATTATATGATTTCTTATAATGCTCTCAAGAATTTGTATGGAATGTGATCTGGTTTCAATTTGTCAGAGTTTTCCCTTTTACCCTCAATTTTTCTCCCCCTTTTTCATCGGTCTCCTGGCTTCTTATAGCCGTTGCCCCACGTCCTATGACCACTTTGCCTTCCCTTGATTTAGAACCTATGGGAAACCATAGTGGACCGGCGTCGGGCTCTGGTGAAAATCGCGGTTCTGAGGGGGCTGGGGTCCCTGATGAAGAGGGTGATGGTGAGGAGAGCAGACGCTTACCCCATTGACTACATTACTTGTGCCACCACCGACACTGACCTGCTTCGGCTAAGAAATCTTTACAATATCCCTGAGAAGGTTCTCCTTGTTATCCCTGGAAAAGGTGATGTCCCCAGTCGTCTTCCAAAAAAGTACGTGACAATGCATCTGGAGAGCTTCAAGTTAGGGGCTCGGTTGCCCCTTCAACCTTATTTTGCCAGGATATTAGGTGGCATGCATCTGGCTCCAGGTCAGCTTCACCTGAACGGGTAGATGGTTCTTTCAGCCTTGTATGTGCTATGGGAAAGGTGTGAACTTGAGGAGCCTTCCCTGATGGAAGTAAAACATTAGTATCAACTGAGGAGCAGCCTAAAGGAAGCAGGCTTGTACTACTTCATGTCAAGCTCTGGGAAGAGGAAGCCTATCACCGGCTTTCCTTCCTCATGTAAAAACTAGAAGAATAAATTTTTCTTTGTTGGGGGAAACTGTTGTCCAACGATCCATTTGCTTGGTGGTGATATTCACCTTCCAATGTGTTTTGTCACCCCAAGTCGTTTATTTTTCTGCACACCTTATGTATCTAATCGTCACTTATTTTTTCTTTAACCTTGTTTATTCTTTCAGAGTCATGGGGTCTGATCAAGAGACTTGATGACTATCAGCTGTTGAAAATGGAAACTGCTTTGGTGAACGCGTCTTCCCGTCAAGATCTTATGTCGTCAACAAATCTTGTCGGGTCACGCCTAGTAGACGTAGCTGCCGGGATGGATAACAAGATCCTTAGTGCTATGTCTAGGAAACATTCTAGAGGATCAAGTAGCTCCAACAATCCCCCTCTTCTTTGAAGAAGAACAATATTGGTTCTTCTAAGACTCCGACTCCTACTCTGCCCCCTCCTCCACCTCGAAAGAATGGCAGGGAGAAGGTTAGCGACAAGAGTCCTGAGGTCAGTGTTTAATCTAGAGACCGATCCTTTCCTCTTCCGCATCGGGACCAGGGTGACTATCTGACCCCGTACCAGAGGGACTATGGCAAGTCAGTGGGACCCAAAATGGTCAAGGATATTGAAAGCATGAACTTTAGCGAATTAGCTAGTTCTGTTCAGAGGGTCTCTTTTAAGCTAGCTACTTTGGTTTCTTGCTACAAGAACAGGTCCACGCGCCATGAGAGGAGGCTTCAAGCTGATAACCAGGACTTGAAGAAAAAAGCTGAGTCTGCTGATCGCTCGAAGGAAAAGCTGCTTGATCTGCATAAGCAGATCATGGACCTGGAGGAGAAAGCGGCCATTGCTAAGTCCAACTCCTCCAAGCTTGAGAGCGAGTTGGGTGTCTTGAAGTCTGATCTCCAGGCTACTCAAAGTGAGCAAGATACATTGAAGATGGCCCTTGAGGAGCAAATCAAGTCCTTGAATAAGCAGGTAGCCGAGTTGAAAGGTAAAACTGCTGAGGTGGACGATCGGCTGGATGCAGAGTATAACTCCGGGCTTGCCTTTTCCTATAAGTGCATCATGTTTGTGCTTAAGGAAGAATATCCAGAGCTTAATATGTGCAAACTGGAGGCGGGAGTGCAGAAATATATGGCAGGGGATAAGGGCCAAGGGGACCAGGATCAGGTTGAGGCTCCTTAAGGTGTGGTACAGGAGGAGGAAGCAGGGGATCGTGCTCTGGAAGCAGGTCAGGGGTCAACGCCTGCTCTTCCAGAAGCCGCTGGTCCTCCTTTTTCCGAGATTGCTGATCCTTCTCCTTCTGAGGCTGCTGACCTTTATAATCCTTAGGCTTGCTTTTTATGTAAATTCTGAATTTTTTGTTTGTTTACAAACATCTGAATGTTTATAAACCTTTGATGCTTTCCGGTTGCTTTCTTGCCCTAGTTTTGCTTACGGGTTGTTTCTGCAAATTACCTTAAAAATATGTTTGCTTGTCTTGAGTGATCAAGGAAAAATAGGCGATTCCTTGCCTTAACGATTTCGTAGAATTTTGCCTGTTGGTCCTTTAACGACCGAGCAGGAAGAGACACTTGCTTGCTTTAACAACTTAATAGTCTTTGCCTGCTGGTCCTTTAGTCGACCGAGCGGAAATAGGCTTTTGCTTACCTTGACCAATTTAATGGATTTTGCCTGTTGGTTCTTTAGTCGACCGAGCAGGAATAAGCACTTGCTTGCCTTAATAAATTTAATGGATTTGCCTGCTGGTCCTTGAGGCGACTGAGCAGGAATAGACACTTGCTTGCCTTAATAAATTTAATGGATTTGCCTGCTGGTCCTTGAGGCGACCGAGCAGGAATAGACACTTGCTTGCCTTAATAAATTTAATCTAACCAGGGAGCTTTGTGCTGAATTAATCTTCATTAAACTTTCCATGGATTACAAGAGGTGAAATACATGCGTGTGCTACAATTCATCATGCACTTAACAGAAATAACTTAGCGGAATAAAACTTGGTAAAGCATTTCACTTACTGGAAATATTTCTTCAAGTGCTCAGCATTCCACAACTTCTTCACATCTCGTCCATCTAGGTAAGTCAGCTTGTAAGCTCCAAGGCCAATTGTTCGTACTACCCGGTACGGGCCCTCCCATTTTGGGCCAAGAACGCCATGATTAGGATCTCTTGTGTTTTGGTTCACTTTTCTAAGTACCCAATCTCCTGCTCGGAACTGCCTCATGCGTACATTCTTGTTGTAGTAGCGCATGATTCTTTGCTGGCATTGGGCCACTCTCTGCGAGGCCCCTTTTCTCTTTTCTTCCAGCAGGTCCAGGCTTATGTAGATCTGCTCGTTATTTTGTTCCTCGTTGAAATACTCTGTCTGATGTGTTCCCACCCCGATTTCTGCTGGGATTACTGCCTCATGACCGAAAGCTAAGGTGAACGGGTTTCTCCCGTGGCAGTTTTGTGGGTTGTCCGGTAGGCCCATAACACTCCTGGTAGCTCGTCGACCCAAGCTCCATTCTTCTCTCCCAGCCTTGTTTTCAGGAGTTTCTTTATTACTTTGTTGGCTGCTTCTACCTGTCCGTTTGCCTGGGGGTGTGCCGGGGTACAAAACTTCAGATCTACACCCAAGTTTTGGCAAAATTCTCTGAAGTTGTGGTTGTCAAACTGCCTCCCATTGTCTGTTATGATGGCATAGGGGATCCCGTATCTACAAATGATATTCTTCCAGATAAAATCCGTTATCTTTCTCTTCATGATTTGACTGAGGATTCGCACTTCTACCCATTTAGTAAAGTAATCTATAGTCGCAATTGCATGTGTTGCGGCTTCTCGGCCTTTGCATAATGGGCGATTCAGGTCAATTCCCCACTGGGCAAAAGGCCATGGAGATGACATAGCGGTTAGCCTTTCTGGGGGCTGAGCGGGAATCTTCGAGAAGCTTTGACAGACTTTGCAGTTTTTTGCCATCCCCCTCGCATCTTGGTGCATAGTTGGCCAAAAGTATCATTGCCGAAGTGCCTTGAAGGGCAAAGTCCTTGCCCCCGAGTGGTTGCCGCATATTCCTTCATGAATCTCCTTTAGCACATAATTTACTTCCTCGTCATCCAAACATCTCAAAAGGGGTAAAGTGAATCCTCGGCGGTAGAGTACCCCATCGAGTAGCATATACCTTGCTACCCGACATTTCAACTTCCTTGCTTGCTTCCTGTCCTCTGGTAAAATGCCATCGCGGATGTATGAGAGAATCGGGTCCATCCAGGATTTTTCGGTGCTCACCCGCATTATTTCTACCTCATCTTCTATGCTTGGCGAGGTCTTTACTTCTAATGGAACAGACTTGGGTAACTTTGGATCCGTAATTACGGCAATTCTAGTCAATATATCTGCTCAGTAGTTTTCATTCCGGCATATATGCTTTATTTCTACTTCTTGGAAAAGCCCAACCATCTGCTTTGCCTTCTTCAAATAAAGCTCTATATTCTCTTCTTTTGCTTGGAATTGTTCACTGAGCTGATTACAGACTAACTGGGAATCTGCTCGGATTTCTATCCTTTCTGCTCGTAGTGCATGTGCTAGCCCAAGCCCAGTGATGAAGGCTTCATATTCGGCTTAGTTATTTGCGAGCTGGAATTTGAACTTTACTGCATAGGATACCTCGGCCCCTTCTGGACTTCGTATTACTACTCCTGCTCCGGACCCCTGTTCACTATGTGACCTATCAACCATTACCAGCCACACCCCCATTGGTTTCTTCTGTTCAACTGGTTGCTCCTCCTGAACTTCTTCCCCTAGTTCAATACGGTCAACCATAAAATCGGCCAGGGCTTGGGCTTTGATTGCTCCTCGTGGTCTGTAAGATAGGTCGAATTCGCTCAGCTTTACAGACTATTTTACTAGCCGGCTAGATGCATCTGGTTTTTGGAGCATTTGCCGAAGAGGTTGATCAGTCATCACTACTATCGGGTGGGCCTGAAAATATGGTCTGAGCTTGCATGCTGCCGTTATTAAAGCGAGCGCCCATTTCTCCATCAGTGGATATCTAGTTTCTGCGTCCACCAGGGCCTTGCTAGTGTAGTACACAGGGTGTTGCTTTCATTCTTCTTCTCTGACTAATCCCGAGCTGGTAGCCCATTTAGAGACAACCAAGTACAAATACAGCTTGTCACCTTCTCTTGGAGTCGATAGTAATGGGACACAGGCAAGATATTCCTTCAGTTGCCTGAATGCCTCCACACATTCTGATGTCCACTCCATTTTCCTCCCTTTCTTTATGGTTTGGAAGAAAGGGTGACATTTATTCGTGGCTCGTGAGATAAACCGGTTCAATGCTGCCAACTTTCCTGTAAGGCTCTGCACCTCCTTAACTGTTCGGGGGGACTTCATTTCTGTTACTGCCCATATTTTTTTCGGGTCGGCCTCGATCCCTCCGTGGTTCACTAGGAACCCCAAAAATTTACTCGAGCTAACTCCAAATGCACATTTCTCTGGATTCAACTTTATTTGGTATTTCCTCAGCAGTTCGAAGGTCTCTTCCAAGTGTTTCACATAATCCATCGGTTCTTTAGACTTCGTGATCATATCATCCACGTATACCTCCATAGTGTGATCGATCAATGGCTTGAAAATCTTATTCACCAACATTTGATAGGTAACCCCTGCATTTTTTAGGCCAAAGGGCATCACCATGTAGCAAAACAAATCTATGTTAGTTATAAAGGTGGTACTCTCCTCATCTTTCTCGTCTATGGGTATCTGGTTGTATCCTGAAAAGGCATCCATGAAGTTAAGTAGACTATGACCCGCCGTTAAGTCAACCAATTGATCTATTTTAGGTAGGGGAAAGCCATCCTTTGGGCATGCCTTGTTAAAGTCTGTAAAATCTACACACATTTTCTATTTCTCGTTGGCCTTTTTTACCAACACTACATTGGAAATTCACTCCGGATATTTAGCCTCCTTTATGAATCCTGCTCTCAACAGCTTTTTTACCTCGGCATTTATGGCCTCATACATTTCCTGGTTAAAGCACCTATTTTTTTGCCTCACCGGTCTTGCCCCTTTCCTGATTGCCAACTTGTGGCAAGCTATCCCGGGATTAATTCCTGGCATGTCCTCATGCTACCAGGCAAATATATCTGCATGGGACTGTAGGCACTTCACCAGCTCACCTTTTATTGCCTCGCCCAATCCTGACCCGATCCTTACCACTCTACTCGGGTTACTCTTGCTCACCAAAACCTCCTCCAGTTTCTCAGCTGGCTCCTGGTGACCCTTTTTAGAATCTCCTCGGTTATCCAAAGTGGTAACTTGTAATGTTTCCTTGACGGCTGTAGCGTAGCAACTTCTTGCCATTCTCTGATCATCTTTTACTACGCCCACAACCCCGTTCACTTTGTATTTCAACGCCAGATAATGTGTGGATATAACGCATTGGCTTACCCTCATGAAAGGTCGCCCCAGTATCATCTGGTAAGGGCTTTTCTCTTCCACTACTATAAAGTCCAGCATCACTGTCTTTTCAAATGGTTTCGTTCCCACAATAATCGGCAGCTCGATGATCCCCATGTGGGTCAACCGTCCTCCTCCAAATCCCTTCAAAGATGTGTTCGCTCGTTCCAATTTCAAATATGCAATTCCCATATCGTTTAGGGCCGACTTAAATAGTATGTCGACCGAGCTGCCCGTATTCACCAGCATTCGTCGGAATTCTTTACCCGCCACTATCGCCCTAATCACCAGTGCATCCTTATGAGGGTATAAGACACCCTATTCATCATCATCCGTCCACATAATGGGAACTTGCCTTACTTTTGCCCTCTTGGCTGTTGGCAAATTGAAAAGCACCTCTTTGCTAGTCAGAGCATATCTCCCATAATGTTTCCGTGCCCTGTTCGAATCTCCAGCCAATGTCGGCCCTCCTGCTATCACCCGGATAGTTGGCTGCTCACGCTCTAGACTCCTCTCAACTCCATCATCCAGCGTATATTGTGATTCAATGATAGGGGACACTCCATCTACATATTCATCCAAGTACTGGTTCCTCATCAAGTCCTCCACCTGAGTCTTCAGGTCACGACACTAGCTGATAGTGTGACCATGAGTGTCGTGGAATTTACAGAATTTGCTTTTATCATGTTTGTGAGCGGGCTTGGTTACAAGGGCTGGAGGGTACATCAGGATTCGTCCCTCGATCCTCTCATACAACCCCTCTATAGAGACTTTCAATAGGGTATACTGCTTATACGCCAAGCTTCGAACAATCAGTTGGACCGCTCGGCTCTCATGGATATCGTCCCGGGCTGGTATTGTAGGTAGCTGGTTTGGTCGACCAGCCCTGGGGTTAACTGCATGCAATGCCCTGGGAGCGTTGTGATAAGGATGGACAGCCATCTACCGAAATTCTCGTTGTCGCTCCAGGAATGGGAAGCGTTGAGGCTGAGCTCGACTGTGTTAGAACTGTTGTGGTCTTTGGGATATGGGATAAGGGTGAGGCCGAGCTGATATTCCTCCCATTACTGATGGTTCCCCTAGCTCACTTTCCTGACCCGCTCCCACTCAGGGTTCTCTTTTCCTTTCGCCTCAGCTCCTCTAGCTGTTCACTTTTTATCCTTGCCATTTTTTTCTATTCAATTTCTATGTCTCTCCCCGCCTGGTCATACCTCGCCGAATAATTCTGAACGATGAGACTTCTCAAGTTGTACCATAATCGGCCTATTCTCACACCCTCTTTTAATCCCCTCAATGCCTGCGGGTGATTGAAAGCTCTCAGATCAAACACGACCCGATGGTATCTTTTCACAAAATCCCGAAGGGATTCGTTTTCCTCCTGCTTCATCCCCACTCCTTCATATCGTCCTCTGGGGCTACCGCTCCTCGGAACTGCTCGGCCAACTCTTGGTACATCTGCTCATATCCCCTTATACTTCCTCGTGGCAGCTTACGGTACAATTCTCGGGCTCGTCCCTCTAGTGTCAATGGGAACACCCTGTACCTCTGAGCTGATGTCAGCCCCTGCACACCTGTCATGTCATTGAAACGCTCAATATGCACTAACGGGTCACTTATCCCGGAGTATTTGAGGTCAGGAAATCAAAAATCTCTTGGGATTACGGTACCCATGATCTCGCCTGATAGTGGAGATTCTTCATCCAGCATTATCCTCCAGCTCGGGGGCTTTCTCTTGCCCTGGATCTCATCCATCACCTGCGCTAACCTGCGTACCTCACCCTTCAATTCTAAAGCACGGTCAGGGTCGTGCGCAACTATCTGATCTCGCTCCTGCTCGGCATTATGCAACCGCTGTCTGAGCTCACCTTCATCAATATTCGCTCCTCGACCATCAATTTCCAGAACCTGCCCAGAGTGAGACTGATCTCTTCCTTTATCCACGCGCTCTCCTGGGATCCGACCTGCACTTCTATGGGGATGCACCCCATAGGGTTGGTCTACCAGCGGAGGGATCTCCTCGGTTTTACGTCTCTATAGGCTGGGTTCCGCCACGGCTTTGTCTCTCACCATGGTGGTCTCACAGTCCTTTCTCCACTCATCCCTCAACTCATGCAATATAGCAGTGAGAGTCTCCATTTACTTCTCCATCTGTTCCATTCGATCTTGCATAATCCTCTCTCTAGCTTCATTTGCGATCTCTCGGAGAGTGATCGTTTCACTAGTTTCATTGTCGCCACCTAAGGCATCATTCTTTGTCACATCCATAGCTGATCGTTCGCTGCTCTTCTGATGACTACTAACTTAGTGGTAGCTTTTTATCCAGCTCCCCACAGACGGCGCCAAAATATTGATGCTGAAATCTGCTCGCCCTTCGCCTGACCAGATCTTTTCACCAACGTTTATGTGCTCTATAGAGAAGATGTCACCTTCTTCCTGTTTCAACGATTGCCTGAGTCCGTGGGGTTGGAATCACCCTTTCTCCTCTTTCTAAGCCTGCATTCACAAAAATAGATCAGAGACGCCGGTGGTTTTACTGGCATAAATCCTTCGATACTTAAGTTAGCACAAGATATTTACGGAAAAACAATGTAATCTAAATTGTATGATTTCTTGTAATGCTCTCAAGAATTTGTATGGAATGTGATCTGGTTTCAATTTGACAGAGTTTTCCCTTTTACCCTTAATTTTTCTCCCCTTTTTTCATCAGTCTCCTGGCTTCTTATAGCCGTTGCCCCACGTTTCTGCGTATTCTTCATGCCCCCCTTTTTCCGGTGATGGCAGACCCTCATGGGTCTGCAACCACTGGATCGTGGGTAAACGTGGGATGCCATGTTCTTCCCAACGGTTCGGGGCATAGCGAAACTGTCGCGATTTCGTGAGATCGTGTGCCCTTTCTTTGGGTGATGAGCATCTTGCCGATATATATCTCTGGTCGGTGGTTGTCTCTAGTCGGCACTTGCCTGTATAAGATGTTTTGCCAGGACTCTCTTCGTGCCCTTCAGCTGAGGAGATTCGCCTCAGGGTGAGAGATGAGGGCATGGCTGAGCTGGTACTTTTCATTACTCAACAGTAGTCAAGATTTCTCAGTATCTTGGTGGAAGGAATTATGAGCAGTGAGATTATAAATTAACAATATAGAATTTGTACAACACATCTTGACAAGTTTTCGGAACTTGATTATAGAATTCTCTGGTTAGAGTATGTCAACATAATTAGTATGTTGAAAATAATCTTTAGAAAAAACCAGCAAGTGTTAAGGAACAAGATGTAATTAAATTGATTGGACAGTTGAGATATCAATTTAATTAGCGATGTGGTACAAATGATTGTTCAGTAAGGAAATCAATGTGGTATGGATCGAATTATTATTCGAGAACATTATCCTAGATAGCATTCAATTATAGAGGTTAGTTCCAATCTTTTAGTGGAGTAGATTTTGAATTAAATAATTGGGCTAGTTTAATTACAGACCTAATTATGGTTGCCACTATTGTATGTACCCATATGATCCCCAGGTTAGCTAATTTAATTAACTGTACCACTACTGGATTAATAAGCAAGATAACTAGCTATTAGGGTTCAAAGTCTAAATTTATTATTTAGTGAGATGCTCCATTTAATATACTTGTGTGTAAGGGGTCTTGTGTTATTTTACAAGGTGGGCCCCTATAACAAGAACAAGTAACACCACTTTTAGTTTTTATTTTTTTTAAAGTTAAATCAAATTTGATTTAATAGAATTAAAAAAAAGAATATAAAAATAGAGCCTAGGGTTTTCAACCAAATAAAGATATAAAAGGGTTTGTTTTCTCTAAAAGGAGAGAGTAGCCACAATATACAAATCAGAGGATAGAGTTTTTCTTTCTAACTTTGAGAGGAAAAATTTTCTCTTGCTAGTTGCTTTTAGCAGTGATAAAGGTACGCACACGTCAAGTGCAGATCTAACTTGAGTCATAACCTGAAAGATCATTGGTGACAGATCATGATCTAATAAGATTGGTGGTTACGAATCGTGATATGGGAGCCTAGTTTACTTCAATGAAAAAAGAAAGGTACAATTTCTAGATTATGTTAATTTTATATATTGTATAAGAATTGTGATCCAAATATTTCCACTGTAAAATATTTTTTAATCCAACAATTGGTATCAGAGTAATCTCATATTAATATATAGAGTTACTATATGAAATCAATCTCTTGTATTATGTGTATAAGATGAGTGGCACAAATTTTATATATTATTTAATTATGTTAATGAATATAATTATTGAGCATATTGAAGGTTATCTCAATTCATGGTTAGATATTTATTTGTATCAATTTTATGGATTTATAACAAGAGAGGTGGTCAATTTTCACCATATTTCTCTCTTGATTATTTTAATTTCTTGTTATTAGATTCTTAATTTGAAAACCATTTATGGTATAGGAGTTCTTGTAAAAATTATTTTTATTATAAAATAATGTAAAGAAAACAAAGAAAAGTTGATGGCGGCAAGGAGAAGAAGAAACGGCAGCTCCTCTGGAATTGGCAGCCAAAAGCATGAAGGGATGGACGGTTTCTTTTGGAGTTTTTCATGAGACACCCTATTTTCTTACTAATTTGTGTGTTCTGTCAAAGTTTGAAATTTGGTAGCATTTAATTCCAACAATATATGCTGGTGGCGACTGAAAGAAAAATAAGTAATTTATGGTTTTGCGTTTATACCCCATGACAGCCTACAGCTTCACTATTTTATGGTTCAGCCTAAGTATTTTGGGTTTTAGGCAGAAAACTTTAAATTTATTTATATTAGATCCAAGCCCATTAATTGCTATCAATTGGATAATATAAATAGAAATTTAATAAGCTCAATAGTTATTATTTGTCTAAATTTATTTATATTGTTCCCAAGCTCATTTAAGGGATTTCAAAATTGGGTTATATAAATGAAAATTTAGTAGATCAATAATAAAATTTATTTGGCTCAAGAATTTTTGAAGATAAATTTTGGCTTATTTTATTAAACTAATTGGGTTAGGATTTTATAAAAAAAAGGTATTTAAAAATAAGACCTAATAGAATTTTTTTTTAAAAGGTGCCCAAATTTAAATTTAAAAATTGAACCAAGGATAAATTTTAAAAGCCCAAAAGTCCCCAAACCAATAGTTATGGATAAGAGCAATACAAGGAAAAGAAAAAAGAAAGGCCCAATAGATGTTAGGCTTATAGATTAAGTCGATTTTTTCTTAGGAAAACTATGAATTGTGATTGTTTAATTGCTTTTATCTATATGTTATGTTTGGTTGATAACATGCTATGATAACATGTCATATAGAATAAGAAATGCCACTTTATGCATCATAATATTGGTATTATACAATATATGCCATCTATAGATTATGAATATATATATATACACCTCGACTTTATGATACGGTATTGCTCCCTATGGAGGGTATATATATTAAATATTTTATTTGATGAACTTCTTTACAGATAAGATTGAAATATTTTTCAATCTTTTGATCACCTTAACGATGGCTGCATGATATGAAAGACACGTAGATTGAAACAATAGTTATACACTCAACAAAAATTTGATATTAGCCTTCCCAACGAAGATATGTTAACAAATTTTGGCCCTAAAAGATAACGATAATTATTTATCATGTTTCGACATGAAAGTAAATAATCTAATGGTTAATTGGGTTTTGTAAGTGTAGGCATGAATTCCCCAATGGATAGCTTGCCAAAGCGATATTAGATTATCGTTACAATAAAATAAAATGCATTTGTGATTTTTTACATTTTAGATTATTTATTGTGAACATTATTTGTTTCAAAGTGTTTATGCATGTCTATTTTATTTTTCAGAAAATGTCTTCCCTAAGCCTACTCACCATTATTCTGAGTCAAAACAAACTCACTAGCGAGAGCTACATAGATTGGAAATGAGATCTATTTATAGTCCTAACTGCTGAAAATTATAAATATGTCTTAACCCAGCCATGCCCTCCTGAACCAGTAAAGGACGCTAGTAGAAATCAGAGGAGGCTTTATGAGAAATGACAAAAAGCTAATAAAATGGTAAAAAGCTACATTTTAGGCTCGATTTCTAATATTCTGCAGACCAAACATCAGAATATGGAGACAATCACTGAAATAATGGAAAGTCTCCAAGAGATGTTTGGTTAGAATACTCACTCTGTGAGACAAGCGGCATTGAAGATGTTATGAACTCCAAGATAGGAAAGGGTACAAGAGTTCGTGATTATGTCCTAAAAATGATGGACTATTTGAATGAGGTTGAGATTCAGGGTGCACAGATCGATGATAATTCAAAGATTGACATGGTGCTAGAATCTCTGTTTGAAACATTCAAGGAGTTTAAGGTAAATTATAATATGAATAAAAGAAATATGACCTTAGCAGAATTGATAAATTTAGTTGAAGAGATTTATCTTGTTGAAAAATCTCAAGGAAGCATTAACCTTATTGAAAAATGTACTTCTTCTAAGCTTAAGCCAAAAGGCAGAAAGAAGAAAGTTGGAAAAAAAAAAGAAATCGTCTACTAAGAAAGATGGCAAGCTGAAAGGCAAGTTCTTCAACTATGGTCAAAAGGGTCACTGGAAAAATGATTGCCCTAAGATTGTGAAATCAAGAATGGGAAATCTTTTAGTCATAGAGACATGTTTAGTTCAGAATCCTGTTGATACTTGGGTCCTGGATTCTGAAGCAACTAATCATATTTGTAATTCACTTTCTTGGTTTCAGGAAACCAGAAAACTAAGTGAAGGAAGCATCAAGCTGCAATTAGGGACAAGCCTGTTTGTGTCAGCAGTGAAGACTGGATCTATTTTATTATCTTTTAATAATGAGACTTTAGTTTTGAATATTTGTCTTTATGTTTCAGACATTAAGAGAAATTTAAATTTAGTAGCTTGTTTGCCAAAACAATGGTACACTATAAGTTTTAGTTCCTCTATTTCTATTTTGAAAAATAATAGACTAATATGTTCTGTTACATTGGAAGATAATTTATATCATTTAAGTCCTCTGATCCATTCTATACATGATTTTTTCTAACCAATGTTACCTCTAGCATTTGCGCTTGGGTCATATAAAACCTAAATAAGATAAAGAGAATGATCAAAGACAAACTTTTAAGTCCATTGGAAAATGAATCATTGCCACTCTGTGAACCTTGTTTAGAAGGAAAAATGACCAAAAGGCCTTTCTCGGCTAAAGGAATACGTGCAATAATACCACTTGAATTGGTGCATACAGATGTATGTGGACCAATCAATGTACAAGATCGAGGAGGTTATGAGTATTTCATCACATTCACTGATGATTATTCAAGATAGGGTTATGTTTATCTAATGCATCATAAGTCTGAAGCTCTTGAAAAATTCAAAGAGTATAGGACTGAGACAGAAAAGCAATTAGGTAAGAATATAAAGAAACTTCGATCTGATCGATGTGGTAAATATTTCTTAGGAGAATTCAAAGAGTATCTGGTCGAAAATGAGATTATATCTCAGCTAACAACTCTAGAAACACCACAACAAAATGGTGTAGCTAAAAGAACAAATAGAACTCTTTTGGATATGGTGAGATATATGCTTAGTTATTCCATATTGTCTGTCTCATTTTGGGGACTAGCACTAGAAATAACAAGATGCCTATTGGACTTAGTCCCATCTAAGTCAGTGCCTAGAACCCTAATAGAGTTATGCTTAGGTCTCAAACCAAGTTTGAAACATATCCATATTTGGGGTTCACCAGCACATGTGCTAAAACTAAGGGCCGCAAAATGGATTCACGTTTTGAGGTTTGTATGTTTGTTGGGTATCCCAAAAGAACAAATGGATGTTTATTTTATAGTCTTTAAGACAACAAAGTAATTGTGAGTACACATTTCACTTCTCTTGAGGAAGACTATATGAATAACTTCAAACCTAGGAGTAAGACAATACTGGAAGAGTTATCAGGAGATCATGTTGATGCTAAGATTTTAGTACCTGTTAATCAACAAGAAGAAGTGCAACAATATAAACATCACAACATTATCCCTAAATGGCAACCACTTATAGAACCTCGTCATAGTGGGATAACTAGATTACCATAACGATACATGTGTTGGTAAATTTTTACTCAATTGCTATGGATGCCAATGTACAAGTGTACACAACAAGTAATAAAGTGATGAGTATTTAAGATCGTCTTCACAAGGATTGATATTACTAGAAATGCTACAGCAACCACAATAGTGTAATCTACCTTTATTTTAAGATGAATAAACTTAAAGTGATTACTACCTTAATTAACAATTGTAAGGAAATAAAACAAATAATTATAGTAAGGAAATAAATTAGATAAATTGCGTGAAAGAATCAAATGAGAACAAGGTAGTTGAATGATCAAACTCTCTTCATGGGTTGACTGCTTATCATCAAATTAGTATCAGTTGTTACAACAATTCCTACAACACTGGGCAGAATTATTTTGTGTCCTCAGCTATCGCGTGTTGGACTTCTCATACCTTTAAATATCCTAACAATGACCACTTGCTATTCTACTTAAGGCATGGCATTATGAACATCCACTCTCTACCCTACAAGGTGAATACCTATGTCTAATTCTTCATATATCTCAATTTCAAGTATAGCCCTTAGGGGATTTAAGATAAACTTAATCCAGGAAACTCAAATTAAGGTCAAGTATTACTCTAATAATATCTACTAAGACATGCCCTTTTGCGACTCTATCTTAACTTGAACCATTAAATGGGTGGTCAACCGAAATAACAGTTATAATAATAGACACTAGAGTAAAATGCTACAACAATTATATAGCAACTCATAAGAACAATAAAAAAACTCATTTAGATTATTTGTCACTCAACTATAAGCAAGTTTAGTTCATACTTTGAAAAAGAAAAACAAACAGCAAAATATTGGTCACGAAATACATCGGTTCAATCAAAGAGTAAAGAAAAGAATAAGTAGAGAACGACAAAGATTGAATCCAAATAACTCTGTTGGATTTTTCACTGATACAAAATCGGTTCCCTTGAATTCTGATTGTTTTCTTCTATTCCTCTTGATTTTTCCAATGTTAATTCATTGTCGTCGTTTTATGTGATGCGCGCCTCTTTTTATAACTGAAAACTAGGGTAAACAAAAGCCTAGGCATGAGTCAGATTAGGAAACTGTAGGTCGCAATTCTGCAGATATCCCGCGCTCAGGTTTCTCCGTTGTTGTTCCAGGATTGCTACAGCAATGGGTGCTCCAGCAACGGTTATAGCACTGCACTGCTCCAGATTTTATTTCACTTCTTTTGTGGCCATACTCTTCCTCATTTTTGCTAGCCTACTGCATTATCATCTGATAACTCTAAGTAATGAGAGTTATCATAGAACTTTTAGACTTAAATTAATATTACTTAGAGAGTAAATGATGTGTTTCTATTGTTTTTTTGTTACATTTTGCATAAATATTCATTTTAGTTTAGTCTTAATGAATTTTTTTTAATTTAAAGTAATTCGTGCTTAAATTGTGTGCATAATTGTAGATTTCCAGAAGCTTATAATTTATGGAAGGAATGTTGATGCAAAAGGCTTGCAAAAATGAGGAAGAACTTAGCTACAAAAGAATTAAAACAAATCTGGAACAGTACAGTTGCTGTAGCAATCCTGGAACAACGACAGAGAAAATTCCGCACGGGATACTTGCAGAATTGTGATCTGCAATTTCTTAATCTGACTTATGCGCGCCCTAGGCTTCCGTTTACCCTAATTTTCAACTATAAAAGAAGCACACATCATAAGGATTAAAGAGGGCCGTCACCCAAGGAGAAAAACAAAAAGAAACAAAAGAAAAACAAGATTCAAGAGAGAGATTAAAGGCTGCACAAGAGGAGAATTTGCAGAAATCAATTGGGAGCACAATCCTTCTTATTCTTCTCTTGTTTTCTCATTTTTTATTTATTTATGGGGATGTGTTTCATGGTTCAAACTTTGTTCTTTATTTTTCTTTTACGAACCATGAACTAAATTTATTTATGGTTGAGTGATAAACAATCTTGATGGTTTATTGACTGAATATATGTGTTGCTGCATGTTTGCTGTAGTAGTTTGTTTTGATAGTATTTATTTTTATTCATTATTTCGGTTGATCTCCCATTTAATGATACAAGTTATGAGAGAGCCGCAAAAGGGCCTATATTAGTGGAACATATCAGAGCAATACTTGGTTTTAGATTGAGTTTCCTAGATTGAGTTTAACTTATCCCAAAAGAGCCCTACTTAATCTAAAATTAGTGATGAACTAGACATAGGGATTCACCTTGTAGGGTAAATAGAACCTAAGTGTATAATGCTATATCTTATGTTGGCATAACAATTGATCACTGTTAGGTTACATATAGATATAAGATATCCAACATGCGACGGCTAAAGATGCATAAAGATTCTGCCCAGTGCTGTAGCAGATGCTGCAGCAACTGAGCCAACCATTAGAAAATAGTTAAGACCATTAAGAGAGTTTATTCACTCAACTACTCTATATTCCCATTGGTTTTATCCTTGAGTTTGACGTGATAATTTGCTTTGTTGCATTTTATTTATTGCGTTTTTATTTTAATTAGCATAAGAGTTTCACTAATTGTTTTATTTTAATTTAGCACAAAATCTGCATTGTTAATATTGTTGTAGCAAATCTAATAACATCAATCCCTGTGGAGACGATCTTGAATACTCATCACTTTATTACTTGTTGTATACACTTGCACATTGATATCAATAGCATTAGTATTTATACACCAACAAGGTTTTGGCGCCGTTGCCAGGGATTGATTGTTAATTGTGATTTGTGAAATTATTTTATTTTAATTTGTTTATTTTGTTGACATAAGTGATCTAGCAACCCTTGCATGCGCAAATATAAATCTGTTGACTTCCAGTTTGATCCAGAAATTGAAAGAACTGTAAGGAGATTGAGAAGAGAGCATCGTGAATTACAAGCTGCTGTAACAATGGATGATTTGCAAGACTTGAGAAACTTGAACTGTAGAGAGGGGATACAACCAGCCAATGTACATGAAGGTCTGAATGGACAATGTGTTCAAAGGTAACCAGGGAACAACAACATTATTCACATGGTGAACGATAGAGATAGAGCCATTCGAGACTACGCAATGTTGACTCCTCAAGCCATACATCCGGGAATAATTAGACCTAACGTTCAAGTTGACAATTTTGAACTCAAACCCGTGATGTTTCAGATGCTTCAAACAGTAGGGCAATTTAATGGTTTGCCATCCGAAGATCCTCATCTACACCTTAAGTTATTTTTGGAAGTAAGTGATGCTTTCAAGATTGCTGGAGCATTGCAAAAAGCATTGAGACTCAGACTTTTACTGTTTTCTTTGAGAGATCGGGCAAGAGCATGGTTAAATTCTCTACCACCAGATTCTATCACTACATGGAATGATTTGGCTGACAAATTTTTGATGAAATACTTCCCGCCAACCAAGAATGCAAAGTTGAGGAACGAGATCACATCTTTCCATTAACTTAAAGATGAGAGCTTGTGTGACGCATAGAAGAGATTTAAGGAGGTACTCAGAAAATGTCCTCATCCAGGTATTCCTTACTACATACAGTTGGAAATTTGCTATAATGGTCTCAACCCAAGCACTAGATTGATGGTGGACGCTTCAGCAAATGAGGCCTTGTTATCTAAGTCTTACAATGAGGCTTATGAAATTTTGGAGAGGATAGCCAACAATAACTATCAGTGGCCATCAACCAGACAAGCTGCAGCAAGAGGAAACATGAGTCTATAACGTAGATGCCTTGATAGCATTATCAGCCCAAGTAGCTTCATTAACAAAGATGGTAAAGGCTATGACTACTGCTCCAGCAACTGTTAACCAAATTTCTAATGTGTCTTGCGTTTATTGTGGAGAAGGGCATTTATTCGACAATTGTCCTGGGAATCTAATTTCAGTCAATTATGTGGGCAACTTCAATAGACAGAACTAGGACAATCCATATTCAAACACTTACAACCTTGGATGGAGACAGCACTCGAACTTTTCATGGTGTAATCAGAATAAACATGTTGCAGCATTCAGTGGACAGAACAGACTTGCTCAACTTAATGGATTTTATCAGCAAAATCAAGAGCAAAGAAGCATCAATAATGATCAACTCAGCTCCCTTGAAGGTTTGATTAAGGATTATATTGTGAAGAATAAAGCAGTTATCCAAAGTCATACTATATCTTTGAGAAACTTGGAAAATCAAATTGGACAGCTTGCTGCAGCATTGAGTAACAAACCTCAAGGTAGTTTACCCAATAGTACAGAGGACCCAAGAAGAGAAGGGAAAGAGCACTGCAAAGTGATTAACTTGAGATCTGGAAAGGATGTTCATAGTCCCATTGGTGTACCAAAAAGAAGAGCTGAGCCCACTTCAATCCATAAAGAAACTCAAATTGAAAAAGAATCATAATCCTCCACTTCACAGCACACTGGTGAGAGCAGTCAAGTTGCAGCATTTGCCGAAAATGATGATCCAACACTTGTGGATAACGAGGTTGTAGCACCAACCCAGAACATGACAAAAGAGAAGCAGTCTGCACAACCTGTTGCAGCACAACAGTTTAGGCATCCACCACCATTTCCTCAAAGGTTTTAGAAGTAAAAACAAGACAAGCAGTTCAACAAAATCTTAGGAGTACTGAAACAGCTACATATCAATATCCCTTTTGTGGAAGCTATAGAGCAAATGCCAAATTATCCAAAAGTTTTGAAGGATATTTTGACAAAGAAAAGAAGACTTGGAGAGTTTGAAACAGTTGCTGTAACACAAGAGTGTAGCCGAATGCTCCAGAGTAAGATAGCACAGAAGATAAAAGATTCAGGAAGCTTCACAATCCCATGCTCCATAGGCACTAAATACAATGGCAAAGCACTTTGTGATATGGGGGCTAGCATCAATCTCATGCCTTTATCAATGTTTAAGCAATTGGGAGTTGGTGAATGTAGACCAACAACAATGTCTTTACAACTTGTTGATAGATCTCATGCATATCCAGAAGGGAAGATTGAAGATGTGTTGGTGAAGGTGGATAAATTTATTTTTCCAGTGGATTTTATTGTGCTAGACTTTGAGGCAGACAAAGAAGTGCCAATCATTCTAGGAAGACCTTTCTTAGCCACGAGAAATACTCTAATTGATGTTCAAAAAGGAGAATTAACCATGAGGGTGAATGACCAGCAAGTTACATTCAATGTGTTGGATGTTATGAAAAGTCCCGATGAGATTGAAGATTGTAATTTTATCAGTGTTGTGGACTTGGTTGTAGCAGAGAGATTACACAATTGATGCAGTAAGGAAGAAATCAATTCTGTAACGATTGCAGAACTTGATGATGAAGATCATGGAGCAGCTAACATAGCATGGTCATGGGAGAAGCAACCCTTCAGAATTGACAAGTAAATCCAGCAAAGGGAACTCACTCCAGACCAACAAGAATTCAAGATTAATGGGCCAAGAGTGAAGCACTATATGGGAGATGATGTGAACAGCCTAAGGAAGGATCGGTTCTTGAAGGATCCAGGTTGAGGAAACAAGAAAGGTCAGGCTGAAAGACTTAAAATCAAGCGCTAATTGGGAGGCAACCCAATAAGGGGAGTTGTTTTTAACTCTTTAAAGCATTAAATTTAGTTTTTAAATTATTGAATTTGTCTTGTTGTTATTTTAAGTGTGCATCTAATTTTTTATGTCTTTGTGTTAAATTGCAGCAGGTAAAAAAAAATGAAAAAAAGAGCATGAAGGAATTGCTGAAGCATCACTTACAGCATGACATATAACAGAAGATTCTCAAACAACAGAGGCATTTCTTGCTTTTACAATAGCAAATGGATTGATCAGATTTTATAATAAGGAGCGTTTGAGAAGTATATCAAAGAAAAAGTGACCCTTTACAGCCTATGCTGCAGCAGTGCTTCCAGCAACAGGGGAGTACCCCCTACCTGCTAGTTTATTTTACCTTTTTCTGCAAAACTTTTCTTTTATTTAGTTTTAATTTTCTAATTCCTTCTATATGTCCTTTTATTTAGTGTATGCATCTCTGGTTTATGTGGTTTTGTTTTGTGTACTTGTGAGGACACAACACCACTCAAGTTTGAGGGGGTTATGTTTCTGAGTGCATGTGTTTATGCTTGTGTTGTATGTTGTGTGAAGCTCTGTTATTTAATATTTGTGTATGGATTTAACAACCTAATGAAGATAAATTGAGTGTTATTCAGTATTTATGAGAATGCCAAGTAGAGATAGTTATAGACGGAGGTTGAAATTCTGTCCCGACACTTAGACTTTGGTTGAGTTTTATGAGAATGCTGTAGCAGAGCCAAGAAAAAAAAGTAGAAAATATCTCAAGTTTGGGGGAAAATTTTTGTTGGATTGTGCCTGTTATGAAATAAATTCTGCTCTAGTGGTTTAAGTTATTGAGTAACCAAGGTTGAGTATGCACCCCATATGCAAACTTGAGTCCAAAGGCAACAAGAGTTATGAGCAGTGCTGCAGCAATTATATATATAAAAAAAACCAAAAAAATAGTGATGAAGGAATAAAAAATAAAGAAGTCCGCTGCCTAGGATACTGAGTAACTTGGTTTGTTCATGATCCCCATGTTCAGCCTTGAGTCAAAGCCGTCCAAAGGTAAGACTTAGATATAACATCCTGAATGCGTTGCTGTAGCAACTCTGACATGTACTTTCAGTGAGTAATTGGGTGTCGTCATTATAAGTGATAGGCATTCACATGAAAGCTCAATGTTGTATTGAAGGGCTTAAAAAAAATTAATTATGTTTGTTGTAGCACAGTTTGAGTTTATTTGTGAATTCTGCTCCCCCATATGTTAATACATTTGTGTTCTACCTTTGAATTATATATGTTTGTGTAATGCTATAGTACCTCTGGAATTTGATCAAAGTGGCACACACACACTTTGGACAAAATGAAGCCTAAGTCTAAAACTGAACTGCTAAGGCTATTTTGCGTGATTAAGAATGTGATCTGAGGGTGGAAGAATTCTTGCAAATTTGATGACAAAGCTAAGTTATTTGTTGCATGACTGTGTGATTGAAGTGTTAGCGTTGTTGTTATTACTTGAGGACAAGTAATGGTTTAAGTTTGGGGGTGTGATAACTTTACGAAATGAGAGTTATCATAGCACTTTTAGACTTAAATTAATATTTCTTAGGGAGTAAATGATGTGTTTCTATTGCATTTTTGTTACATTTTGTATAAATATTCATTTTAGTTTAGTCTTAATGAGTTTTGTTTAATTTGAAGTAATTCGTGCTTAAATTGTGTGCATAATTGAAGGTTTCCAGAAGCTTATAATTCATGGAAGGAATGTTGATGCAATAGGCTTGCAAAAATGAGGAAGAACTTAGCTACAAAAGAATTGAAACAAATTTGGAACAATGCAGTTGCTGTAGCCATTGCTGTAGCAACAATTGGTGTAGTCGTTGCTGTAGGAATCCTAGAACAACGACAGAGAAAATTCCGCATGGGATACTTGCAGAATTGCGATCTGTAATTTTCTAATCTGACTTATGCGCGCCCTAGGCTTCCGTTTACCCTAATTTTCAACTATAAAAGAAACACACATCATAAGGTTTAAAGAGGGCCGTCACCCAAAGAGAAAAACAAAAAGAAACAAAAGAAAAAGAAGATTCAAGAGAGAGGTTAAGAGCTGCACAAGAGGAGAATTTGCATAAATCAATTGGGAGCTCAATCCTTCTTATTCTTCTCTTGTTTTCTCGTTTTCTATTTATTTATGGGGATGTGTTTCACGGCTGAAATTTTGTTCTTTATTTTTCTTTTACAAACCATGAACTAAATTTATTTGTGGTTGAGTGATAAACAATCTTGATGGTTTATTGATTGAATATATGTGTTGCTGCATGTTTGTTGTAGCAGTTTATTTTGATAGTATTTATTTTTATTAATTATTTTGGTTGATCACCCATTTAATGATACAAGTTAGGAGAGAGCCGCAAAAGGGCCTATCTTAGTGGAACATATTAGAGCAATACTTGGTTTTAGATTGGGTTTCCTGGATTGAGTTTAACTTATCCCAAAAGGGCCATGCTTAATCTAAAATTAGTGATGAACTAGACATATGGATTTACCTTGTAGGGTAAATAGAATCTAAGTGTATAATGCTATATCTTATGTTGGCATAACAATTGATCACTGTTAGGTTATATATAGATATAAGATATCCAACATGCGACGGCTAAGGATGCATAAAGATTCTGCCCAGTGCTATAGCAGATGCTGCAGCAACCGAGCCAACCATTAGAAAATAATTAAGACCATTAAGAGAGTTTATTCACTCAACTACTCTATATTCCCATTGGTTTTATCCTTGAGTTTGACGTGATAATTTACTTTATTGCATTTTATTTATTACTTTTTTATTTTAATTAGTATAATAGTTTTACTAATTGTTTTATTTTAATTTAGCACAAAATCTACATTGTTAATATTGATGTAGCAAATCTAATAACATTAATCCCTGTGGAGACGATCTTGAATACTCATTACTTTATTACTTGTTGTGTACACTTGCACATTGATACCAATAGCATTAGTATTTATACACCAACAACATCCCTTCCATGAATTATAAGCTTCTGAAAACCTACAATTATGTGCATGTTTTGAGCACAAATTACTTTAATTTAAGCAAAACTTATTAAGATTAAACTAAAATGAATATTTATGTAAAACATAACAAAAATGTAATAAAAACATGTCATTTACTCTCTAAGTGATCTTGTTTTAAGTATAGAATTGCCATAATAACTCTCATTTCATAGAGTTATCAACATGTTACTAGGAGAAACTTATATAGCTATCTCAGATAGACAAGTACAAGATCTCACTAGCTACAATGAAGCTCTATTAGATGGAGATGCTTAATTATGGAAAAACACTGTGAACCAAAAAATGGAATCTATGTATTCCTATAAAGTCTGGGAACTTGTAGAGGCACTAAATGAGGGAAAACCTATAGGGTGTAAGTGGATCTACAAGAAAAAAAAGAGAGTAGATGGAGGGGTGAAAACATTTAAATCAAGATTAGTAGCCAAAAGGTGTACTTAGAAAGAGGGAATCGATTATGAGGAAACCTCTTCACTGGTTGCTATGCTTAAATCCATTAGGATTCTACTCTCCATTGCTGCAGTGCTGGATTATGAAATTTAGAAAATGGATGTCAAAATTGTGTTTCTTAACAGGCATCTTGAACAAGACATCTATATACAACAGCTAGATGGGTTCATTAAAAAAAGCCAAGAACACATGGTATGTAAGTTGCAAAAATCCATTTATGGATTAAAGCAAGCATCCCGATCATGGAACATCAGATTTGATCAAACAATTAAAACGTTTGGATTCATACAGAATATTGATGATCCATTGTATATAAGAAAATTGAGGAAAAAACGGTAGTTTTTCTGGTTTTTTATGTAGATGACATTCTCTTAATTGAAAATGATGTCAGAGTATTATCATCAATAAAGAATTGGTTGGCTAAACAGTTTGATATGAAAGACCTAAGGAAGGCAAGTTATATTCTTGAGATCAAATTGCTTTGAGATCGAAAGAATTAAACTTTAACCTTATCTCAAACTGCTTACATTGATAAGATACTAGCTAGATTTGGCATGGTAAATTCTAATACTGGTTTTTTACCATTCAGACATGAAATTACATTCTCTAAGGATCAGTCGCCTATGACACCTAAGGAAAGAGAAAAAATGAGGCGAGTTTTCTATGCAAAAGCTGTGGGAAGTCTCATGTATGCCCTGCTATGTACTAGACCAGACATTTGTTTTGTAGTAGGGATGGTCAGTAGATATCAATCTAATCCTGGTCCTGAACACTGGATTGCAATCAAGCATATAATTAAGTATATGAAAAGAACTAAGAATTATATACTTGTGTATTCTGGTAATGATCTCATTCTATTGGATTACACTGATTCTGACTTCATGTCAAATAAAGATTTTAGAAAATCAACTTTCGGTTTTGTGTTTACATTAGGAAGTGTAGCTGTGAGTTAGAGGAGGTGAAACAAAGTTGTATTGCAAACTCCACAACAGAAGTTGAATATGTGGCTACATCTGAAACTGCTCGAGAAGCCGTGGGCTTCGTAAGTTCCTACAAGATCTTGAGGTGGTACCTGTACTTTTTAAACTATTTTTTTATAATAGTGGTGCAGTGGCTCAGTCTAAGGAACTAAGAAACCACAAAAAGCAAAAACATGTAGAAAAAAAATTCCATCTCATAAGAGAATATAGTGCAGAGAGGTGATGTAGAGGTTAACCAGATTGCCTCAGAACAAAACCTGGCAAATCCTTTTACAAAGGCAATACCTGGGAAACTTTTTAACCTACACTTAGAATGTATGGGCATGCATGAGTTGCCACATATGCTTTGAGAGCTAGTGGGAGATTGTTGGGATTATGTGCTCTTTAAAGTATATTGATTTATTTATTTTCCGATTAATAAAATATTTGAGATATTTTACAAAATTTTAATTGCATAAATATTTTGAATAAGGTCCGTTTAATCATATTATATGTATTTATGTGATCATCATATGGATTTACAGAAGACATAAATACAAGTTATCTTATGATTAAATAAATTAAGTTCGCAGTTGATAAATAGAGTTGGGGGCTCTATTTATTTTTAGATTGTAGTAAATTTATTGAATGATTTGTCTTAATCATGTATGAATTTACTGATGTAGTTTGACTACATTAAACTGGATCATATATGAGATTTAATTAACCTTGAAATGACTATCATACTTATTAAATCTCATAGGCATTGATTTTATTACAATTTTAATCTTGAGTTAATTATAATTTCATATTTGTGATTATCATTTCATTTAAGTTACCAATGGGCGCGACATACATTTATAGTCAAGATTACCCGGTATCTTGGTGGATGGAATTATGAGCAGTGAGATTATAGATTAATAATATAGAATTTGTACAACACATCTCTTGACGGATTTTTAGTACTTGATCATAAAATTCTTTAGCTAGAGTATGTCAACATAATTAGTATGTTGAAAATGATCATGAAAGAAAACCAATAAGTGTTAAGGAATAAGATGTAATTAAATTGATTGGACAATTGAGATATCAATTAATCAACGATACGGTACAAATGATTATTCAGTAAGGAAATCAATGTGGCATGGGTCGAATTATTATTCGAGAACACTATCCTAGATAGCATACAATTATAGAGGTTAGTTCTAATATTTTAGTGGAGTAGATTTAGAATTAAATAATTAGGCTAGTTTAATTACATGCCTAATTATGGTTGCCACTATTGCATGTACCCATATGATCCCCAGGTTAGCTTATTTAATTGACTGCACCACTACTAAATTAATAAGCAAGATAACTAGCTATTAGGGTTAAAAGTCTAAATATATTATCTAGTGGGAGGCTCCATTTAATATGCTTGTGTGTAAGGGGCCTTGTGTTATTTTACAAAGTGGACCTCTATAACAAGAACAAGTAACGCCACTTTTGGTTTTAATTTTTTTAAGTTAAATCAAATTTGATTTAATAGAATTAAAAAAAATATAAAAATGGAGCCTATGTTTTCAACCAAATAAAGATATAAAAGGGCTTGTTTTTTGTAAAAAGAGAGAGTAGCCATAATATACAAATAAGAGGAAAGAGGTTTTCTCTCTAGCTTTGAGAGGAAAATTTTTCTCTTGCTAGTTGCTTTTAGCGGTGATAAAGGTGCCCACACGTCAAGTGCAGATCTAACTTGAGTCATAACCTAGAAGATCATTAGTGACGGATCGTGATCTAACAAGATTAGTGGTGACGAATCGTGATCTGAGAGTTTAGATTACTTTAGCGAAAAAGCAAAGGTACAATTTCTAGATTATGGTAATTTTATATATTGTATAAGAATTGCGATCCAAATATTTCCGCTGCAAAATATTTTTCAAACCAGCAATATCAACCTTATGTATGTTGTAGTTGTCTTTTGGGTGGGGCTATTTGCATCGTAAATATTACTTTGAATACTCTATTACTCTACACACTCATACATCAATTATAAGAAATTAAGTTTTAATTTGTATACTCTTTAAAATTTCAAAAATATCCTTACTTAAACTATTTAAGTTACCTAAACTTTATCTGGCTACTAATTTTAAGAGATTTAGCACATACTTACATGAATATAATTAATTTAAGCTGCAAACAAATTATTTAACATAATTTTAGTGATTAATTTTTTGTTTATTTATGTCTAATATTGAATTGCGCATCCAAAATAACTTATAATGATGACATGATAATATTTTATAAATAATACCAAAAAAATAAGGACAAAAAGAAAAAGAAGAAGAAGAAGAAGAGAGGAAGAAGATGAAGAACAAAGGCCAAAGAAAATTTTAAAAAAAAGTTAGTTTACAATACTTTTGTTTCATTTTTTTAACAATAAAAAATATCACACATACTTTGTAATCAAATTTTTCTCAAAATTAATTTCCACATTGTTCATTTGAATATTATTTAAGATGTTAGAAATAATAGTCTTTAGGATTTAAAATATGAGAATTATAAATTGAATAACGAGCATTTTATAAGGGTGTTCAAAGTAATTATAAAAGATTGACTTACAATAAATTGTCCTTAAGAGTAATGCATATAATAGGTGTTTTCGTATTACATATTTTTATTAAACTTAGAATGTTCTGAGTAATTTTTAAAATGTAAATAACTTAACCTTTGTTGATTTATTTATTTATTCGTGGTGATCATAGGCCTTGGACAATGTTTTAGAATTGAAAGTTTATTTAAAGTAAGTATATACACACATAGCTCAACATGATAGTCCTCCTCAATATCCAATAAAAAAATTTTGTTAATGTATTGATGGAGCTTCGCAAGGCATAATTATCTTGACCGTGTATTCTTAGGAGTTTTTGACTTTAAAAAGGAAAAACTCTTGTCATGGTCATGATGAATACCTCCCTAATGATACATTAGTCAATGCCTGGGGTTGTCTGGTACATATGCCCTCTCTAAGTTTTTCGCAAACAAGTCTTAAATAAAACTTAAACCATCACATAACATGCCATTGAATGAGATGAGTATATCTGATAACATTTACCTAAGCAATCTGTAAGAGAGATTATAATATTTTGATGTTTGAAATTTAGGGAGAAAACGGCTAGTCGATTGTGAAGAAAACGACTAACCGTTTTCGTCTAGTAAACATCTATTTTGCTTCTACAAAACCGACTAGCCGGATTTTAAATCCGGCAAACCGGTTGATTCTAGTGAGCATTATGGACAAGAAATAGCTAGCCAAATTTAAGAACCGGTAAACCGGTTTCTTACAAGAATACTCTTTGGACAATAAACGGCTAGTCGGATTCAAAAACCGGTAAACTAGTTTTTTTATAGAATGCTCACTAGACAAGAAACGATATCCAATTTTTGTATATCTGACAAACCGGTTGTGAATAAATGCCAATTTCAAACCAAATGATGTGTCTTTAAAGAAATACCATTTCGAATGGTTGTAATTTTTTAACAAAAAATTACGTTTTCTTCATTAAATAGACACTCATATTAATTTGAAAATATAGATTATTACAGATTTCATACATGTTCTTGGAATACAATCTTATTTGCTAGAGATTGTGTTCATGATTTGTTATATTTAGGGGGTAATTTTCCATTAAACTCTATAGCAAACCAATAATGGTGAGGGTAAATAAAACCTTAAAGAAAAGTGTGCAAACATGTCTCAAATCCTGATAAATTTTATTTTGTTCTTTGCCTCCATATTCGTAAATTCTCCAACACAGTCATCATGTCCAAATACCAGGCCGAGATTTCTAGGAAATGGGTACCCGTGGTACCTTGTGTGTAGTTACATTAAGAGCCTGTCATCAATTGACAACCCCATTTCTCTTGCTTTACGCATTGCCATCTCTCTTTCAATCATCAGCTTTCTTCTCACCTCTTCTTTAGGCAGTCACCAGCGCTCAATTTCTATGGCAATTATTTCATGCCTAAGCATCTCCTTCACAATGTCACGCTGGAATGTGTAAAAGAGTCTTGGATTGTTCAAAAAATCGAGGTCCATTGAGTAGTTACATGGAAAGAGATTGTTTATGTTAATTAAAGATGGCAAACTACGTTTTTTGATTTCAAGTGCAAAAGCATTTAAGGTTCCGAAGTAGATTTTTCCATAAGGCACAAAAGTTAAGGCATCATTTAGATCACAATTCGTAGCAATTCTCAAAACTACGACATTATTGAAAGCAAACGTGTGTGTGTGTTCAAATCTTGAATTTTAAAGTATGGGAACGTTCGGAAAAATATATAAACTGTGTAGTTTAAGTGCTTTAAGTTTTAAGCCTTTAAAATCCTATCGGACTTTTCTTACACTTTAAAATTCTAAATAAAAAAATTATTATCTCTTTCTATATATATATATATATATATCCTTTTATTTTCCTTTTATTTGTTTGTTTTCAGTAGCCATATAGAGTATAATGACGATTGTGAGAGAGATCTAAAAACGGACCTTGCCGGGCTTGATCATCAGATGAGTAGCTCGAGCTCTGAGAAGACGTAGAAGCAAAAGACTGAGACGGAGCTGCTCTGTCATTAATTCATCCGAATTTTAACTCCATGGACTGTGAAAAGAAAGTGAGTACGTTTTGTCTACGCGCAATGTAACTTTCGACGAGCCTGTCAAGTGGGTTTTAGCTTGTTTGTATGCCCAACAAAGACAAATAAAAGAATATATAAATATAGAGTAATGATATAGCCACAAACTCTTGTACAAACTGACGTGGCATGATAAGATTGGTTGAATTAAATATCACTTGGCCCACATGATTTGTTTTTATTATTTTATATTTTCATTCAACCAATGAATTAATGCCATGTTAGTTTGTACAAAATAAGTTTGTACAAGAGTTTGTGGCTGTATCATTACTCATAAATATATGCCACGTTTGCAATTAGGAAGCTTGTGCTTTTTTTAAACCATAATAATACTTTTCCCCTTTAAGGCTTTAACTTATTCGTGATTCGTGAAGAAAGAAATGAATTTTGAAAAGGTCTCACAAACTAAAATCAATGGCGAACATCTTGTCTCTTCATCACCCTTTCCCTTTCCTTCTTCTACTTCCAAGGTTGTTGGTACATGTTTCGGTCCATCTGTTTCCATGCTTCAATTGCCGAAATCTGTTAAGCGGGGTGACTTGACTATTAGGAAATTGATTGGTGAAGAAAGCCCACAAATAAAATGAAATTGGAAGAAAATAAAGAACAAATACAAATAGGACACTAGAAATTACATGGTTAAGCTTTTAGTCTATATCCATATACAAAGATAGAAGGTAAATATTTTACTAATTAAAAGGAATTACAAGTATTGTGGTATTTTAACTTACAATCCAAAATCTCAATACACCCAAATTCTCAAATCACTAATCACTCAAGAGTTTGTTAAAACTCCTAAAACACTCTCACTTACCTCTTTTTCTTTATAAAATAGATAGGAGAAATTTGAAGAAATGAAATGATTAAAATGAGAAGGGAACTTCTCGATTTATAGCCAAAATTTTGGCTACTATTCACCTCTTTTTTTTTTTAAACCACATTGGCGGCACTTAATTTTTTTTCTTCCTTTGATTTTTCTTTCTTCTTCCTTCTTCAACAAATGTTGGCATTCAAAATGAGTTGGCTTCTAGAATTGTGGACTTCTAGAATTTGCCAACTTTGACATTCTCCCACTTGGAGATTTGATTGAGAATCAATCAATCTCCACACCATCTTTTCTGTTTCGCCATTGTTATGTTGCTTGCATTTCTGCTAAACCACAAGAGAATCTACTCAAGATAAACTTGTCCATATTGATTGGCTTGGTCAAAACATCTGTTATGTTCTTTTTGGTATGGTTTTTCTGCAAATCCATACTTCTATCTTCCACTACTTCTCGAACAAAGTGGTACTGAACTCCTATGTGCTTTGTCCTAGAATGAAATGCTAGATTCCTTGCAATGTGCAAGGCACTCTAACTGTCACAAAATGCAAAAATTTTTTCTTGTTTGTGCTCGAGCTCCTTTAATAACCTTTGTATCCAAATAACTTTCTTGTAAGCTTGTGTAGCTGTCATATGTTCTGCTTCTGTTGTAGATAAAACCACATTGGTTTACAGTTTTGAAACCTAACTTACAACTCTTCCTATAAGTGTAAACACATAGCCAGTAGTGGATTTCCTTTTATCAAGGTCTCTTACAAAATCTGAATCCACATAGCCTTTGACAACAAATTCTGATCATCCATAACATAATGCAATATCCAAAGTTCCTCTTATATATCTAAAGATCCTCTTCACAGTTTTCCAATGTTCTCCACCAAGATTCGCCATGTATCGATTGACTGCTCCCACTACTTGTGCAATGTTCGATCTAGTACAAATCATAGCGAACATTAAACTTCCCACTACTGATGCATACGGTACTTGAGATATCTTCTTCCTCTCTGCTTCATTGCTAGGACACATACGAAGAATAACTTGAAATTAACAGAAAGTGGGGTAGAAATTGGCTTACAATCTTGCATGTTGAAGTATCACAAGATTTTCTTCAAGTAGTTTTCTGAGAAAGCCAAATCTTCTTGCTATTTCTGTCTTGGTGAATTTGCATCCCTAAAATCTTATTTGCTGGTCCCAAGTCCTTTATTTCAAACTCCCTAGCCAACCGTGCCTTTAGTTTTTAGACTCGATCTTTGTTAGGGATTGTTACAAATGTGTCATTCACAAACAATAGCAAAATAATTAAATTATTATCTTCAAACCTCTTGTAATATGCACAATAGTGTGAACTGAGCCAGTTGCATCTAAAGCTCATGATAAAGGAATCAAATCTCTTATACCAACACCGTGAAGCCAGTTTATGACCGTATAGAGATTTTTCCAACCTGCAAACCAAGTTCTCTTTACCCATTTCAGTAAAATCTTCTGGTTGGAGCATATAAATTTCCTCTTCAAGTTCTCTATGAAGAAATGCAGTTTTCACATCTAACTGCTCTAGATGTAGGTCAAATGTAGCACACATTACCAAGACTACTCTGACTATTATGAGTCGAACCACCAAAGAAAATATCTCATTAAAGTCAATACATTCTTTCTGAGCATATCCTTTCACCACTAATCTTTCACGATATCGCTCCACTTGGTCATTACTATCACATTTGAGCTTGTAAACCCATTTGTTTCCAATGGCTTTTCTTCCATGTGGTAGTGGTACAAGTTCTCATGTCTTATTTTTGTGTTTAAAGATTCATGGAAAATTGATGGCTCTTCATCATCTGTTAGAAGAGAGTGTGCAACATTGATCTTTATGACATACCCTGAGTGTCACGTTGGCGATCGTCTCTCACGAGTTGACCGACGAACTTTAAGAGCCTCGTACTCGATTGGTTCTTTTTCCTCATGCTCTGATGCTGCTTCAGAAGAATCTAAATCTTATCTTTCCAGATTATTTTTCATATATACCGGTACAGTCTCTAACTTTTACTTTTCTTTTACAATGCTATCATCATCATCTCGCAATTGCAGTTAATCTTCTACTAAGATAACATCTCTACTGATGACAATCTTGTGAGCAGTGAGATCCCACAAACGATACTCCTTTACTCCATCAGCATACCCTAAGAAGATATATCTCCTAGATTTGGATCTATTTTTGTTCTTTCTTGAGCATTGTACATCACGTATACAGAACATTCAAATGCATGTAGATAAGAGTAATCAACTGGATTTCCAGTCCATATCTCCATCGGTGTCTTCAATTCAATTACTGTAGATGGTAAACGATTTATTATATAACAAGCAGTTTTTGCTACTTTTGCCTAGAATAAGTTGGGTAGACCAACAGTCCTCAACATAGCTCTTATTCTTTCTGTAAGAGTCATATTCATTCATTCTGCCACTCCATTTTATTGAGGAGTATATGGCACCGTGAATTGCCTCTGAATACCTTCTTGTTTATGGAAAGCAAGAAACTCACTGTCTGTATACTCTCCACCATTATCTGTCCTCAAACACTTGATATTTTTACCAGATTTAAGTTCCACCCGCGCTTTATATTATTTAAACACTAGAAATACATCTGACTTTTTCTTGATTGGATACACCCAACATATCCTGGAATAATCATCAATAAAGTCACAATGTACTTTGCACTCCCATGGATATGTCTGGTGATTCCTAAACATCAGAATAAACTAAGTCCAGAATGCATTTACTTATGGCAACATATTTTCTAAACATTAATCTATGTTGCTTACTTGTATCACAATGCTCGCAAAATGGTAAGTTTACCGATTTGAGCCTCAGAAGTAATTTTGCTCAGAGAGAATCTTCAAACCTTGTTCTGACATGTGGCCAAGTTTGAGGTGTCACATCATGGTTGATTTTTCTCCATTTGACGCGACATACGCATCAGCTTCCTGTAGTGCTTCTCCTTTAAGCGTAAATAAATTAACATTGATCTTTTCTACTTTCATCAATACAAGTGCACCTTTAACAATCTTCATAGTCTCATTTTCAATATGGGTTTTACACCCAAGATTATCTATTTGTCCTAAAGATAATAGATTCTTCTTCAAGGCTTTGACATGTCGTATCTCCTCAATTATGCGAACTCTACTATCAAACATTTTTATTTTGATAGTACCAATACCAGCAATCTCCAAAGCATGATCATCATCCATGTATACAGATCCTCCTGAGATAAGTTCATATATGTGGAACCATTCTCTCTGAAAGGTCATGTGCCAGGTAGCTTTTGAGTCTATAAGTCAGACATCAGATAACCATATTCTGATTTTTGAAACAGTTGTTGCCTCACTGTAGAGAATTTCGCCATCATTCGAGGTACTTGATACACACTCCTGAGCATTTGATAACTCAAGATCTTTACTTTCTCTTTTCTTCTGGTTGTTCTAACTCTCTTTTTTGACATGCCCTTTCTTACCATAGTTGTAGCATTTGACGCTCTTCTTACTTCTTGATTTTGATTTACCATAATTGTGACTCCCATTGGGGCTATATTTTGTTGATCTCCCTTTCATCACCGATAGTGCTTTTATTTGCTGCGAACTTGCTTGTCTGTATTCCTTATTTTTATGTCTGCTCTCCTGGAAGCTGCAATATTATTAAAAACTAGACTATCCGCTTGGTTGTTGTTCGTCAGAATTATGATGAGTTGATCATACGAATCTGATAAACTCTGAAGTAAAAGCTTTGCACGTTCATTTTCCTCTATTTTATGATCCAACGTTGTGAGTTGTGAAAATAAAGTCTTTAAGGTATTGATGTGGTCAGTCGTCGATGTTGATTCCACTATTCGAAGAGTATAAAGTCTCCTCTTTAAGAAGATCTTATTGTACAGTGACTTGGCCTCGTACAATTTTATGAGAGTATTCCGTATTTCCTTCGCTGTCTTTTTCTCTGCCACACTAGATAACACCTTGTTTGCAAGTACCATGTGTAGATCAGCAATTGCATTGCCATCCATCTCGTTCCATTTGACGTCATCAGTCATTTCCATCGATCTTTCTCCAATTGTTGCCAAGCAATTATTTTTCCTCAATACAACCTTCATTTTCATTTTCCACAACGAGAAATTATTTCCGTTGAACTTCTCAATTTTGTATTTTGCCGCCATCGCTTCTCACTACAAACTAACTTTGCTAGGATCAGCTCCCATCGTTTTACTTGAACAATAACTATATATGTGAACAGTACTGTATACGTGAATAGTAATTTTACATAAACAGTACCCGAACTCCAAAAAATACAACTAGCAGCTCTGATACCACTGTTAGGAAATTAATTGGTGAAGTAAGGCCACAACTAAAATGAAATTGGAAGAAAATAAAGAATAAGCACAAAAAAGACACCAGAAGTTACGTGGTTCGTCTTTTAACTTATGTCCACAGGCGAAGACAAAAGGAAAATATTTTACTAGTGAAAATAAATTACAAATATTGTAGTATTTTAGCTTACTACCCAAAATCCCAATACACCTAAACTCTCAAATCATTGATCACTCAAGAGTTTATTAAAACTCTTAAAACACTCTCACTTAGCTCTTTTTCTTTACAAAATAGAGAAGAGAAACTTGAAGAAATGGAATGATTAAAATGAGGAGGGAACCTCTCTATTTATAGCCAAAATTTTGGCTAGTATTCACCTTTTTTTTTTAACCACATGGGCGGCACCTAATTTTTTCTTCCTTTGATTTTTCTTTCTTCTTCTTTTTTCAACAAATGTTGGCATTCAAAATTTGGCTTCTAGAATTGTGGACTTCTAGAATTTGCCAACTTTGACATCGACTTGTATCAAAATCACATAATTCATTTACCAGCGGCGATCGCAGAGATGTCACACTAATTTAATTGGACGTTTGTTGCTACATCCAGGGTCCACACCCCTCAAAACTAATGAGCTTCATCCATTGCTTCAAGCTTTGTAGAAGACTAAAGCTACTTGGACTTTGGTCTCTTTGACTCGTGGATACTTTGAGGTACATTTATCTAGTGAAGCAAACATGAAAATGGCTTGGAGTGGTGGTACTTGTTCATTGCTTAGTGTTTTTTGTCTTTATCAATGGAAAAAAACACTTTGATCCCTATGACCCTACGTTATCAATGGAAAAAAACACTTTGATCCCTATGACCCTACGTTACACACACATGCTCAAGTTTGAGTGCATTTATATGGTTTGAGTAAAAAATATTGGGACCTAAGAACTCTATTGGAAATTGCATGTAGTATAGGGGCTCCATTACAACTTGATAAACCAACCAAGAAAGGGATTTTTGGACATTTTGCCTGAGTTTTAGTTGACATGGACTTTTTAGAAAACCCACTACCACAGATATTGGTTGAACGCAATGAGTATTCATTTGAGATAACTATATATTATAAAAACCTTCCTTCTCAGTGTCTTGTTTGTGGATTTTTTGTCATAATGCCTCTAATTGTCGCCGAAACCACGAGACAACCAATGCCACCCATGGCCTGTTAAGAACCTTTCTAAACATGTTTTTTGACCACTTCAAAGTACAAAGGCTGTGCAAAATCCATCTCCAGACGAGATTATTGAGAAAGCTAATGGTTGCAACAATGCTTCCCTGCCACAATCTTCTACGAATCTTGCAATTATGTTTCATAAGCTACCATTACTAGTGGGTACTTCATTTAGACAATCTAAGATTGATCCATCTACCTCAGAAACCTATTGCCCTGATAATGATGACCTTTTACGGGATGACCCTCCCGAAGACGTTCCAATGAAAAATAAATGGCCGACCATTGCTTTATGATTCATTCCAAAAATCAACTTGAGCCACCTGTTGAGCCACCAATTATGGACCAAATTACCATGTCTCATACTACAACATCTTTGCTATCTCAGGAAATACAAACAATTGTTGATTTTATTAAAACTGCATCACCAGTTGATAGGGAGGTTTCCAAATAGTACATAAGCATAAAAAATAGAAAGCACGTGCTCACTCTTTTCTGTCTGAGCCATACTTTATAAGAGGTAGTCGTCAGAATATGAAAAAAATGAAGATCTTATTATGGAATGTGATGGGTATGGCCAACCCTAACACTAAATCAGAATTGGCTAATTTATGTTTTACATATAGTCCTGATTATCTTTGCATTTTTGAGCCTATGGTTTCTTTGTCTTCGATTCATTCTGCTTTTTGGAATTCTATTCGAATGAAATTTGTATGCTCTAATGATAGAGGTGACTTAGCTCCAAATTTGCGGGTTTTAGTGCTGCTCATTTACTTTGGGTACCGTAGTTCATTGCATATCTATGCAAGTTTGTCTTGATAATTCTCCTTGTACTCTATCTTTTGTGTATGCTGCCATAAATTACATTAACAAGTAGGTTTTATGGGATGCTCTTATTTCCTTTGTTGCTTCTTGTGACCAACCTTGGATGGTCGTTGGAGACTTTAATGCAATTATGGAGGCTCACTGATAACTCTATAAAATGAGAGTTATCATGAGAGTTTTAGGCTTAAATAAAGACTACTTAGAGAGTAATTAATGTGTTTTAGTGCACTTTAATGTTAGTTTGCCTTACATTCATTTTAGTTTGAGTTTGATAAAGTTTATGTGATTTTTGAATAATTGTATGCCTAAAACATATGACTAATTATAGGTAATTGGAAACTTGAATTTTATGGAAAGGATGCTGTTGTAATGGACTTATAAAGGACAAATGAGCATGGCTATAGAAGAATTGGAGCAAGTTTGGAACAGTGAGGATGTTGTAGCCATTGCTGTAGTAACTCTCGAGCATTGACAGAAAAATCCACGCAAGAGATTCAGAATATTGCAATCTGCGGTTTCCTAATTAGCACGCCCTAAAAGTTTTCAGTTACCCTAATTTGCGATTATAAAAGAGGGCGTACATGAAAAAAAATGGGAGAGGCCGCTAATAAAAATAAAAAAAAAAACAGAAAAGAGATAACAAAGATACAGAATTCCTTATCAGAATTCAAGGCTGCACCAGTAGAAGAACTTGCAGAATCGATTGGAATATGTTCTTTCTCTTTCTTTTCTTGTTTAATTGTTATTCATTGACCATTGAAGATGTATTCGACGGCTAGAACTTGGTTGTTTAAATACCTTTCACAAATTATGAACTAAATTTATTTGTGGTTGAGTGTTAAACTAGCTTGATGGTTAATTGACTGAATATAGATGTTGTTGCATGTTTGCTATATCATTTTGCTTTGATAATATGTATTTTAAGTTATTATTTCGGCTGACCACCCATTTAATGGTACAAGTTAGGAAAGAGCCACAAAAAGGTCTATTCTAGTGGAACATATCAGGGTAATACTTGGTCTTGGATTGAGTTTCCGGGATTTAGTTTAACTTAGGTCCTAAAAGGGTCATCCTTAATCTAAGATTAGTGATGAACTAGATATAGGAATTTACCTTATGGGGTAAAAAGAATCTAAACGTATAATGTTATATCTTATGTTGCCATAGCAACTGGTCACTATTAGGTTGCATTAAGATATAAGACATCGAACATGCTATCGCTAAGGATAAAACTAGATTCTGCCCAGTGCTGTAGTAGATGCTACAACAACTGAACTTGACATGAATAAAACAGTCCATACCATTAAAAGAGTTTAATTTCTCAACTACTCCATTCTTATTGATTCAACCTTTGTGTTTAACGTGCAAACTCTATTCATTGCAATTTTTATTTATTCAGATTTTATTTTGCTAAGTTATTTGATAGTCTTCGTTGTATTGACTTAACTTAAAACATAGATCGCACTATTGAAATTGTTATAGCACGTCTGATAGCATCAATTCTTGTGGAGACGATGTTAAATACTCATCATTTTATTACTTGTTGTGTACACTTGCACATTTACACCATAGCAATTGAAGTAAAATTTACAACACTCACAAAAGGGCTAGTGGTAATTCTCTTTCCACTATTTCTTGCTTAGTTTTTCTAATATGATCAATGCAGGCTGTCTAACCCATCTCTCAATTGAAGGGAACTTTTTACCTAGTGTAACAATTCAAATAAAGGAATTGAACAAAGATTAGACAAGGCTCTATTCAACCTTACTTTCTATGATGCTTGGCCCAATAATAAAAGCCTTATTTTACCTTGTTTATGCTCATATCACAATGCTTTGCTTGTTTTTGGTTTTCCTATTAATAACCTCAGTCCACGGCTATTCTAATTCCACTCAGTTTGGATTGAACATCCAGATTTTGAGAAAGTTATTAAAGATGTTTGGCATTCAATAGACTTTCCTAATCCTATGTGGTCTATCTTATCAAAACTGTGAGCCTTGAAAACTGCTTTACAATCTTGGAATGGAGCAATTTTTGGTAATATTCATGCTCGTCTTGATAACGCTAGGGCCAATATTTCTGCAGTTCAATGTTCTATTTCTAGTGGTGGCAATTCAGAGCAAATTTATAATGATGAGGTGGCAACTAAACTGGAACTTCTTCAGCAGTACGTAATTAATCTATTTTTTTAAAGGAGACAGCTAGAGTTAGATAGCTGACTGATGGTGATCGATGCACAAAGGTTTTCCACACCTATTGTAGAATGAAGATGGCTCGCTCTTCCATTAATAGTTCGCTTATTGATGGTGTTCTGAACTCTAATCCTTGAAGATCTCCGACCACTTGGTTTCCTATTATGTCAAGCTTTATTCGGTAGCTCCTAGTGTGGATGATCCAACAACAATTTGTTTGACGATCCCTCGTATGGTCTTTGAGACTGATAATATTGTTTTAATTGCAGTGCCTTCTGCATCGGAAATCAAAGATATTGTCAGAAAAATACAATATATAGGAGAGTAGGTGGAAAAATAAGGAAAACAGACAAGTAAGTTCGCAACAAGCAGAGGCGCTATTGGTGATGAGAGGGAGATCAACGGCACGTTGCTCTAGTGGGAGTCACAATCACGCTATATCAAAATCCAGAAGTAAGAAGAATGTTAAATGCTACAATTGTGGCAAGAAAGGGCACGTCAAAAAAGAGTGTTGGAGTAACCAGAAGAGAAAAGAGGGCAAAGAACTTGAGTCATCAAATGCTCAGTGGTGTGTAGCAAGTACCTCAGATGATAGCAAAATTTTGTATAGTGAGGCAACAACTGTTTCATAAGGCAGAAAATAGTTATCTGACGTCTGGCTAATAGACTAAGGAGCTACCTGGCACATGACCTCTCGGAGAGAATGGTTCCACACATATGAACATATCTCAAGAGGATATGTATATATGGGAGATGATCGTGCCTTGGAGATTACTGGTATTAGTGCCATCAAAATCAAAATATTTGATGGTATAATTCGCACAATTGAGGAGGTACGACATGTCAAAGGCCTAAAGAAAAATCTATTGTCCTTGGGACAAATAGATTGTCATGAGTGCAAAAATCATGTTAAAAATGGAATTATGAAGATTGTTAAAGGCGTGCTTGTACTGATGAATGCAGAAAAGATCGGTGCTAATCTATTCATGCTTAAAGGAGAAACACTATAGGAGGCTGATGCGTGTGTCGCATCAAATGGAGAAGAGTCAAAGATGATGTGGCATCTCAAACTTGGCCACATGTCAGAACAAGGTTTGAAGATTCTCTCTGAGCGAAAATTGCTTCTAGAGCTCAAATCGGTAAGTTTACCATTTTGCGAGCATTGTGTTACAAGTAAGCAGTATAGATTAAAGTTCAGTAGATCTATTGCTAGAAGTAAATGCATTCTAGACTTGATTCATTCTGATGTTTGGGAATCACCGGATATGTCTATGGGAGGTGCAAAATACATGGTGACTTTCATTAATGATTATTCCAGGAGATGTTGGGTGTATCCAATTAAGAAAAAGTCAGATGTATTTCTAATGTTTAAAGAATACAAAGCGTGGGTGGAATTTGAATCTGGCAAAAGGATCAAGTGCTTGAGGACAAATAATGGTGGAGAGTATATAGACGGCGAGTTTCTTGCTTTCTGTAAGCAAAAAGGTATTCAGAGGTAGTTCACGGTAGCATACACTCCTCAACAAAATGGAGTGGCAGAGCGAATGAACACGACTATTACAGAAAGGATAAGAGCTATGTTGAGGACTGCTGGTCTACTCAATTCATTTTAGGTAGAACCAGCCAAAACTGCCTGTTATGTTATATAGTAAATAGGTCGCCATCCACAATAATTGGGTTGAAGACAGCGATGGAGATGTGGACTGAAAAGCCAGCTAATTAATCCTACCTACATACATTTAGATGTCATATGTACGTGATGTACAATGCCTAAAAAAGAACAAAGTTAGATACAAAATTTAGGAGGTGTATCTTCTTGGGATATGCTGATGGAGTAAAGGGGTACCGTCTGTGGGACCCCACTGCCCACATGATCGTCATCAGCAGAGATGTTATATTTGTATAAGATCAACTTTAAAGGAGAGATAAGGATGATAGCACTGTAAAAGAAAAGTCAGAGACTGTACCGTTATATGTGGAAAATAATCCAGAAGATTCAGATTCTTCTGAAGCAGCACCAGAGCACGAGGAACAAGAACCAGTCGAGTCCGATGCTCCAGTAGTTCATCGGTCAACTCATGAGAGACGACTGCCAGCATAGTACTTGGAGTATGTCATAGAGATCAATGTTGCATATTGTCTTCTAACAGAGGATGGAGAACCATCAACTTTCCATGAAGCTTTAAACAACTCAGATGTTGCTTTGTGGATGACAGCAATGCAGGAAGAAATTAAAGCTCTACATAAGAATAAGACATGAGAACTTGTACAACTACCACATGGAAGAAAAGTCATTGGTAACAAATGGGTCTACAAGATTGGCTTGATTCTTTTAGTGAAAATGTGAGCCGAGGCTTTGCTCTCTTCTGGGTCTAGGTATGTGAGAAAGGTGCTCAAAAGGGCATTTATGACCAAGTGGAGTGATATCATACAAGATTGGTGATGAAAGGATATGCTCAGAAAGAAGGTATTGACTTCAACGAAATATTTTCTCCGGTGGTTCGACTTACAACAGTCAGAGTAGTCTTGGCAATGTGTGCTACATTTGACCTACATTTGGAGCAGTTAGATGTGAAAACTGCATTTCTTCATGGAGAACTTGAAGAAGAAATTTATATATTCCAACCAGAAGGTTTTGCTGAAAAGGGAAAGGAGAACTTGGTTTGCAGGTTGAACAAATCTCTATACGGTCTCAAACAGGCGCCGAGGTGTTGGTATAAGAGATTTGAATCCTTCATCATGAGCCTTGGATACAACAGACTCAGTTCAGACCATTATGCATATTACAAAAGGTTTGAAGATAATGATTTCATTATTTTACTGTTGTACGTAGATGACATGTTGGTAGCAGGCCCCAACAAAGATCGAATCCAATAATTAAAGGCACAATTGGCTAGGAAGTTTGAAATGAAGAACTTGGGACCAGCAAACAAGATTCTAGGGATGCAAATTCACCGAGACAGAAATAACAGGAAGATTTGACTTTCTCAGAAGAACTACTTGAAGAAAATCTTGTGACGCTTCAACATGCCCGATTGTAAGTCAATTTCTACCTCACTTCCTGTTAATTTCAAATTATCCTCAAGTATGTGTCCTAGCAATGAAGCAGAGAGATATGAGATGTCTCGAGTATCGTCTGCATCAGTAGTCGAAAGTTTGATGTTCGCTGTGATTTGTACAAGACCAGACATTGCACAAGCAGTGGGAGCAGTCAGTCGATACATGGCGAACCTTGGTAGAGAGCATTGGATAACTATAAAGAGGATTATGAGATATATCAGAGGAACCTCAGATGTTGCATTATGTTATGGAGGATCAGAATTTACTGTCAGGGGCTATGTGGATTCAGATTTTGCAGGAGACCTTGATAAAAGAAAATTCACTACTGGCTATGTGTTTTCACTTGCGAGAGCAGCTGTAAACTGGGTTTCGAAACTGTAGACTGCTGTGGCTTTATCTACAACAGAAGCAGAGTACATGGCAGCTACATAAGCTTGCAAGGAAACTATTCGGATATAAATGTTATTGGAAGAGCTCGGGCACAAACAATAGAAAATTCATGTGTTTTGTGATAGTCAGAGTGCTTTGCATATTGCAAGGAATCCAGCTTTTCATTCCAAGACAAAGCACATAGGGGTTCAGTATCACTTCGTTCGAGAAGTAGTGGAAGATGGAAGTGTGGATTTGTAGAAAATCCATACCAAGGAGAACCTAACAGATGTTTTGACCAAGCCGATCAATGCTGACAAGTTTATCTAGAGTAGATCCTCTTGTGGCCTAGCAAAAACGTAGGCAACATGACAATGACGAAGCAGAAAGGATGATGTGGAGATTGATTGATTCTCAATCTAATCTCTAAGTAGGAGAAATGTTGAAAATGGGGCACCACTCTTCTAGAAGAAGGCGCACCCAAAGTCCTCACGTGGCCCACCATTTTAGGTGGTGCCGAAATACTTGAAGAAGAAAATAGAACAAAAGAAGAAAAAAAAGAATGAGGAAGAAAAAATAGGTGCCGAGCCGAAAAAGAAGAAGAAAAAAAATAATTAAATAATAATAATAATAATAAATAATTAAATGAATAGTAGCCAGTTTTAGCTATAAAAAGAGGCTCATCCTCCTCATTTCTGCATCCAATTTTGTGAGAAGCAATTCCTGCATTTAAGAGAATTTTGTAAAGCTTAAATAATAAAGCTCTTATTTGAGTGTTTTGAGAGTTTGGGTGTATTAGGGCTTTGGGAAGTGAGCTAAAATACTATAATACTTGTAACTTCTTTTCACTAGTAAAATATTTTCTTTTTGTCTTCGCCCGTGGACGTAGGCTAAAAGCCGAACCACGTAATTTCTGGTGTCCTGTGTGATTCTATTATCTCATTATTTCTCAATTTCACTTTAGTTGCGTGTCTGCTTCACCCATCAATTTACTAACAGCCCTTTCCATCCATTGCCTTAATTCGCAGTACAGCTTCCCCACTAATCAATTGCAATAAGTAAAACACAACTCATTATTATTTACGGTTTACACAAATCCCCTATTCGTTTGTCATGCAATTTATTTGATGTCGATGTGAACTAGATTATATCCCAATACTTACAAAAAGTTCACGAATCCATAGTTGCAATGCCCATTTGAGTTTTTTTCAACATTTTCATCTTCTAAACATTCATTACAATAACCAAAATCCCATTCCTTTCGCTTGCGACTAGGCCCCTAATCCATTCTACAACCTACTTACATATAATCTATCAAATATTTTGCTTTTGGTTATGAAAAAAACATGATTATTGCCTTCACCTGTCAGCTAAAGTGTAACGATTCAAATCTTATATGTCATTTAAACATGTGAAAAATTGCTTAAAACTGCTACATCAACTATATTTCATAAGGTGTATTCGAAAACAAGCAAACTTACATTCAGGTGTATTCGAAAACAAGCAAACTTACATTCCACAAGCAATTCAACCATCCTTATTCCATTCACAAATTGGAATCAGCTTAATGAGCACTTGTTCATGGAAGCCAAGTAAAAAATATATTACTCACGACCATTATAGTCCACTTTGTTTTCAACACTTGTAGAGGAAGGAGCAGAGAGTATTGTGTTTCAAGAATACCAATTCAAATATCCTACCTTTTCATGCCTATACACCATATAAAATTTACTAAGCATACAATATTTTCAAACAAAATCTCTTTCCCTGATGAACGTTTTGTTTGATCAGTTAACAAATTAATAAGATATCAAAATTCAGAACATAATATACTCACATTTTCTACTTCTTCCTGTGAATTTCTTTGTCACAACGAAGCCAAACATCTGATGCCCATTTCTACTTGTTCAATCCTAGCCAGTCAACTACAATCAAATAGTTATGCACATGGACACAAATTTATAGCGAAATATGAATATTCATCATGAACACATACCTCAATATCGCAGTAAAGTACTCGCTGAGCACTTATTGATACGAAATTGCGATAATATATGACTTGCAAATAAAACGCTCCACAGACTTTGCCACTGCATATCTCTACTCACTTAACTCCAGCACGACTCAAATGGTTGTATTCCAACCCAGATGACTGCAACTCACGACCATTAAATCTAACGACATGAATCAAATATAAAATTCCCAATTTTCTAATAAAAGCCCTAATCTTCTTTGTCGTCACTGACCCAATAAGTGAATCCCATGTTTTTTGTATCAACACCCAACTTAATAAGATTCAATACATCAATACACCTTTCTGAAACCAATATGAAGACAATAATATCCACAACAATCGCCTGTACAATTCACTCGTAGGAAGAAAGATGATACTTATCCTTTTTGTTTTTGTTTTACCGGTACTACAACTTCATCCGGTAACCCATTTTCCACCTGCTAAATCTCAGCTGTTAACTACCTTTCTTTACAATCTAAAGGGTCATTCGCTAATAGACAAATGAGTGGGGTACCAAACCCATGACGCAATGTAGCCAGATCCATAATGATAACTGCGTAGAAAATAACATATATAAATAATGTGAAAAGGAATACAGATATTAAAAAATAATCAAATTAAAATTTAATTAAAAATTTTATTGCATCCCATTATATGAGAAGCAAAGAAATTTATTTGTGCTACCTCTAAACAAATCCTAAGAAGAATAATAGAGTGAAACATAACCAAGCTCTGGAGTTTGATTATGCTGGCAGTTTCCTTTGCTCTGCTTATTTCTATTACATTTTTACTTTCATAAAGATATGATATGGTAGACATATAGCTAGATATTATCAGTACTACTTAATTTTATTTTAAATTTTTAAAGAGTGCATGTGATGGTTTTGAATTAGCATAAGCACATGGTTGTCCTTGATTGTAACGCTTGAAACATTTGTGCAATGGAAATAATCTTGAGAAATTAGTAGTGTAAAAATAAATAAATAAATAAAATAATTGCATAATAGAAAGTATGAACTAGTGAACCTTCCTTACGTCGCTGCTTTTGTGGCCCATACTTTTTCTCCCTGTTGATGCAATTTTGACTCGTTATTACGTTGCTTTTGCTGATGTTTCAAACTTGCAGTGCTGTCTTTACTATTACTGCTTCTTTTATTCTCCTTAATTGTGGCTACCATACCGGGACTTTAAGGCTCTGTATGGTAGAGGAGCTCAATATTAAGCGCCCCTCGTTGTTTGGCTGCCAGCAGCTAAACCAACCTTTTTAACTTAAGAGTAATCGGTTGCTCCATTTATTGACAACTTAATTTAAAATTATAATTAAAATAAAATATTTATGAATTATATAATTTTAAAAAAGTAATAATAATTAAAAAAATATTATTAAAGAAAAAATGAAACAAATATTTTATATTATCAGTATTATTAAAAATAAAATAAAATTTATATCTGCAAAAAGATAGAAGTGAAATTCATGTTTTATAAATTTTGTCTCGTGTTTAACATCTAAAGGTCCATGTATTTTATTTCATGTTTTATGTCATAAATTCTAAACACACACAAAATTTTCTTTTCCCTCTCATTTCATTTTGCCATTCAAGTTTCAGGTCAAACTTTTCGAATTTCATGTTTTAACATACTCATGTTTTATGTTTCATATTTATCTTAAGTAAAATGTTTCATATTTATAATTTTATGTTTGATGTACGATATTCCAAATATCCTAAATTTTTTTTCTTTTTTACCTCCATTTCATGTTGGCATTCAAGTTTCACATAGTAAACTATTAATCTCATCTCATATGGTTTTATGTCGATTAATTGTATCATGTTCTCATTATTAGTTTTACACGATATAAATAATTTGCTTCAAGATTTTAGGTGAGTATTAATTTCATATTGGATGGCGGTGGTTTTAAGTATAATTATTAAATTTAAAAATTTTTGCTTAAGGTTTTACGATAGAAATTTTGGGTAAAAATTATATGTTTAATGGCGGTAGTTTCATATTTAATGCTATTAATTTCTGCACTATTACTCACAAATTATACAAGTGACATGATAACTGAATTTCTAGTCTTCTCAAATTAGTTGATTTAATTATAAATTTAACCTTATCCGTTAGGTTTCATATTACGGAATCCTACGGTAAGCATCTACCTCTACATCACATACATACGTGCACGGTAGCCATGCCCTATAAGTCAGTGGTGAGCTCCCATTTCTACTTTCTCCTAAATAAATTTGAACTATAATGTGAGAGAGCATGTAATAAAGATGAACACACTTAAGTAAATAATTTATATGCCAAGATAGAAGTGATAGTTCTCTAGAGCTTTAATTTGTTGGTAGACCTCCTGGGGGGACAGTTTAGGGTTTCCATTAAGTGGAATTACGTTCCTTTCTTTTCATATTTTGTCCTTCTTTTGATTTTGTACTGCCAACCCGCTGCTTTTTTAATTTATTATTTGGGTCATTCTATAATGGCATAATTAAAATTAGCGCTTCATTCTATTTTGTCCTTCTTTTGATCTATAATTGAGTTGGTGGGTCGGATAAATATATAGCTTCTAAACTTTTATCTTTGTTGGTTCTAGTTTAATATAAAAAATGCCATTAAATTTGGGACATGTTTCAAGTAAGAACTTACTGTTAATACCTTTAGTATTAGAAATATAGATTTTCTTGACCTCCGATAAGTTTTTATTTTTCTAATTGTGAGTTTTTATTTCATACACGCATGCATATGAACACCCTAACTAATTATTTTATAATGGTCCTTTTCTTGTTAAAAATGCCCTTCCTCTGATAAAAAAATTCAATTTCAATTCAATTTTCAGAAATTGATAATTCAAGAGACTGAGAGAGAGAGATAAATCATAGAATAAAAGAACTTTTTGTTATTTTTATTTTTTAATAATGGTAAATTCGGAAATAAATGAGATTAATTGAAAACTAAGGACATGTGAAATAAATACATGGGATCAAATATTACTACTCTCACAAAACTGTTTTGGCATGAGTAGTGCAACAAAATACACGATTCATAGAATTTACTACTCGTTACACAACAATGAGTCATGCAATTCATGTATCAACTTAATTTAACTGAGGGTATTTTAATAATTATATGGGTTAAGCATATGTAGATAATTTCAAACTAATGTGGCATATGGAGATAATTAAATAATCACAGCCACACTAAAAGGCTAAAATCAAGCGATTCGTCTCCTATAGTCAATGATCATCTTCGAGGGGGAATAATCCCTATCTTGAAGGGCAAAGATTCATGCTATATATATCTCCTTAAGGAATTTTAAAGTAACTCTAAGATCATATGTCAACTATATAATAAATAAATAATATTCTAACATGTGAGTATTTATTTTTAAAAGCATACCCCCTCTTGAAGCCATAAGAATTAGGATTTTGTCCTTTCAAAAGTCCAAGTCTATTTAGAAAACAATCTTTGCATATCCTCAAAAACCATCATTAATTCGTTTATCCTCTAGCCTTAGGTACATGATTCCTCAATTTTTTTATTTTACTACAAGTTTCTGAAACTTAAATCTCTTTTTTATTTATTTTTTTTTGGTGTTTATATGTTAATTTACGTTAGATACTAAAATTTTCTTATTTTCTTTGTTTAATCTTTCGATTTTCATTTTTCAAAGATTTGCCATGTAATGTAATGATTTGTATAATAGAAACTTATGATATTTTTTTTTTTTGGGTATCAGATTACAAGTAAATTTGAGTTGAAGTAGAAGGTATGCTGCCAAAAACAATAAATTTAGACAATGTATGGGTGCAAATTACTTAGTTTCATAAACAGTTTGTAAATGTTCATTTTAAGAATTTAAAATGTACATGGGTTTGCAGGCAGTAAGTATGTTGTTAAGTAATAAAGAGCACCAGCTCGGCCATGCCCTCATTTCCCATCCCGAGGCAAATCACCTCAGCTAAACGACACGAGAAGAGCCCTGGTAAAACGCCTTATACAAACGTGGGCCTACTAGAGATGAGTACCGACCCGAGGAATGTGCCGACCAGAGACATATACCGACCAGATACCCATCACCCAAAGAAGGGGTACACGATCTCACGAAATCGCGGCAGTTTCGCTATGCCCCAAATCGTCGAGAGAGACATGTCATCCCACATTTACCCACAATCCAGTGGTTGGAGACCCATGAGGGTCTGCCATCACCCGATAAAAGGGGGGCATAAGGAGTAGATAGGAACGTGGGACAACGGCTATAAGAAGCCGGGAAACTGATGAAAAAAGGGGAGAGAAAAATTGAGAGTAAAGGGAAAACTCTGCCAAATTGAAACCCAATTATATTCAGTATAAGTTTTAGAAAGCATTACAAGAAATCAAACGATCCGAATTACATAGTTTTCCCGTAAACACCCTGTGCTAACTTAAGCATCGGAGGGTTTACGCCGGTAAAAACCACCGGCGTCTTTGATCTATCTTTGTGAATGCAGGATTAGAAAGAAGGAAAAAAGGTAATTCCAACCCCTAGAGCGTTCGCAGTTGTTGAAGGAGGCAAAGGGCAGTATCCTCTCCATTCAACACACAAGCGTTAGTGGAACGATATGGTCGGGTAAAAGGCGAGCAGATTTCAGCATCAACATTTTGGTGCCATCTGTGGGGAGCTGGATAAAAAGCTACCACCAAAGATAGTAATCATCAAAGAAGCAGCGAATGATTGGTTATGGACATGACAAGGAAAGACGCCTTAGGAGGAGACAATGAAACTGGCGAAACGATCACTCTCCGAGAGATCGTAAATGAGGCTAGAGAGAGGATAATGCAAGATCGGATGGAACAGATGGAAAAACAAATGGAGACGCTCACAACTATATTACATGAGCTGAGGGATGAACGGAGAAGGGAATACGAGACCACAGTGGCGAGAGACGAATCTGTGGCCGAACCCAGCTTGCGGAAGCGTAGAATCGAGGAGATCCCTCCACTAGTGGACCAACCCGATGGGATACATCCCCTTAGAAGCGCTGGTCGAATCCCAGGGGAGCGTGTGGATGAAGGAAGAGACCAGTCTCACCCTGGGCGAGTTCTAGAAATCAATGACCGAGGAGTAAATGTTGACGAAGTTGAGCTCAGACAGTGGCTACATAATGTCGAGCAGGAGCGAGATCAAATAGCGGCGCGCGACCCTGATTGTGCTTTAGAATTGGAGGGTGAGGTATGCAGGCTGGCGCAGGTGATGGATGAGATCCAGGGCAAAAGAAAGCCTCCGAGCTGGAGGATAATGCTGGATGAAAAATCTCCGCTATCAGCCGAGATCATGGGCACTGTTATCCCAAGAGATTTCCGCTTTCCCGACCTCAGGTACTCCGGGAGAAGCGACCTGCTAGTGCACATCGAGCGCTTCAATGCATGACGAGTGTACAGGGGCTAACGCCAGCTTAAAGGTGCAGGGCTTTCCTCTTGACACTAGAGGGATGAGCCCGAGAATGGTACCGTAAGCTGCCACGAGGAAGTATAAGGGGATACGAGTAGATGTGCCAAGAGTTGGCCAAGCAGTTCCGAGGAGCAGTAGCCCCAGAAGACGATATGGTGGAGTTGATGGGGATGAAGCAGGAGGAACACGAATCCCTTCGGGATTTTGTGAAAAGATACCACCGGACCGTACTTGATCTGGGGGCTTTCAATCACCCACAGGCATTGAGGAGATTAAAAGAAGGTGTAAGGATAAGTCGATTGTGGTACAACTTGAGGAGTCCCATCATTCAGAACTATTCGATGGGGTATGAACAGGCGAAGAGAGACATAGAAATTGAAGAAGAGAAAACGACAAGAATAAAGAGTGAGCAGCTAGAGGAGCTAAGGCGAAAGGAAAAGAGAACCCTGAGTGGGAGCAGGTCGAGAAGGTGGGCTGGAGAATCATCGGTAATGGGTGGAGTATCAGCTCGATCTCGCCCTTATCCCGTGACTCAGAGACCGCAATAGTTCCAACACAGCCGGGCTCAGCCTCCACGCCCCTCATTCCCAGAGCGACAACGAGAATTCCAACAGGCAGCTGCCCATCCTTATCAAAACACTCCCAGGGCACTGTATGCAGTTAATTCCAGGGCTGGTCGGCCAAACCAGCTACCCACAATATCAACCCAGGATGATATTGTGGAAGAATTGTATGAAAGAATCGAGGGACAAGGCCTACTGTACCCTCCTGCCCTAGTAATCAAACCCGCTCACAAACGGGATAAAAGCATATTCTGTAAATTTCAAGATACTCATGGCCACACTGTCAGCCAATATCGTGACTTGAAGACTCAGGTAGAGGATTTGGTGAGAAATCGATACCTGGATGAGTATGTAGATCGGGCGTTCCCTATCCTCGAGTCACAATATACTCAGGGGAATGGAGATGAAAGAAATATGGAGCGTGAGCAGCCAACCATCCGGGTGATAGCCGGGGGGTCGACATTGGCCGGGGATTCTAACAGGGCACGGAAGAATTACGAGAGATATGCCATGACTAGCAAAAAGGTGCTTTTCAATTTGCCAACAGCCAAGAAGGTGAAAGTGCGGCAAGTTCCCATCATGTGGACAGATGACGACGAAGAGGGTGTTTTATATCCTCATGAGGATGCACTGGTGGTTAAGGCAATGGTGGTTGGTAAAGAATTACGGCGAATGCTGGTGGACACGGGTAGCTCGGTCGACATACTGTTTAAGTCGGCCCTAGATGATATGGGAATTTCAGACTTAAAATTGGATTGGACGAATACATCCTTGAAAGGATTTGGAGGAGGACGGTTAACCCTCATGGGAATCATCAAGCTCCCAATTACTGTAGGGTCGAAGCCGTTTGAAAGAACAATGATGCTGGACTTTGTCATGGTAGAAGAAAGAAGTCCTTACCAGATAATACTGGGGCGACCTTTCATGAGGGTAAACCAATGTGTCATATCCACGCACTATCTGGCATTGAAGTATAGGGTGGATGGAGTCGTGGGCGTAACAAAAGGTGACCAGAGAATGACGAGGAGTTGTTACGCTACCGCGGCTAAGGAAACACTACAAATTGCCACCTTGGATAACTAAGGAGATTCTAAAAAAGGTCGCCAGGAGCCAGCTAAGAAATTGGAAGAGGTTCTGGTGAGCAAGAGTAACCCGAGCAGAGTGGTAAAAATCGGGTCAGGATTGAGCGAGGAAATAAAAGGCGAGCTGGTAAAATGCCTACAGTCCCATGCAGACATATTTGCCTGGTCATATGAAGATATGCCAGGAATTGATCGTGGGGTAGCCTGCCACAAGTTGGCAATCAAGAAAGGAGCAAGGCCGGTGAGGCAGAAAATGAGGTGCTCTAACCAAGAAAGGTACGACGCCATAAATGCCAAGGTAGAGAAGATGTTGAAAGCATGATTCATAAGGGAGGCTAAATACCCGGAGTGAATTTCCAATGTAGTGCTAGTAAAAAAGGCCAACAGAAAATGGAGAATGTGTGTGGATTTCACAGACCTTAACAAGGCATGCCCGAAGGATAGCTTTCCCCTACCTAAAATAGATCAATTGGTGGACTCAACGGCAGGCCACAGTCTGCTCAGCTTCATGGATGCCTTTTCGGAATACAACCAGATACCCATGGACGAGCAGGATGAGGAGAGTACTACCTTTATAACTAACATGGGTTTATTTTGCTACAGGGTGATACCATTTGGCCTGAAAAATGCAGGAGCTGCCTATCAAAGGTTGGTGAATAAGATTTTCAAGTCATTGATCGGTTATACTATGGAGGTGTACGTGGATAATATGATCACAAAGTCTAAAGAACCGAGGGATCATGTGAAGCACTTGGAAGAGACCTTCGAATTGCTGAGGAGGTATCAAATGAAGTTGAATCCGGAGAAATGTGCATTTAGAGTCAGCTCGGGGAAATTTTTGGGATTCCTGGTGAGCCACCGAGGGATCGAGGCCAACCCGAAAAAAATACGGGCAGTAATAGAAATGAAGTCCCCTCGAACAGTTAAAGAGGTGCAGAGCCTTACAGGGAAATTGGCAGCGTTGAACCGGTTCATCTCGCAGGCCACAGATAAATGCCACCATTTCTTTCAAACTATAAAGAAATGGAGAAAAATGGAGTAAACATCAGAATGTGAGAAGGCATTCGGGTAGCTGAAGGAATATCTGGCCCGCGCCCCGTTACTATCGACTCCGAGAGAAGGTGACCGACTGTATTTGTACTTGGCAGTCTCTAAATGGGCTACCAGCTCGGTATTAGTCAGAGAAGAGGAAGGAAAGCAGCACCCCGTGTACTACACTAGCAAGGCCCTAGTAGACGCAAAAATCAGATATTCGCTGATGGAGAAATGGGCACTAGCTTTAATAACAGCAGCACGCAAGCTCAGACCATATTTTCAGGCCCACCCGATAGTTGTAATGACGGACTAGCTTCTTCGGCAAATGCTCTAAAAATCAGATGCAACTGGTCGGTTAGTAAAATGGTCCGTGGAGCTGAGCGAATTCGATCTATCCTACAGACACCGATGAGCAATCAAAGTCAAAGCCCTGGCCGATTTTATGGTTGACCGTATTGAACCAGGGAAGGAAGTTCAGGAGGGGTAACCAGTTGAACAGGAGAAACCGAAGAGGGTGTGGCTGGTAATGGTTGATGGGTCACGGAGTGAATAGGGATCCGGAGCAGGAGTTGTAATACGAAGCCCAGAAGGGGCCGAGGTATCCTATACAGTGAAATTCGAATTCTAGCTCACGAATAACCAAGCTGAATATGAAGCCTTCATCACTAGGCTCGGGCTTGCACACGCACTACGAGTAGAAATGGTAGAAATCCGAGCAGATTCCCAGTTAGTCTGTAATCAGCTCAGTGATCAATTCTAAACAAGAGAAGAGAAGATGGGGCTTTATTTGTAAAAGGCAAAGCAGATGGTCGAGCTTTTCCAAGAGGTAGAAATAAAGCAGATATCCCGGAATGAGAATTACCGAGCAGATATGTTGGCCAAAATGGCCGCAACTGCGGATCCAAAGTTACCCAAGTCAGTTCCCTTGGAAGTAAGGACATCGCCAAGCATAGAGGGGAAGGCAGAAGTAATGCAGGTGAGAACCAAAAAATCCTAGATGGACCCCATTCTCTCATACATCCGCATGGGCATCTTACCAGAGGACAGGAAGCAAGCAAGGAAGTTGAAATGTCGGGTAGCAAGGTATACGCTACTCGATGGGGTACGCTACTCGATGGGGTACTCTACAGCCGAGGATTCACCTTGTCCCTTTTGAGATGCTTGGATGACGAGGAAGCAGATTATGTGTTGAGGGAAATTCACGAAGGAATATGCGGCAACCACTCGGGGGCGAGAACTTTGGCTTTCAAGGCACTTCGGCAAGGGTACTTCTAGCCGACCATGCACCAGGATGCGAAGGGGATGGCAAAAAACTGTAAAGTCTGCCAGAGCTTCTCGGAGGTCCCTGCTCAACCCCCAGAAAGGCTAACCACTATGTCATCCCCATGGCCTTTTGCCCAGTGGGGAATTGACCTGATTGGCCCATTACCTAAGGGCCAAGGAGCCGTAACACATGCAATTGTGGCTATAGACTACTTTACCAAATGGGTAGAAATGGGAGTTCTCAGTCAAATCACGGAGAGAAAGACAACGTATTTTATTTAGAAGAATATTATCTGCTGATATGGGATCCCCTATGCCATCATTACAGACAATGGGAGGCAGTTTGACAATCACAACTTCAGAGAATTTTGCCAAAACTTGAGGGTGGACTTGAAGTTTTGTGCCCCAACACACCCCCAGGCAAACAGGCAGGTGGAAGCAGCCAACAAAGTAATAAAGAAACTCCTGAAAACCAGGCTAGGAGAGAAAAAGGGAGCTTGGGTCGACGAGTTACTAGGAGTGTTATGGGCCTACCGGACAACCCACAAAATTGCCACGGGAGAAATCCCGCTTGCTTTAGCTTTCGGTCATGAGGCAGTAATCCCAGCAGAAATCGAGGTGTGGACACATCGGACAGAGTATTTCAATGAAGAACAAAATGACGAGCAAATCTGCTTGATCCTGGACCTGCTGGAGGAAAAAAGAGAAGGGGCCTCTCAGAGAACGGCCAAATGCCAGCAAAGGATCATGCGCTACTACAACAAAAATGTACGCATGAGACAGTTCCGAGCAGGAGATTAGGTATTTAGAAAAGTGAACCAAAATACAAGAGATCCTAATCATGGCGTTCTTGGCCCGAAATGGGAGGGCTCATACAGAGTGATACGAACAACTAGCCCAGGAGCGTACAAGCTGACTTACCCAGATGGACGAGACGTGAAAAGGTCATGGAACGCCGAGCACTTAAAGAAATACTTCCAGTAAACAAAGTACCTTACCAAGTTTTATTTCGATAAGTTATTTCTGTTAACAGCATGATGAATTGTTACACATGCATATATCTCGCCTCTTGTAATCCATGCAAAGTTCAATAAAGATGAATTCAGCATAAATTCCCTCGTTGGACAAATTTTATTACGGTAGGCAAATGTCTATTCCTGCTCAGTCGCCTAAAGGACCAGTAGGCAAATCTACAAATTTTATTCAGGCAAGCAAGTGCCTATTCCTGCTCGGTCGCCCAAAGGACCAGCAGGCAAGCCTACAAATTTTATTAAGGAAAACAAGTGCCTATTCCTGCTCGGTCGCCTAAAGGACCAGCAGGCAAGTCTACAAATTTTATTAAGGCAAGCAAGTGCCTATTCCTGTTCGGCCGCCCAAAGGACCAACAGACAAGTCTACAAATTTTATTAAGGCAAGCAAGTGCTTATTCCTGCTCGGTCCCCTAAAGGACCAGCGGGCAAGTCTGTAAATTTTATTAAGGCAAGCAAGTGACTATTCCTTCTTGGTCGCCTAAAGGAGCAGCAAGCAAATCTACAAATTTTATTAAGGCAAGCAAGTGCATATTCCTGCTCGGTCGCCTAAAGGAGCAGCAGGTAAATCTACAAATTTTATTAAGGCAAGCAAGTCCTTATTCCTACTCGGTCACCTAAAGCACCAGCAGGCAATTTTATGAAATTTCGTTAAGGCAAACCAGTGTCAGTTTCTGCTCAATCGTTTGAAAGACCAGCTGGCAAGTTTTATAAATTGCGCTAAGGCAAACAAGTGCAAATTCTTGCTCGGTCGAAAAAATGACCAGTAGCCAAAATCAATCAAAATTGTGAAGGTAACTTGCAGAAATGATTCACAACCAAAACCATGGCAAGAAAGCAAACAAAAAGAATCCAAAGTTTATAAACATCCAAACATTTACAGACAGATGAAGGTTTAGAATTTATACAAAAAAAAAATAAGCCTAAGGATTATGAGATTCAGCAGCATCGGTAGGAGAAGGATCAACAATCCCAGAAAAAGGAGAACCAGCAACTTCTGGGGGAGCAGGCACTGATCCCTGACCAGCTTCAAGAGCATGATCCCCTGCTTCCTTCTCCTGCACCCCACCTAAAGGAGCCTCTACCTAATCCTGCTCTCCCTGCTCCTTATCCCCCTGATCTGCCTCAGCCATGTATTTCTGCACTTCAGCCTCCAGCTTGCTCATGTTAAGCTCGGGATATTCTTCCTTAAGTACAAACATGATGCACTTGTAGCAAAAGGTGAGCCCAGAGTTATACTCTGCATCGAGCCGATCGTCCACCTCAGCAGATTTGCCTTTCAGCTCAGCTACCTGCTCATCCAAGGACTTGATCTGCTCCTCAAGGGTCGTCCTTAAAGTATCTTGTTCACTTTGAGCAGCCTGAAGATCAGACTTCAGATCACCCAACTCACCCTCAAGCTTGGAGGAGTTAGACTCAGCAATAGCCACTTTCTCCTCCAGGTCCATGATCTGCTTGTGCAGCTCAATCAGCTTCTCCTTCGAGCGGTCAACAGAATCAGTCTTTTTCTTCAAGTCCTGGTTATCAGCTTGAAGTCTCCTCTCATAGCGCGTGGACTCATTCTTGTAGCAAGAAATCAAAGTAGCCAGCTTAAAGGAGACCCTTTGAACTGAACCAGCTAACTCGCTGAGGTTCATGCTTTCAATGTCCTTGACCATCTTAGGTCTCACCGATTTGCTATAATCCCTCTGGTACAGGGTCAGATAGTCACCATGGTCCCGAGGCGGAAGAGGAGAGGATCGGTCTCCAGATTGAATGCTGACCTCAGGACTCTTGTCATTAACCTTCTCTCCACCATTCTTCCGAGGGGGAGGAGGGGGCAAAGCAGAAGCAGAAGTCTTGGAGGGACCAACATTAGTTTTCTTCAAATGAGGGGGGGTTGCTGGAGCTGCCTGAAGCCCGACCACATTTTCTTGTCATAGCACTGAGAATCTTGTTGTCCATCCTGACAGCTACGTCCACTAAACACGACTCGACAAGATTTGTTGATGACAAGAGATCTTGACAGGTAGACACGTTCACCAGAGCAGTTTCCACGTGGAGTAATGGTCGGTCGTCAAGATTCTTGATCAGGCCCCACGACTCTGAAAGAACAAACAAGGTTAAAGAACCCAATAAGTAATGATTAGAGAAGAAAAATATGCAAAAAATAAACGACCTGGGGTGACAAAACGCGTTGGGAGGTGAATATCACCACCAAGCGAATGGATTGCTGGACATCAATTCCCTCCAGCAAAGAAGAATTTATTCTTCCAGTTTTTACATGAGGAAGGAAAGCCGGTGATAGGTTTAGCTTTACATGAAGTAGTACCAGTCTGCTTTCTTTAGGCTGCTCCTCAGCTGATACAAGTGTTTTACTTCAGCAAAGGAAGGTTCCTCGAGTCCACACCTCTCCCATAGCACATACAAAGCTGAGAGAACCCTCCACCCATTTGGGTGAAGCTGACCTGGAGCCAGATGCATGCCACCCAATATCCTGGCAAAGTAAGGCTGAAGGGGTAACCGAGCCCCTAACTTGAAACTCTCCAGATGCATAGTCACATACCCCCTCGGAGGCCGACTGGAGACGTCATCTTTCCCGACGATTACAAGGAGAACCTCCTCAGGAATATTGTAAAGAGTTCTAAGCTTAAGTAGGTCAGTGTGGGTGGTGGCACAAGCTATATAATCGATGGGGTAAGTATCTACTTCCATCATATGGCCAAGGTTTCTCTTTTTAAAGGGTCTACTTGGCTCAAAACTGCTCTCCTCACCGTCACCCACTTCCTCAGGGATCCCAGTCCCGCTAGAACTATGATTCTCACCAGAGCCCGACGTTGGTCTACCACGGTTTCCCATGGGTTCTAATTCAGAAGAAGGCAAAGTGGTCACGGGACGAGGATACTCTAGGGTATCCCTATGATGGGAGGGACCTATACTACGAGAAGAGAATAAGGGGTCATTGGGCCCAAACAGGTTGGGGTATGAGTCCTCCACCCCTTCATCACTCTCATCTACAATCAGTTTCCCTTTTCGGTTTAACATATCAAAAACTCAAAAAGGAAAACACAGCAAATCCAAGTGTATGGGTACAAAAAGGGGCAACACAGAACCCAATCAACAACAACCAGAGAAGAAGTTAAAGGTGATACCTGGAATAAACTGGCACTGGTAGCGCTGCCGTGACAGAGAGAGAACCCAATAAACAGAGGTTTCCGACGTAGAAAGTGTGATTGAAGTCCAAAGAGGGAGTTAGCTTATAGCGGAATGGCAGATAGCGAAATGCAATGACGACTTCAATTTAGGGATTTGAAACGAAAGGGGGAAAGGAAAGCGTTTAAGTTATATGGGTGCCAGCTCACTCGCCGTATATCGAGGACAGATAAGCCGTCGTTTCAAATTTCAAATACGAAAGGACGAGAAACGACATGTCACTGACCATTATAAAAGGCCTGACGAGATGTTAGCTCAGCTATATACTGGACACACTCACGAAGGCCCATGCCCAGATCACCATCTCCTTGAACAAAAGGCGGAACCTCAGGTCCATCACAATAACACGAAGACCAGATAGGAATTTCCCGGGGTCGATAAAATCCGATTCTCAGTTTCTAATTTCAACTCGTTTCACTCGCAAGACTATAAACTGGGGGACTGATGTTAAGTAATAAAGAGCACCAGCTCGGTCATGCCCTCATTTCCCACCCCAAGGCGAATCACCTCAACTGAACGGCACGAGAAGAGCCCTGGTAAAACGCCTTATACAAATGTGGGCCTACTAGAGATGAGCACCGACCCGAGGAATGTGCCGACCAGAGACATATACCGACCAGATACCCATCACCCAAAGAAGGGGCACACGATCTCACGAAATCGCGGCAGTTTCGCTATGCCCCAAACCGTCAAGAGAGACATGTCATCCCACGTTTACCCACAATCCAGTGGTTGAAGACCCATGAGGGTCTGCCATCACTCGATAAAAGGGGGGCATAAGGAGTAGACAGGAACGTGGGACAACAGCTATAAGAAGCCGAGAAACCGATGAAAAAATGGGAGAGAAAAATTGAGAGTAAAGAGAAAACTCTGCCAAATTGAAACCCGATTATATTCAGTATAAGTTTTAGAAAGCATTACAAGAAATCAAACGATCAGAATTACATAGTTTTCCCGTAAACACCTTGTGCTAGCTTAAGCATCGGAGGGTTTACGCCGGTAAAACCACCGGCGTCTCTGATTTATCTTTGTGAGTGCAGGATTAGAAAGAAGGAAAAAAGGTGATTCCAACCCCTGGCGCATTCGTAGTTGTTGAAGGAGGCAAAGGGCAGTATCCTCTCCATTGAACACACAAGCGTTGGTGGAACGATCTGGTTGGGTAAAAGGCGAGCAGATTTCAGCATCAACATATGTATATGTATGTGTGTGTGTATTCTTGTCACTTGAGAAATACACAGCCAAATTTTGTGTAAATTTTAATGTATTTGTAAATGCATAAGTCAATTAAAGTATAGATTAAGAATAATGAAGTCGTACTTATAAGAATTGTTAATTTTTAGGAAAGTAAAATTTAATCTAAGTTAATTATAACTTTACGTAGCTGGAAAGAAAATTAGAACTAAAGATACAAGTAAATAAGCAAGCAAATTAAGAATTCAAGAGATTAAAGCTGCCAGTATTTAAGAATCTACCACACAATTCAACTTAACAATTATTTAATTATTAATTAATTCCTAATTTTAAAGCAACTAACTCGAAATCAATTTATTTATGTCTACTTATAAATATAACAATTAAGTCCAATAAATTTAATTTCATTTAGCCATGAGCCCATTAATAATAAATCAAAATAATATTTGGCTTTTCTCCAATTCGATTTCTTTAAGCACAATTTATTCCATAATCTTCAATAAAATAAATTAACCATCTAAAAATATAAATAAAAGAGACTAACTAATATAAAAATAGAGAGGAAATATGTTAATATATTATGCCCATCACCAATCAAACTTGATACTAATTGTTACATCGAATTATTGAATTAATTTGCAAGAAAAGGAAACCAAGCCTAATTGATTGGTAGGAGGAAAAATAAAAGAATTTTCAACAAAGGAGCGAAAAATAAAGAAATTTTTTTTTTAAAAAAAAAAAGCTAGCCTAAACGAGCCCGTTACTTATTCTCTCATTGATTCCATTACGATGCTGCAGTCCAGTTTGAAGTTTGAGTATCGTTTCTTTGTTTAGGTAAACCAATATAATAATGCGACATGCCATTGCCTATTTCTCCCCTACATATTCAGCTACAGTTTCGGCTGCTGGGTCTCACCCTGAGGCAGTGGTTGTTCGATTGTCGACTCTTATAATTTATTTTTTCTTTTTTTTTTTCTCATAATTTTTCCCCACAAATAGAGCAATAACAAGCACACAGATATCCCTCCTTGCACTATGATGTAATTAGAAACTTGGCAATTGGAAAAAGTTACAGAAATTGTAATATCAAATGTTATTAAATTTTTTTTTTTTTTTTGAGAATTGTTACCGCTGCACCTTCTAATGGGCTAAATAGTGCTACAAGTGTAATTCATTTCTTTTGTACACATCCCACCATATTACTATAGGCGAGAACCTTTTAAAAACAATATAAATTTCACTTTTGTTAATTCATGAGCACAAAAACTCAATTTATATAAACATTTAAAACATGAAAAATAAAATCATATAATTGATATGAGCGAATAATGATCGATTAGTAAAGATTGAGTCAGTCAATCTTTATGCTAATTAACAATTAGCTTTTCTTAATCACTAATTAAGACGGAAACAATCAATTATTAACTGATTGTTTTGAATACTCTATCAATATTACTTCATTCTTATCAATAGGGAATAAGGTTACTATACAACATATAAGTATTGAGCTTCAGGGGCTTTATTTATATTATTGACAAGTTAGGGTTCATTCATCTTATCACTTACACTATTTTTAAGATTATTGGAGGATAACAATAAAGGATTCAATTGAATCACTTTAGCTTATTGTGATTTTATTTACTCATTAGCCTTGCTAGCATGCTAGTAAAGCAACACTTTGCAACTGTTCCATGACGTTTTGAATTTGTTAATGTGGATATCCCGTGACCTTGAAATTTAAGATGTGTTGGTATCTTTTTTTATTGAAATTTTTTATTTTATAAAATTAATAAAATAGAAAATGTGTTTGGTAGGAGTGTTTGTAGTGATAATAAGAAATTGTCGAGAATGAAATATTTTCATTCTTTAACTTTTCTTAACAAATGCAGAAAACGCATTATTAGCGTTCGCTGAATTTTGTTTTCTATCTTGTATACATTAAATGTATGGGGACCATGTTTTTGTGACTTCTATAATCTTTTATATAAAAAAATAAAATTGTGGGCCCAAAGGTATCAAATACTAACATGAAACTTGCATGATAAATACACGGTAGATTTTGTTATGTTTTTGCAATAACTTTGGTTTAAAATATTTTAAAATAAAATAATAATTAATTTTTGTTGATATAATCATGGATATTCTATGAATTATTATAAAATATTTATTTAATAAAACTTTGAAATAATATAAAAAATAAAACTACTCATAATTTGATACCAATATTTATTATTACATTATTTTACTTGTTTATTCAATTTTCGTAAAATATATAAAATAACGAAAAATATAAATCTAAAATGTTATACATATGATTTAACTATTCTAAAATTATATCAAAACACATTTTCACTTTTTATATTTTCTAGATAAATTACCTAACACGTTTTCATTTTCACCAAAAACTAATTCTTCTTATTTCTAAACGAAATTCAAAAACACCAAAACAATGCCAAACACACCTTTATTTTTTAGATTATTTTGTGTTTCTTTTATTAAATTAATGAAAAATGTTGTGAATGGGAGTAAGCAATTTGGATTTAGATTGCTGAACAATTTTTACCATTTTTTTTTCAAAACAAACCACATTGATAAGATTAAAAATATTATTGTCAGTATATCAATGCCCAATAAAATAATTAATTACGTGAGCAATGAGTGAAGGTCGCTATAGCTTTGGCTGAGTGGTAGTTAAAGGTTAATTCATATACTTGAATTAAACAAACATCAAAATGATCACTATTTTTTTTTTTTTACTTTGGGATATTGGCAGCACATATCACATGCATTGGCAGGAGGAGAAGAATTTAATTTTCTATTATTATTTTTATACTTTTTCTTTTCTCTTATAGGTTATTCTTTTGCTTTATTCTACATTTGTGCGGTAATTAGTCTTTATTTCGCATCATTCATGTGATAAAAATTTTATCATCTTTTATTATGAATGTAGTGGGCTGAAAGTTTAGAAAATACTTTTTATTTATCAATTTTCTCTTTTTTTTTTTTTTTTGAAGTAATTGTGGTTAACAATTACTCTTCAGGATTGTTATTATTTACTAGGAAAAGAGGCTTATTTGATTGCCTTAAGTAGTGTAATTACTTAGTTTTTAGACTCAAAATTTGGTACTTAAAACTCATTTTATTAATTGTGGCTGATCTGCTTTAAATCTAATTCTTTATATCTCATTATTCGATTTTTTTTTTTACTTTTTTTTTGTAATTTCAAAATGACAAAAGACATTCTCTTTTGTTTCTGTCTCTCAATGCGATTCTTCTCGTATAATAATAAAATGTGGTCCCCTTGTTTTCCTTAGATTGAAAAGTTTAAAAAAATGGAGAAAATAATGCTCCAATATTTTTGGAAACGGCCGTAATAGCATGCCTCTCAAATAATTACATAAAATTAATAGATTTTCCCAAGCAATAATTAAATAAAGCAGGACCACGGAATCTCTCAGTTAATGATGGCGCTAATTAAATATAAAAAAAGTAATAAAAAAAACTATGATGAGAGTCGCATGCATGCTGCGCTCTACATTTAGATAGTTGACAAAATATATCATGATGATAATTTTAGGGAGTTCTTGGCCTGGCATTATTGTAGCCCCATTTTTTAAACCTCATTTGTTGTATTAGCAAACCAAATAATTAGAGCCCCAACTATGCATACAAAAATAAATTACCATTTCATTATTCTTTTAGATAGTCATGCGCAAATAGGCTCAAATTTTCTATATTAAGACCATGCTTATCGTGAAAATTGGAAACAAGTTAATTTCGCTTTTTTTTTTTTTCCTTTTACAAAGTAATGAAAGTTATTGAGTCGGAGACAGCCTGCAGAAACCCAAAAAAAAAAAGAAAAAAAGAAAAATAGCAGAGCATATTTCTAGACTAATTGCTAGCTGTGAGAGTTCATCATCAAATTCATCTATTGCTTTATAAAGCAAATTGCAGCACGCGACGTGGTCCATTGAATTATTGAATTGAATGGTAGGACAATGAACAAGTTAAATGCTGCGTTTTGAGAAAAAGAACTAAAGAAGCTCAAATTATTGGTTAATTAATTTTACAAGTAATTTTCTGCTCTCTTTGATTCCATTACGGTATTGCCGCAGTTAGGTTTAAAGTTTCAATATTCTATTAATGAAGAAGAATATATAATGTTGGAACAAGGCATTCACACATCCAATTTTGTGATCAGTATTTGGAAAGCTCTCTTTGTAATTGTCCCTTTCATGTCTTTCACTACATGCTACATTGGGTTATTGCATTTATTTGAATTTTTTTTTTTGAAAAAGAGTATCACTTAACCCAAACCGAGCCCACTTCTTGTTGCTTATTTTTTATCGGCTTCAATTACTAATCACAACTAACCACTAATTTTATATTTGACCACTACTTTAAAAAGAAAATAAAATAAAAAACCACTAACTTTTGTGTTTGTTCAAAATTCTTTTCCCCAAAAGAGAAAATATGCTTTCCATTTTCCTCCTTTTTGCCCTTTTCATTCATTGCACCAAATCTCCTCTAAGTATATTTTAATAATAATAGTGAAATTATTATAGTTATAGAGTTTTTAATTTTTTACTTTTTGGGTTCAAAATTTCAGGTACTAACCAAACAAAATGTGATCAATGTCGAGTTTAAAAAAAAAAATGCCTACGAGATAAATATAAATTCTCAACTTGATTGAGATGATGAGTTGGGCACACCACATGTGTGAGGTGGTTGTCTTGTCTTTGCAGTAATAACTACAAAATTATTACGAAAGCAAAGAAAACTACATATAGCATTCTCTCTCTCTCTACAATATATATATATATACATACGAGTGATGATACAGTCATAAATTTTTGTATAAATTTATTTTGTACAAATTGATGTGATATTAATTCATTGGTTAAATTAAAATATAAAATAATGAAAATAAATCATGTGGACCAAGAGAAATTTAATTCAACTAATTTTATCATGTCACATCAGTTTGTATAAGATAAGTTTATACAAGAGTTTGTGACTATATCATTACTGTATATATATAGAGAGAGAGTAGAAATGTCTCTTTTAATTAGGAAAGAGTTGAAAAGTCATAAATCTCTTCTTGGGTTCTTGACTAAAAATTCGCATTGTTGTTTTTGAAAATTCGGAGATCTGGGTTTGCGTTGATTTGGAGATGGGGAGCCCAGAAGATTTTGTGAAAAGGTTGTGGTGGTTTATTTTTCATTTTGTTTCTGATTCTTTTTTTTTTTTAATTAAAAGAGACTTTCCATGCTTCGTCGACACTCATCGTCAAAAGTTTTGGATGTGCAAACTTGGATTTATACCTTCAAAAACATATTAGCAACACCGATAACACTCCCCTCAAAAACATACTTGTTACGCCAGTGCCAGATTCTCCAAAGAGCTACCCCAAAAATGCAAGCCCACTTCCCATTGCTACCCTTCTGACTATTAGTTTTCAGATTATGGAACACCCATTCACGTAAGGGCAAAGAGAAAAAAGTATCATAATCAACACTCGGCAGCAGCTCACTCCAAATCCTTTTCACAACGGAACAGTCACGAAGAGCGTGTAGCGTATCCTCAATCATCACATGATATGGTGCTAATATGGCCCTTCCAACTCCACATACGCCGCCAGCAGGAGTCTTCTTCAGCAAGGTTTCTGGTGTCCTCTTATATATAAGTGTTGCCAGTGTTTCCTCCGTTTTCCGTTCATGTATTTTTGAGCTTATCTAGATAGTGTTGCAAGTGTTTCCTTTCATCGTCTCCTTGCACTGATACGCCGTTCAAACACCTTCGTCCGTTCAACGAAGTCCTAGCAAGGTAAAGGTTCTGAATCTTTTCTTAATTGCTTGGATTTTCTCAATGAAGAATTTTGTACTCTGTTTTCACATGCACAAATTAGCCAATATAGAAATTGAATGGGGTCTGTCATAGAATATGATTCGATCTTCCTTGTGGGCTTTGATTTGGGGGGTTCTTTTGAGCTACTGTCGTGATAATAGCCAATCAACTATTTATTTGTGATTTGTTTGGATGCAAAAATTGAATGGATCTGCCCTTGATATTTGTTTGTGATTTTTCCTTTGTTTCAGCTATTTTATTTGCTTTCCTGAAATATTCTTCCTAGTTAATGAGTCTTTTTCCTTTGGATTTTCTGGAATTTGCTTTGATTTGGTTCAAAGAGTCTCCTTTTATTTTGAATATCAATAATATTTGGCAGCAGATTGTGATTTTGGTGGAAATACTCTTCTATATTTAAGTGCTAAAAAGATAAGAAGGAGAAGTACTGTTGACTTTCCAGTTGTTTCAGCAGCTGCGCCGGATGCTGATGGTCATGACTCATGAGATTGATGTTTCTGATGGGTTGTATTCTTTCATTATTGTTATTATTTTAACAATATTTGGCTGCTGAGAAACAGAGAGAGTGAAAGAACAGAGAGAAAAATGTTTTGATGTTTTATAATATTGTTTGACTATGAGTATGATCAATGTAAGAGTCAACATACACCTTTTTTTTTAATTATTTTCCCAATTTTGATAGGACTGCAGATACGCAAAGCCCACTGCAAGAAGGCTAGAGAACACGCGTAATGAGAGTGTACTAGCCAAACTCTGACTTCAATCACTGATAATTTACTTTCATCTTCATTGATTTTCATCACTGATAATACCTCTAAGAGATATTAGAGGTACAAAGATTATATGTGCTAGTAATGTAGAAGTGCACTACAACTACAAGTTAGTGTTATTTATTCTATGGCCATTGTTAACTTCTTAGGATGCTGTTGCAAGGCCGTATCATGAGTTAAAATGAACTAAAGATAATGTTAAGATTTCGTTGGCTTCACTTGACTAATTGAGAGAGATTATTTCCTTATATGTGGCTGATTTGTAATCCCTTTGAATATGGGATCGTTATTTACTTTCCCTTGTTTTGTGAATATTTGCTCTTGTAAACTTATATATAAATACTCTGTAATTCTACTGCAGAACATATAGAATAAAAATCAATATTCTTTTCAAATGTCATTTTTTCATGGTATCAGAGAAATGGTTTTGATTCGGTAAAACACTTCCGCTTCTATTTTTTTATGGATGATATTGATATTGATAGTGATAGCAGTCACAATCATTCACCAAATCATATATCTTCTCAAACCTCTCATCACACTATGTCTATGTCTATGGTTGATTCCTTAGACCCTTTTTTTCTTTATGCTTCTGATCATCCTGGCATGATTCTTGTTCCAAAAGTCTTAGATGGAACAAATTATGCTATGTGGAAGAGATCTATGCTAGTGAGTCTTAGTGCAAAAAACAAAGTGGGATTCATCAAAGGAACCATTCACACACCAGATGAAGATGATCCAAAACATTCTTTATGGCAGCGCTGCAACGATATGGTGCTTTCTTGGATCCTCAACTCTCTAAATAGTGTACTCTATTTAGAGACACCCTCAGAGATTTGGACTGACCTTCAAGAACATTTCTCTCAAGGTGATTTTTCCCACCATTATCAAACTCAGCAATCTATTGTTGAATTGAAACAAAACCAAGATTCAATTTTTTCTTATTACACAAAGATAAAAATGTTGTGGGATGAGCTAACTACTTGCAGTCCTTCAATCACATGCACCTGTGGAGGACAAAAAGACTTGAAAGAAAAAGAAGAAAAGATTAGGCTGGGACAATTCCTCATGGGATTGAATGAAACATACTCAGCTTTGCGAGGACAAATAATGTTAATGTATCCTCTACCAACTGTCAAAAAGGCATATTCTCTTCTCCGTGAGGAAGAAAAGCAACGATGACTTACTGAAGCCAAAGGCATTGATCTCATTCATGCCATGAGTATCAAAGCTCATGATAAATCCAGAGAAACACAATTTGATGCACAACAACAAACCAAACAAGGATCATCCTCTCATCCCAAGCCACAAGGAATGAAGAAATCTTTCTTTTGTACTTACTGTGAGGACACAACTCATTCAGTAGATCGTTGTTACTACTTGAATGGATTCCCAGTTGGTCATAAGCTTCATGCCAAAGACGTTCAACCTCCAAATCGAAGCAGAAAACCTGTTGTGCATCAACCTAGTGCTGAAATGAATCAGAACTTAGCAAAGACGCCAACTGAACAAACTCCTCAATTTACCTCTGAAGAGCTTGCCCAAATAAAAGCTTTCTTTAGAAATGGTAACAATCCTGCTCGAGCAAACTACACAGGTATCCCTATACCTTTCTGTTCATCTTTCAATACGCAAAAGACAGACTTGAATCACTGGATTATTGATAGTGGTGCAACAAATCACATAGCAACTTCAATACCTATTCAAACTCCTCTGTCATCTCAAGTAACCTTGCCTAATGGTGCCTATTCTAAGATAACTGGAATTGGTTTAACACAACTCTCAAACCACCTACATGTTAATAATGTATTATGTGCACCATCATTTCATGTTAATTTACTGTCAGTGAGTCAACTTACTGCTGCCATGAATTGTTCAATCCATTTTTTTCTTACTTTCTGTATATTGCAGGACCTAGCTTCGAAGAAGATGATTGGCTTGGGGAAGCAGCTTAATGGCTTGTACTACTTTGTTCCTCAAGTGAAGTCTACACCAACTTCTTTTTCAATCACTCATCATGCTGATTCTACTACACATATTACTTGGCACAAGCGGTTAGGACATCCCTCAAAAGCACCTTCACAATTTTTAAGCAATAATATTCCTGCATTTGTATTTGATTCTCAACATTCCTGTGAAACTTGCCCTTTGGCAAAGCAAACTCGTTTACCATTTTCTTCAAGTTCTATTCAAACTTTGCATTCATTTGATCTTATTCATTGTGATATTTGGGGACCTTTTCGTACTGCAACTCATACAGGAGCACATTATTCCTGACTATAGTGGATGATTACACTCGTTTCACTTGGATTTTTTTAATGAAATTTAAATCCGAAACCCAAGGATTAATAAAAACATTTATTTCTTTTGTGAACACTCAATTTAATTGCCAAGTTAAATGTCTTAGAAGTGATGATGGCTCAGAATTTCTTTCCATGAAACCTTATTTCTCCACCCTTGGTATTTTATTTCAAAGCTCATGTCCATCTACACCTCAACAAAATGGTGTCGTTGAACGAAAACACCATCATCTCTTAAACGTTAGTCGGGCTTTGAGAATTGATGCCAATCTTCCTTTAAAATTTTAGGGGGAGAGTTTACTTACTGCAGCCTATCTTATAAATCGTCTTCCCACTCCCTTGTTACAATATAAATCTCCATATGAGTTGTTGTATAATAAGCCACCTAACTACACTCATTTACGAGTTTTTGGATGTCTCTGTTATGCAACAAATCTACAGCCATCCAATAAGTTTGATTCTCGGGCTCGACAATGCATCTTTGTTGGTTACCCTATAGGCCAAAAAGCCTATCGGTTATATGATCTCCATACTCACCAATTCTTTTCCAGTCGTGATGTCATTTTTCATGAGTCTATTTTTCCTTTTCTTCATATCGAAAAATCATTAGATAGCACTTTTCCTCAGCCTAAGATATCAGATTACATCGATGATATATCTCCTCCTACAACTCATCCTGTCCCTCCAGCATCAAAGACCATTATTCCCTCTCCTAATCTTTTATTGTCATCAACTTCTTCCCCTTCTTCCTCTATATCTTCTCCTACCCCTCCTATTCGTAAAAGTGACCGTGTCAGGCAACCATCTGTTCTCCTTCGTGACTTTCATTGTGGACAGATTAGTACAACACCATCAACTGCAACTTCAAGTCAGTCATTTTCAACTAAGTCAGGTACTCAATATCCTTTAAGCCAATACATTTCCTATGATTCTTTGTCTTCTACTCATAAACACTTTGTTAACACCATTTCAAGTGTCCTAGAACCAACCTCTTATGCTCAGGCTGTATTGGATCCAAAATGGAAAGAGGCTATGCAACGTGAACTTGATGCTCTCAATTCACAGAAGACATGGTCCTTGGTCCCTTTACCTGCTGGTCATCGTCCCATTGGCAGCAAATGGGTTTATCGTATCAAATACAATTCTAATGGTACGATTGAACGTTACAAAGCTCGATTAGTCGCCAAAGGATTTTCTCAACAAGAAGGCCTGGATTACACTGAGACATTTGCTCCTGTGGCTAAATTGATCACTGTTCGTTGTTTACTTGTTGTGGTTGCTGTAAGACATTGGCCATTGTATCAAATGGATGTGACCAACGATTTTTTGCATGGTGATTTAGAAGAAGAAGTATATATGACTTCACCGCCGGGACTTTGTCGACAGGGGGAGAAGCTTGTTTGTCAACTTCATAAGTCCCTTTATGGGCTTAAACAAGCTCCTCGCAATTGGTTTGTAAAATTTTCTCATGCCGTCAAGAAAGCTGGCTTTATTCAATCACATTCAGACTACTCGTTGTTTGTGAAGACAAAAGGCACATCTATAACTATGGTTCTTATTTATGTAGATGATATGGTGATAACTGGAAATGATGCAGTCGCTATATATAATCTCAAACAATTTCTTCACCAGCAATTTCATATCAAAGATCTCGGTCTTCTTAAATATTTTCTTGGGCTGGAAGTTGCAAGGTCCAAAGCAGGTCTTGTTATCTCTCAACGAAAATATACCTTAGAAATCATAGATGATGTTGGATACTTGGGTGCTCAACCGGTAAATTTTCCCATGGAGATGAATTTGAAGCTCACAAACCATCAAGGTGATCTGCTGCATAATCCAACTCGCTACAGGAGATTACTTGGCCAACTAATATATCTCACAATTACGAGACCAGACATTACATACTCAGTTAACATCTTAAGCCAATTTATGCATGCTCCAAGAAAGCCTCACTGGGATACTGCTCTTCGTATTATTAAATATTTAAAGGGCAGCCCTGGTTTAGGTTTGTTATTCTCCTCAAGCAATTCCTTTACTTTAAAGGCTTACTGTGATGCTAATTGGGCAAACTGTCCTATAACAAGAAGTTCAACAATAGGTTATTGTGTGTTCTTAGGGGATTCTTTGATTTCTTGGAAAGTAAAGAAACAGAAAACAGTCTCAAGATCATCATCAGAAGCTGAGTACAGGTCCATGGCAGCAGCAACCTGTGAGCTCACTTGGCTTAGATTTTTATTCAATGATATGCAAATTTCCATAGGACCAGCAAGGCTATTATGTGATAACCAAGCTGCTCTTCACATAGCAGCAAATCCGGTATATCATGAACGCACCAAACACATAGATCTTGACTGTCATGTGGTAAGGGAGAAAATACAAGATGGTCAGATAATCACCAAATTTGTTCCATCTCATTTACAGTTGGTAGACATTTTTACAAAAGCTCTTGGAGGAAAGGTGTTTAAGAGGCTAACAACCAAGTTGAACATGCTAGATATACATGCTCCAACTTGAGGGGGAGTGTTAAGATTTCGTTGGCTTCACTTGACTAATTGAGAGAGATTATTTTCTTATATGTGGCTGATTTGTAATCCCTTTGAATATGGGATCGTTATTTACTTTCGCTTGTTTTGTGAATATTTGCTCTTGTAAACTTATATATAAATACTCTGTAATTCTACTGCAGAACATATAGAATAAAAATCAGTATTTTTTTCAAATGTCATTTTTTTAGATAATGTGTACTCTCTTTGCTTTGTCCATCAACCTAAAGATTAGCCAATAATCTCTAAGTTAAAATGTGTAATTGCATTTTTCTTTTTGGTTCTTTTTTGCCTGAGATTCTTAATTTGGTTATTCTTTTTCAAGCTAGAAGCTTTCTCACTTGGTACATCGCAGGAGATAGCAAAGGTGCTAGGTACTGTTTCACCCTTAGTTGTTGCAATGCCACTTAGTTTTTATAAAGGCATTGAAATAAATATTAGCCACAACAAGATTGATTGCTGATAAACCACCATCGTGATTATGAGGTGCTTCAGAATGACAGTCGAATGTCTGGTCACCGAGGAGTACTAGCTAAGTTCTCATGGTTCGAAAAAGATAAAAGAAAGTTGAGCAAATTTATCTTCAGTTTTCAGCGTGCTCAATTTAACCATTAATTCTGCATCCCTAATATAGAATCACCGTCAACGACATTCGTCATTATGAATTATTGCGATTCTAAATTTATTTTCAGTTGGCAGGCAAAAATGAGTGAGACTTATCTTATGCAGCAACCATTACTGCATAATTAATTTATGGATACCAAACTTGGCATAGTAACTACAAAGATTTATCATTATAATTGATTTTAAAAAAAAAAGTTTTACATGGACCAACCTAATTTTGATATGACTGCAGATATGCAAAGGCGCCATCAAAGAGCTTCAGTGATAATCTCATGCACTGGTCATTGGCTTCCTTTTCTTTGAGTGGTAAGCTATTAAATTTAAATAATCATGGTGGAATTTGGGATTGCTTAATTAAATTTTGCCGTTAGGATTCTATTTTCTTAATTACTTCGCAGGTAATTTGATGATACGCAGCATGCCTTTGAACTTTTTCCGGCTTTCACTTGAAGCCTAATGTATCAATTGTGTGTGCATAAAGCATATTGTTCGCTTCTTTTAATGTTCCTATATTAATTCAATCAATCTCTAAGCCATTTCATCTTCAAGATACTTAACAAGTAGTTCTACAATTATTTCCCATATCTATTATATCCCTGTGGATGACTAGATGCTTTTGTTACACTCACCACCTATTTCATCTTAAACTTTCCTTATTGAAAAAAAAACATACCCTTCATAATAAAAAGAAATGTTTTCACTTTTCTGCAGCTTTGTTTCTGTCATACATCTTATAGTTGGTGTCATGTACTGTCCCGTTTCTTGGACTATTGGTTTTGCTGTAAAGTTTCAGTCTCTCACTTGCTGCTTTTGCTCAATAAGCCACATTCTGGCCTGCTTAAGTGGCATAATTTCAGTACGTATGCAAAAGCCACGCTTCTATATTCTGCTGTTGTTATTGTGATGGGTTGTCAAATATTCTTTTCTGACATTTTTGTTATAAATCTGCGAGAGATAGTCTCTTTTCTATTTAATAAAAAGATCAACTCATGCTTGGAAATTTTGTGTTTCTGCTTTTATTTTAGGAACTATTTAAATACTTTCATTACTTTTGGATGACATGAAACTTGCAAAATTCATAGAACACTTTCAGATATACAATATTTCTTGGAGATGCGTAATGCCATATTCTGAGGAAGCTTACATTTTTTAATTACATACGCTGGAAATTGATATTTGTTTCTTCTCATCTGCTTATGCTTCATTTGGTTTTTATTTGTGTTCTTTTGTTTTTAGGTACTAATGAATTTGGATCTTATAGCTGAATGAAGGTTTTACCATTGGAATATTAACAATATTTAAAACGTTTTGCAACTTCGCGTTCATATGATACAAAATCACAATGCTAAACCTATACAGATATAGTAAATCTCAAAAGAGTAGAGGTACATTTTATCAAACCCCATAGTGTCTTTGTTATTTGTTAAAATGATAAAAGGACAGAATCAATCTCCTCCTTAAATTAAGATGATTCACATGATTGTGCTTGACTTTAGGAGTAATCTCTGCAATTCCACAGATTAAGGAATCCTCTGTAACGTTCCTTTTTCAGCTTCATGAACTTGTATATATAATTGCTTGACTTTACAGTAATATATTATTGTAGTGTTTAAGAGTGACTAACAATCCAATCAACTCTCTAAAACACTTCCCAAGATCACAATCAAACAAACAAGATGTACCAAGAATCAATCCAGCAAAATACACACAAAATCTAGAACTAAGAAGATTAAAGAATAAAGGAAAATAAGGAACAAGAGTTAACGTGGTTCAGCTAGCTTCAATCTAGCTTACATCCACAGGAGAAAACAGAACCAATCTTTATTTATTGTTCAAAGACAACTACAGAGAATATCAAGCTAATTACTGAGTCTTTCAAGAAGCTCTCTCATCAATCTTCTCGACTCACAGTAGCTTTTCCACACACACGCACTCTGTACCAGAATCAGTTATTTATAACAGCTTGATAATGAATCTGTAACGAGCCCAGAAGGCCACGTGATTAGCATGTGAATTAATTGATTCTAACGAACCAAGAAAGCAACTTATCCGTGCACGTGAAGCTCTCGTGCATCACTTAACCAAAACGACCTTCATACATGTCGTTCCAGGAGATGCGAGTTTGACTTCCCAAAACGCAGCATCAGCTGTCGTTTTCACCAACAGATTTGCTTCACATCACAACAATTCTCCACCTTGAACAAATCACTCTCTGATCCTGATTTCTCCTACCTGAGTATTTAGAATTCACTCAGCCCAGCTTTGTCCAAACAACTCTTGAACTTAGCTGTAGTTACAACCTTAGTAAGCATGTCAGCAAGATTATCATCTGTATGCACTTTCACCATGCTAATCACACCTTTAGAAATCACATTTCTGATAAAATGTAACTTGATATCTATGTGTTTAGTTTTTTCATGGTGAGCTGGGTTCTTACTCAAGTAAATTGCGCTTGAGCTGTCACAATGAACTTCCACAGTCTCCTGCTTCATCCCAAGTTCTGTTATCAACCCTCTTAGCCACAGAGCTTCCTTAACAGCTCCTGTTGCAGCAGTATATTCAGCCTCTGTTGTTGACAAGGCAACAACATGCTGCAAACTTGCCTTCCAGTTAACAAGACAACCATCCAAGAAAAACATATAGCCAGTTAAAGATCTCCTTCTGTCTAAGTCCCCAGCATAATCTGAGTCAACATAACCATAGAGACCTGCAACCTTTCCAGCTGATTTTCCATATACCAGGCCATACTCTTGTGTACCTTTCAGATACCTCAGCACCCATTTAACAGCCTTCCAGTGCTCCTTTCCAGGTGTAGCCATAAACCTACTTACAACACTTAAAGCATGAGCTAAATCTGGTCTTGTAAGTACCATTGCATACATCATGCAACCAACAGCATTTGCATAAGGAACTTTTGTCATTTCACTTCTCTCTTCATCTGTACTGGGACATTGTGAACAAGACAGCTTGAAGTGAAATGCTAGAGGGGTTACTACTGACTTGCTTCTTGTTATCCCAAAAGCTCCAAGTACCTTCTCTAGATACTTCCTTTGAGACAGAATCATAGTACCCTTCTTCTTGTTTCTTATTATTTCCATTCCCAAAATCTTCTTAGCTGGACCCAAGTCTTTTATATCAAATTCTGAATTGAGCAGCTGCTTCAAAGCCTCAATCTCTTCCCTTTCCTTACAAGCAATCAACATATCATCTACATATAACAGTAGATATATGTAGTTGCCTGATTGTATGATCTTGTAGTAAACGCATACATCATAGTTGCACCTTAGATACCCATGAATGACTATAAACTCATCAAATCTAAGGTACCACTGTCTGGGTGATTGTTTCAGCCCATACAGTGACCTTTTCAGCAGACACACACAGTCAGTAGATTCAGGACTTGTGTACCCTTCAAGCTGTGTCATCAAGATGTCCTCATTTAATCTTCCATGTAGAAAGGTTGTCTTGACATCGAGTTGATCAAGCTCCATGTCTCTTACAGCTGTTAAAGCCAGTAGCACTCTGATTGATGCGTGTCTGACAACTGGTGAGAACACCTCTTTGAAATCCACTCCAGCCCTCTGTGTGTAACCCTTAGCTACTAACCTAGCTTTGAATCTTTTAGGTTCAGTAGTTGTTAGTCCATCTTTGACTTTGTAGACCCATTTACATCCTACAGTTCTGCTGTTGGCAGGTCTTTTAATCAGTTCCCATGTATTGTTCTTTTCCAATGAATGGATTTCTTCATCCATGGCCTTTATCCACTCATCTTTGTATGGTCCTTGGATAGCTTATTTGTAGTTCTTGGGTTCATCATCATCAATTTGGTGAGATGCTGTCAATGCATAGGCTATCAGATCTGCATATCCATATCTGACAGGTGCTTTTGCTTTCCTTCTTTCTCTGTCTCTTGTCAGCTGGTACTCCTGATGCTGAACTTCAATCTGCTTTCCATGATCTGTTTCTTCATCAGCAGCTCCTTAATAAGATTCATCATTATCTTCTGAAGCTTCTCTGGTGTAGGGCTCCACCTCAAACTGAACCTTGGATCTCTCCTTATCCTTTTGTGCATCTGTGTCAGTAGATTTCTTCATTTCCAGTGCAGCTTTCTCATTGAATCTTACATCTCTACTGATGATACACTTGGGAGGATTAAGGTCTGTACACCATAGTTTGAATCCCTTAACACCTTCAGGATACCCAATAAACTTTCCTTTAAGTGCTCTTGGAGCTAACTTCCCTTGACTCACATGTGCATAAGCTAGACATCCAAATACTTTGAGGCTGCCATAGTCTGCTGGTTTTCCATGCCACTTCTCAAATGGGGTTTTGAAGTCAAGTGCTGCAGAGGGACTTAGATTTACCAGATAGCTTGCTGTTAGCAGAGTCTCAGCCCACAACCCTTTGGGAAGTTGTGACTGGATCATCATGCTTCTTACTCTGTCCACCAGGGTTTTGTTCATTCTTTCGGCTAACCCATTTTGCTGAGGAGTCAGCCTTACAGTTCTATGCCTTGCAATGCCATGATCTGCACAGTAGCTATCAAACTCCTGATTGCAAAACTCAAGACCATTGTCAGTTCTAAGTTTCTTCACCTTCAATCCAGTTTGATTTTCAACCAGGGATTTCCACTCTCTGAATTTGCCAAATACCTGATCCTTGTGTTTTAAGACATAAACCCACACTCTCCTTGAATAATCATATATTAAAGACAAGAAATAGGTATTGCCACCTAGTGACATTGTCTGTGCTGGTCCCCATAAATCTGAGCGTATGTATTCAAGGATGCCCTTGGTTGAATGAACTGATTTCCCAAAGCTATTTCTTGTAGCTTTGCCTAGTACACAGTCTTCACAAAAATCCAGTTCTGAAATTTGACTGCTGCCTAGAACCCCTTGCTTCTTTAATTCTTTCAGACCTCTCAAGCTCATATGTCCTAATCTAAGGTGCCACAGCAAAGTGTTATCACAGCTTAAACTTATTGACACTCCTGACACACCAGTTATAGCTTCCCCATTCAAAACATAAACTCCATTTCTCTTGTAACCTTTCATAACTACCCCATTTCCATTTGAGATTCTCAACTCACCAGATTCAAGCTTAATACTAAGCCCCATTTGGTCAAGCATGCCTAGAGATATTAAGTTCCTTTTAAGTTCAGGCACATACCTAACTTCCCTTAATTCTCTAATTGTTCCATCATGCAATTTTAGGTTGACATTCCCTATCCCCACAATTTTACAGACAGCATTGTTACCCATCATAACTTTTCCACCATCAGTTTCATGATAGTTTAATAGGTAGTCTTTAAAGGGGCACATATGAAATGCACAACCTGAGTCTAGAATCCAGGTACCTTTTTGCACATGCTCTGTAGCCACACATACTCCTGCTGACTCATACCCTTCTTCCTCAGCAGTAGCAGCAACTCCATTTTGTTCCCTTTTCTTGTTCTTGAGATCTGGGCAATCTCTCTTGAAATGTCCTTCTTTCTGGCACTGAAAACATTTCTTGCCTTTAGTCTTTTTTTTGTTGTTCCCTTGCTTCTTTTTCTTCCTATCATACTTATCAGTTCTTGCTTTTACAGCCAGCACTTCTCCAGAGTTCATATTCCCTGACCTTTCTTACAGCCCTCTAGTATTCAGGGCAGCCTTAACTTCATCCAATGATAAAGTTTGTCTCCCATACATGAGTGCATCAACAAAGTTTGAATATGAGGGTGGAAGTGAACTGACCAGAAGCAATGCTTTACCTTCATCATCTAAACCTTCATCAATTATTTCCAGGGTATCACAGACTTTGTTGAATTCATCAATGTGGTCTTTAAGAGATGATCCTTCAGCCATTTTTAGTGTGAACATCCTCTTCTTGATGTAGAGTCTGTTGGCTAATGATTTAGTCATATACACCCTTTCAAGTTTTGCCCACAGATCAGCCACTGTTCTTTCTTTAGCAACTTCCCTGATCACCGAGTCTCCAAGACTCAAGATTATGGTACTTCTTGCTTTCTTATCGATCTCAGCAGCTTGTTGTGGTGTTAGAGATGATGATGATGTGGAGGCTTCTAATCCTTCTTTCTTGATAATTGGTTCTAAAGCATCACCTAGTCCTTGAGTGATCAGTAGTGCCTCCATCTTGACCTTCCACATGTTGAAGTCATTCTTCCCTGTAAATTTCTCTAGATCGATCTTTGAACCAGCCATACTTGTGTCTGATTTGGAATCCAGGCTCTGATACCAATTGTAGTGTTTAAAAGTGACTAACAATCCAATCAACTCTCTAAAACACTTCCCAAGATCACAATCAAACAAACAAGATGTACCAAGAATCAATCCAGCAAAATACACACAGAATCTAGAACTAAGAAGATTAAAGAATAAAGGAAAATAAGGAACAAGAGTTAACGTGGTTCAGCTAGCTTCAATCTAGCTTACATCCACAGGAGAAAACAGAACCAATCTTTATTTATTGTTTAAAGACAACTACAGAGAATATCAAGCTAATTACTGAGTCTTTCAAGAAGCTCTCTCATCAATCTTCTCGACTCACAGTAGCTTTTCCACACACACGCACTCTGTACCAGAATCAGCTGTTTATAACAGCTTGATAATGAATCTGTAACGAGCCCAGAAGGCCACGTGATTAGCATGTGAATTAATTGATTCTAACGAACCAAGAAAGCAACTTATCCGTGCACGTAAAGCTCTCGTGCATCACTTAACCAAAACGACCTTCATACATGTCGTTCCAGGAGATGCGAGTTTGACTTCCCAAAACGCAGCATCAGCTGCCGTTTTCACCAACAGATTTGCTTCACATCACAATAATTATCCTTTTCACAATCTCTGTCTCTGACTTTATATGGTATCAGAGCAAGCTATTACTCACACGAGTCATTGATCCTTGTCTTAATCTCTTCTTTATACTTACACCATGACCAACGAATACTCAACAGCTTTTTCTTCAAATCAAACAACTACCAACATCTCCCTAAACCCAAACAACCTTATAGCCATCAATGTAGCCAACCAACTTCCTTTAAAGTTGACTCCTTCGAATTATTACTCGTGGAAATCACAGTTCGATGCCTTGCTCTATGTGTATGATTTAGTTGGGTATATTGACGGAACAAATCCTTGCCCTCCCTCACATATTGAGAATAATGGCAATAAAGTCTCAAATCCTGAGTATATTCTTTGGACAAGACAAGATAAACTCCTTTTGCTCGGCATCATTGGCTCTCTTAGCCACAAAGTTGTCCATGTGGTTCGGTCATGCAAAACTTCTGCAGAAGCCTGGACACGTTTAGCAAAAAATTATGCCAATCCTTCATCCTCAAGAACCATGGGGTTAACAGAACAACTCACCCTCATTAGTCGAGGCTCACAACCAGTAGTCGAATATCTTGCTACTATTCGCGACATTGCAGATGAATTGGCTTTAATTGGAGCACCTGTTCCAAATCAATACATTATTACTCACACTCTCAACGGCGTGGGTCCCGAATTCAAGGAACTTGCAGCTGCCGTGCGGGCGAGAGATACCATGATCAGCTTCGATGAACATCACGACAAACTTGTCGAATATGAATCCTTTCTCAAACGAGAGGAACTTCGATCTGCTAGAAATCTTGGGAATATCACTGCCAATGCTACCGTTTCTCTTCCTCAAAAAATGGTAATCAATTTGGCAAGAAAAACTTCCAAAACAACAAAGGAAGCCGAGCCAACAACAACCCAATTTTGGAAATCAAGGCAGCGCCCTTGGAAATCAAGGTAATAATTTCAATTCAAATAATTTTGGAAATCCAAATTCGGGCAAGAATACCACTGTGATTTGTCAATTTTGTGAGAAACGGGGACACACTGCATGTCAATGCAATGCTGTAAAGAAATTATTTTTTACAACCTCAGCACCTACTGCAAATCCAACCACCACTTCCAATAACATGGCATCTAATTGGTTGTTGGATTCTAGAGCATCTCATCATGTCACTTCCGACATTAGCAACCTATCTCTTCGTCAACCATATAAAGGCCCTGATGACACTGTAATTGGTGATGGCACTGGTCTAAATATTACACATGTTGGCAAGGCCACTCTTTCCACTCCATCTCACTCATTTTCACTTTCGAATGTTTTGTGTGTCCCATCTATGAAGCAAAACTTAATATATGTCTCACAATTTTGTAAAACAAATAATGCATCCATTGAATTTTATCCCTCTTCCTTTTGTGTGAAGGATCTAACCACGGGGGCACTACTCGCGGAGGGACGAAGCAAGAATAATGTCTATGAGTGGTCTGCTGGAGATGTCTCTACAAGTATGATGAAGCAAGCTTGCATGAGTATTAAAGCCTCTCTTAACCATTGGCATGATAGACTTGGTCACTCATCAACCAAAATTCTCCACCAAGTTATCTCCCAAAACAATCTCCCAGCCTTTTCTAAGTCGTCATTTTGTGATTCATGTCAGTGTAATGGTTAAAGCCATAAATTACCCTTTGGCAAGTCTAGTTTAAAGAGTCGTTATCCTTTAGACCTTATTTACACCGATGTATGGGGTCCTTCTCCAATTAGATCAATGGATGGTTTTTCTTATTATATTATCTTTGTAGACCATTTCACCAAATATTCATGGTTATTTCCTTTAACATATAAATCCGATGTCTTCTCCATTTTTCCAAAGATTAAGGTCATGGTTGAAAAATATTTTAAGTCATCCATCAATACAATTTATACTGATGGGGGAAAAGAGTATCAAGGTTTGAAAACAGTTTTTGAAACTCATGGAATCCAACATTTGGTTTCACCTCCTTATACAGCTCAACACATTGCTTCCGCCGAACGCCGTCATCGCCATATTGTCGAAACTGGCCTTACAATGCTTCACCGAGCATCATTGCCTTTATCTCTTTGGTCCTTTGCCTTCAAAACTATTGTCTATCTAATAAATCGACTTCCAACACCTATCCTGCAAAACAAATCACCCTTTGAGTGTATTCCATTCATCTCCCAATTATTCTAAATTAAAATTTTTAGGTGTTTATGTTATCCATGGCTTCGTCCATATAATACACACAAACTTGAACAACGGTCAAAAGCCTGTCTATTTCTTGGGTACTCTAATTTACAAAATGCATATATTTGCTTTGATCCCATTGACCATAAATTCTATTACTCTCGGCATGTCCAATTCGAAGAAAGTATATTTCCATCTATGTCTACATGCACAAATCATGATAAAGTCAATAACCATACTCTTTCCAAATGGTGTTCTAAATATACGTCTCCATCAAGTCCTTTATTTTCCAATTCCGATTCTCTCAGGCAGCCAATCCCCCAGGATCCCAATATTCCTATTCCTAAATTTCGTCCCTTTCACACTCATCCCCCCAATTCACGTGATCCTTTTTCCATGAATACTCCAAATGGCCCAACTTCTACCACCTTTCATAGTCAATCCCATGATTCACGTGAACCAACCTCCATGCATAATCCAAATATACCTTTATCAATTGCGTCTAGCCCCACACAACTATCCCCTCCAAATTCCAATACTCATGAACCCATGCAAGTTTGTGACATCCCGCTTGTCGATGATCAATCTCTGTCGACTACCACTCCCGAGACTTTATCGAACTCTTCCATCCATGAGTCGCTCCCTGTAATAATTCTTCTCATCCAACTGAAAACACCAACACTCCACATCCTTCTCATCCAATGCAAACACGCTCAAAAAATAATATTTTCAGGCCAAAAACTATATTCACCCTTACTGCGACAAAGCATCCTATACCATTATCACTAGAACCCACCTCTGTCTCCCAAGCCCTTAAACAGAAAGAGTGGACAAATGCTATGCGTGAAGAGCTGCATGCTCTTGCCAAAAATGGAACATGGGACCTAGTGCCTCGAGAATCTCATCACAATGTGGTTGGCTATAAATGGGTTTTTCGAATCAAACGAAATCCTGATGGGAGTGTTACTAGATATAAGGCTCGTCTAGTTGCCAAGGGATTCAATCAACGTCCTGGTTTAGATTATACTGATACTTTTAGTCCAGTGATAAAACCCACAACTATTCGAGTTGTTTTATCTATTGCAATCTCATCTGGTTGGCCAATTAATCAACTAGATGTCAATAATGCCTTTCTTCATGGGCACCTTGATGAGGAAGTTTTCATGTCTCAGCCACCCGGTTTCATTGACCCCTCCCGACCTCACCATGTATGCCGCTTGCAGAAGTCTCTTTACGGCTTAAAACAAGCTCCTCGCGCTTGGTTCACCCAGCTTAAGAACTTCATTCTATCTCAAGGCTTTGTGAACTGTCACTCAGACTCTTCTTTATTTGTTTATACTAACAAATCTATTCGTGTTTATTTTTTAGTCTATGTAGACGACTTGTTAATCACAGGCAACTCTATGACTCTCATTCGCCACGTCATTACCGCTCTCTCTCACAAGTTCTCAATCAAAGACCTTGGGCCATTGAATTTCTTTTTGGGTGTAGAGGTGATTCCCAAAAGTAATGGATTATTTCTTTCTCAACAGAAGTACATCCGTGACTTACTTGCTCGATTCAACATGGAAAGTATCAAAGAAACAGCCACTCCTCTTAGCTCCACTACTCACCTCATCCTCAATGATGGCTCTCCCCCAGTTGATGCCTCTCGATATCGCAGCTTAATTGGAGGAATGCAATATTTATCTCTCACGCGTCCTGATGTTTCCTATGCAATCAATAAGTTAGCCCAGTACATGCACTCTCCGCGTCAAACTCATTGGACAGCAGCAAAACGGCTACTCCGATATCTCAAACACACTGTTACGTATGGTCTTTGTCTCCACCGTCATCGACAACTGACCTTGACAGCTTATTATGATTCTGATTGGGCAGGAAACCGAGATGATTGCACATCAATATCAGCATATATCATTTTTCTTGGCGGTAACCCGATTTCTTGGTGCTCTAAAAAACAACGGACAGTTGCTAGATCCTCTACAGAAGCCGAATACCGCTCAGTTGCTTCAGCAGTAGCCGAACTTACATGTATTACAAATCTTCTCAGTGAGCTACGTCTCCAACTCCCTCTGCCACCTTGTCTATTATGTGACAATACAGGTGCCACATACTTGTGTGTCAATCCCTCGACTATCATTTTGTGCGTGAAAAAGTTTCAGCTGGCTCTCTCCAAGTTGCTTATGTCTCCACCAATGATCAACTAGCGGATGTCCTTACAAAACCGTTAGCTAAGTCTCGTTTTGCCTTACTTCGATCCAAGATTGGTGTCACTGATGGCAACATCTTGCGGGGGCATAAAAGGACAGAATCAATCTCCTCCTTAAATTAAGATGATTCACATGATTGTGCTTGACTTTAGGAGTAATCTCTGCAATTCCATAGACTAAGGAATCCTCTGTAACTTTCCTTTTTCAGCTTCATGAACTTGTATATATAATTGCTTGACTTTACAGTAATATATTATCCTTTTCACAATCTTTGTCTCTGACTTTATAGCTTGTATTAGTTCTATTAGTCAAATATGAGGTATGAAAATGAATATAATCCAAACACTATCTTGCTTTGCAATCTCTCATCTCTGTTGGAGTTCTGTTTCAATGAAGCCTCGTTGCTGCTTCTGTGGATATAATCTTATGAATTATTTTATGACCTGATATTTCCATAATTCAGTGTAGGTTTGTATTTAAGTAGACTGGGCGTCTTCGACTGAGAAATAGAATTAAAAAAAAAAAGGCTGCCTATCTGCAAGAACTGGAGGATCAAGTAAGAAGAATTGGAATTAGTTTCCCTGTCTTTTCATGATTGTAATTTTTGCATGAACATTTTTGCCGCTTGCTTTTAGGTTTCTAATTAAGTTTATTTGATTTTCATGCTATTGGGCTGACTTTTGATGTCTTTTCATCAAGTTCTTATGAATTCAGAACCTTATACAATGAAACCAGTGATTACGCTTGCAGTTCAGGAAAAGGTCTGAGTAGACTAAATGCTTTCGTGCAAGTTTTAATTTCTTAGGCTGAAGTAGTATTCTGTACTGTTGAGTTTTTTCATGCCCCCATATTCTGAAAATTGAAAATTAATATTAGTTTACTTTCCTCCTAAAGATTGAAAATTTGTATAGTTAACTTCCAAATTTAGTGATGTTCATCCATCTCCTTTAAGGATTTTTGTTTTGTGATTTTGTGCATTTCAGAAGATATGGAATGGTTTAATTGCGTAATATGCGGTTTTCTAAAATTTTCTACTGTATTGCCTAATGCTGCCATCTGCAGTTCATGTGTAAGTGCTTTGGTTAATTAACTTAGGCTGGAAACTCGAATCTTAAAGAGATTGTGCATTGCTGTCAGCAATTTTTTTTTTACGAATGCCCTTGTTTACGAATGCCCTTCTATCACATTTTGCATATTAAATAAATTAATAAATGCAGGGGGGTGAGGCTTTGCGAAGGGAATCGACGCCTTCAACTATTACTCCAGGTTCCCAAGCTTGGAAGAACTTGGGACCTATGCTTTGGGACCATGGGAATTATAGTGATGAGTAAGCTTTGTTGAGACTTTGTTCTATGATAAGGCTTGCCATGCAATAACACCTAATATATTTTTAAGTACACATTAGTTAATTACTCAGTCTAGTCCAAATGTTCTAGAACTAGACTACGATGATCTCAATTATGGCTCTGTGCACTATATTCCAAAAATTCTAAAGCAGTTGACTTTTTGGGTATGGATAATTGTATTTTAAAAATTACTTTGAACACTAATTTTTTTTAGTAAAATAATTTATTACAAAAATATTCGTTATAAGAATTACTATTAAGAATAATTTATCATGAGTCAACATAATACAATTACTTTAAATACTCATATAGTACACTCTTTATCCAATTTATGTATTTGACAGTTCTTAGTTTACAGTTTTTATAAATTAACAAATATATTTGTCACTTTATTAAATAGTAGGCATAACTCAAATATAAATGACAGTTAATGGAAGTATAAAACATATTCGACGCTTTTCAAAAAAATAAATAAAGTAAAATATATTTGACTTTTTTTTTAACTAAGCACTAAAAAAAAAAAATGGGCCGTGTTTTAACTATAAGGTGAAATTTCACAATAATTTTTTTTTTTGTCTTCATTTTTTTTTTTTTTTTTTGACGAAGAATTTCAACATTCCTCAGATTCATTTGCTTCTCGAATGTCAGATGCTTTTAGTTTTGATTATCACCTCTCTCTTTCCAATTTAGATAATTTTACGGTTATGCTTGAATTAATTGTTCTTTTAATAAATTTAGGGTTTGATTTAATTGATTCTAAGTTTCATCTCTGTTCCCAAATCAAAAAACTAAGAACGCTCAAATAATTTTCATTTTATTCTCAATCATGGCCATGTGATCATTGTGTTTATTTGAATTAATTTATTTTATCTTCTCTGTTCCCTTGTTGTAAGAACTGCTGCTGTTGGGAAATTTGTGTAGAGTTGCAGAAAAGCTATTATTTAAATTATAATATCGGTCTGAGTTTGTTCTTTAGAAGACATTGATTTGTGTTTATTTCTACATCGTGTACATAATGGTTTATACGTTCTTCCAGATTTTCACATTTGATCATAAACCTGAAATCTCATTAACTAATTAAATCAAAAGAAAATTCAGCTGAACAACTCTAAAGCAAAATGTGTCAGTTTGATCATTAACTATCTGTTCAATATTGTAAAATGATGCATTTGCAAATGCTTATAAGGATCTTCAATTACTAAACTTCCAAATGGTATTCTCAAGGATATTTTAGAAACTGGGTTTACAACAGAACAAGAGTCAGAATCACAAAAGTTTGTAATTTGGGTAACAATGTGTATTTTTTTCTCATTGAAATAAATCTAGAAACAATACATTCAAAACTTAGTTAAAAATGTTCAATTCAACCATTATACTAGTATAATAAAAGACAAGACCACAGCCGATAAGAAATGACATTTCAAAGTCAAGTCTATGCAATGTCACTCTCATTTTTTTTTTCTTAAACAACTGCTTTTTCTTTGTCGCTGTGCTGAGAGATTGAGTTTGACTAAAGTAGGCTAAACCGAAATTCTAAAATTTACATTGTTTTGTCCTAATAGAAAAAAGGATTTAATTTAATGGTTTCGACTGCCGATTTAGCTGTAGAGATTTCATCATAGTGTATATGTTATTTTGCTACATGTGAAAATTGCAAGCTTAATTTGGTACTTCATCTATGAATTATTTAAATCATTTTTGTAGCTAGTTAGTTTATTGTCTTGGACTAAATTTTATTTAATTAATTTTATCTTCTTCAACAGAAACCAAAAAAACAAGTCTTGCCTCTGTCCTTCTCTATTTTTAGACACGATTAATCTCTTAGGCTGTTACTAGCTCCATGATTCGCAGAAAGAACAGTGAAAGGTACTTTTTTTTTGTTTCTGTATTTTTTGAAAATTACATTGTTCGCTCTTTTCTTAAGTTCCAATCTTCTCTGTTAAAGCTTGGTAGAATTTTCTAATTACTGTGAGAAAGCATTTGTGATCCTTGGAAAACTACAGGAGTAGTTTCTGCTATTATGATCTTCTTAAAACTTTTCTCTAATAGAATTACAATGCTGCTGGAATTTGAATTGAATATCTGCTGGCTCAAATTGATGTCTTAATTGATGAAAATTAGAATTTCATAAATGGTGAATTTGATTTGTAGTATATGGTATATGACTTGTACTATTATTGCTATAGTTGGTCATGATGAGGATATAGGCTTTCTCTGCTTGTTATGTGCTATTTTTTTATTATATTTGAACTGCTGTTTTTTTTTTTGGTTGAATCTGTAATTTTATTAGTTCTTCTTACGGTTGCAAACAATATCAAACTCCAATATTAATAAAACTGAATGAATTGAATGTGGTGCATTTGTAGGCAAGTTAATAGTTTAAATACGGATAAATCTTGGATGTCAATAGATAAAAGGTCTATAGAATATGAGAATGGGGTAAATGAGTTTCTTAAATTTGCAATACTTCATGCTAGTATAGACAAGTTTCACACCAATCTTCATCTTCGAATCCAAAACCCTCAATACCGAAATACAATTTCAAGGATACTAAAGCAACAAATGTTGAATAAATTAATTAAAATCTAGCAGTTGGTATAGACAAGTTTAAAATATATAACAGCAACAAACATATTGGATTTTTTGAATATTGAGAATCAAAGATATAAAATGTTAGAGTGCAATTTATGCACTAGTTTTGCATTGTTTACTTCCCTTAATATCGATGTTTTGCATTTAATAATAGTGATTTACTTATATTTTATTTTTGTAGGTGCAATTCTAATGATTGGTGCTAAATTTGAGCTACAAGATAATGTTTGAGGATGATTGTTTTTCTGGAGAAATTATGAGCTTCAGAAGAACTTTGTTGATAAGGCGTGGGCGCGTGCTGTCAACTAAGGGCCTGCAGTTTTTATTTTAACGTGTTTTGTCTTTTTGGTTATTTTTGTAATTTTGAATTTTATATTTAGATAATATTTTAGATATTAGTATTTTATTTTTAGAAAAACTCTATAAGAGAGAGGAGACGTGAAAAACAAAGGGGATGAGATTTTTGAAGAAAAAGAAAACCCTAGATCTAAATTTTTCTCTTCTCTCTATGAAAAACTAAACCTATTATTCTGGTTGAAGGTTAATAAAGCTTTGATTCATCATTACTGTGAGATCTTTCTTATGCTTTAATTGTTTTATTGCTTTTTGGGTATTTGTTTATTCTCTAAATTATTGTCATGATTATGTTTGTTAATTAGATAATTGGCCACTATTTAATTATCAACTTAATCTATTGTCAATTAAAAGATTCATCATATGAAGATTTTAATGTTTGTGACAAATAGCATATAAGTGCGTTGTGTTATGAGAATAAACAATCTAATTTAAATGAACCATCATATGCGTTTGTTGATTAGGATTTGGGTCTCTCTGGTTTTTCAAGCTGTCAATTGATTAAATTCTATGATCATATCTAGGGTTGTCTATTGATTAGGGAAATAACCAATGGTCGTACCTTGGTTATTGACTAGTTAATGAGAGATTGGCTATTAGAGGGTCTCAGTAGCTATAACCGGTCTATTCATAAGTAGTAATGATTTATATTTGAATCAATGATCAGTAGTCGAATCAAGCTGAGTTAATTCCTTCAACCAGAGCTTTTCCCAATTTGAATTACAATTTGAATTTGCATTCTTGTTATTTTAATTTGATTTTTATTATTATCAACAATCCCCCCATTTTGCATTTTACATTTTAAAAGGATTTAAATAATTACCGATCTCTGTGAACACGATCCTACTCAATCACTATACACAATTTATTTAGAGTATGTATTTATTTTTGCTGGCTTCGACAACCATCATAAAATCTCCTCATGGTAAATCCTAAGATGATTAGAATATGACTAAGAAAATCATAACTTCTCTGTGATCTCTCCAATAGCTTCTCCTGCTAGTTCAATTGTATCTCTAGCTAGTTCAATATCTTCAAGTGCTTGTTCTTGTCTTGTTGTCTTTGTTCCCTTTTTATTTGCCCATAAAAGAATTAGCAGTCCATCTATTAAGCTGAAATTAAAATTTTGCAACTGTGGAAAATAAAGATAACTTTAAATATTAGATGTTCCTTACACTAGGGGTGGCAATTTGGTCAAGATTTGTTTATTCAATTTGATTCGATACAAATTAAATGGGCCTAGATTTGAAAAAAATGATTTGTTTAATAAATGAGTGAATTCAATTCACTAATTTAAACGAATCAAATCTGAGTTTGAAGATATTGATTCGTTTATTTGTTTAGGATTCATTTAATAGACGAGTCATAAAAGAAACAATATGATTCATTCGTTTAATTAAATTACTTATTTATCTCATAAATATGTATGAAAATTTTTAAAGTTTGAAGGCTAATATAGTAATTATAAATCATGATAAGTTTGTGTTTTATAGAATGTTAAAATTTTGGTCTTTTATATTTTATTTTGCTTAATTTTTGTTTATTAATTATATTTTTCTAAACGAATTCATATTCAATTTGATCGTAATGAATTCGTTATAGGATGAATAAATAGTAAACGAATCTAGATTCGATTCAATCCATTTATTAATTCTACTAAACAAATTAAACGAATGGAACCGAATATTCATTTAATAAACTAATCAAGTCTGAATCCGCAGAGTTTTGACCTAATTCGTTAACTATTCGATTCAAATATGATTTGTTTAATCGTTTTGCCACCCCACTTACACAAGGAAAGTAAGAAAGAAAAAGAAAGAAAGAAAGAAACTATTAATTATCTATCCAGATACAATGATTCTCTAGAAATAAAAAGCTATGATGATTAAAAACACTTGCTGATGAGGGCTAAATATTGCTGCAAATAAAGGTCATCAGTAACCAGATGTACATGGTGTTTAAATTAGAAGCCAAAATACCCTACAATATATGGATCACATTACCATTAATTTTTTTTTTTTACTAATTGAGTATGTGATTATGTGTGTGTGTGTGTGTTTGAAGACTTACTGACAGGATAACTGCTAACAATCTTATGTTAGAGCCCAATTTCCAATCGCTCCAATCTTTTGTGTACATATTGTAAACAAACTAGATTGGATTGCTATAAAGGAACTGATGAGAGTTGTATTGGTCAACAAAAATAGAAATTGGTGATTCAAATGAGCCTGCCAACATAATATCAAAATAAGTCATGTTACTTAAAACAATTACAAATACATTGCATGACAAAATGTTATACATAATCATATTTACCTAATGACAAGTGAAACTGAATATGATATACAAGAGCCTCTTGCCAACAATGAACCAAGGATATATTATGATGTTGCATATGTCATTGGTCTCTCATTGTTCTTGTATGCATAGCACTCAGTTGCGCTGATATTATCTAAATTTCTTTTTAGGAGAGGAGTAATATGACCACATTTATTAATGTAGGACACTATTTTTATAAAAATATCATAGTTTAATTAAATTCATTGTGTAATATCATAGCTTAATTAACTACAATTGAAAAAAAAAGGTTTATAAAGGTTTTAAATGGATGCTAAAAGCATTATGCTTGAAACATCATAAATTCTATATTATTACCTCTAGAAATACCATGCAAGAGTACCAATAACAGCAGTAGTGATCATGAATCAGTGAGCCAGAAGTATGGCCAAATGCATCCCATTCTTGCCCACCAGCTGCTCAAGTATGTCTGCACCAACCGCAAAAAGTAAACTTTTTATTTGTCCAAAATCTCTTTACCATAATGATAGTATACTTTTCGCGATTGGGACGGACATACTTGAGCAACTGACAGACAACAATGGAATGCATTTAGCCACTCTCACCAGTTTCTTTGAAGCAATCCAATCTGGTTTGTTTGCAATCTATGAACAAAAAGATTGGAGCAACTGGATATTGGGCTTCAACATTAGATTGTTAGCAGTTATCGAGTCGGTAAGTCTTTACACACATGTGTGTGTGTTTGTGTATAATCACGAACTCAATTAATACAAAAAAAAATTAATGGTAATGTGATATATATATATATATATATATTGCAAGGTATTTTGGCTTCTAGTTTGAATGCCATGTATGCATGTTGGTGACAAGGACTCTTATTTTGTAACAATATTTAGCCTCTTCAGTAAGTGTTTTTAATCGTTGTGGCTATTTGTTTCTAAAGGAGTCGCCATATCTGGATAGGTAATTAATAATTTTTTTTTCTTTTTTTTCCTTTTCTTTGTGTAAGGAACATCTAATATTTTAAATTTATCTTCATTTTCATGGCTGCAAATTTTTAATTTCAGCCTAGTAGATAGACTAGTAATTGTTGGCATGATATTTGTTTTTCTATGGGCAGATAAAAAGGGAACAAAGACAACAAGATAAGAACAAGTAGGTGAATATATAGAGCTAGCTAGAGATAGAAATGAATCAGCAGGAGAAGCTATTGGAGAGATCACAGAGATGTTATAATTTTCTTATTATATTTTAATTGTATTGGAATTTGCCATGAGGATATTTTATTTTTGATTTTCAGTGTTAAAAAATTTCAATATATTTATTGCTGTTATATATTTAAACTTGTCTATTCTAATTGATATAGTTTAATTGATTTATTTGACATTTGTAGCTTTAGTATCCTTGAAATTGTATTGGAGTATTGAGGATTTTCAGTTCGAGAATGAAAATTGGTTTGTAATGTGAAATTTTTATATCTACTCGAACTAGAAACTTAAAGTTTGGGTCTAATTTGAGAAGAATGCTTGTTTATGATAATTCGCCACAGCTTCCCCAGTAACTGACATTAAAACTAACAAGGTGAAAATAAGACCTTAGAGCCATCAGATTGCTGGTTTGATTTGAATAAGATTTTAAGTGCCCTTAGTAGCTTGTTATTGTTAACAAAATCAAAAGAAATTGAATGCATGTAAACTATAGGGTTATCTAATTGCTACCAGAGACTTATTTTTCTTCCAAATTATTACTACCAAAGACTTACACATGTCGTCAACTTCGTTCACTTTTTATTTTTCTGTTTTCAGTTTGTTTGATATGGTGAAAGTTGTTTATAAATATTAGCATATTAAGCAAGGAACATTTGCAAAACTAGTAAATTTACACATATAGTTTTGTATGACATGAGGTTGAAGTGGTATAGAATATCATCAGTTTTTCCATTGAGCCTTGTGTTTGAAAATTTTGTTACTTTCTGGTGTAATCTAAGCTTGACTGTGCGTGATAATTGTTTTTTTTTTTTAATATTTGCTCTAGTGAAATATAGAGCTGTGAAAGGAAACTTAATGAGAGTTAACTGTAGCTATGATGAGACGATAAGGACATTGCTCGGGTCTACTGCAACTTTATAGGTTGTGTTTAGAATTCAATTGACTCTGGATGTACTTAACAATTATTATATTGGGGGCACAAGAATGTAGCAAAAGTATGCTGAGTAGTATTTACTTGTGCATGAATTCTGCAGGCTTGCTTCTAGTGGAATTTTAGACTGGAGTAAATATTAGAAAATTTCGTGAGTATTTGTGATATGAAATTATCGTTATCATCTTATAACATTATGTTGTCAAACAAAAAAGTACCTATTTAGTACTTAAAATATGGAGTTAGCATAACCACACATACAAAATTGTAAAAGATAAGTTGTTAGCTTAAGTCTGGCTTTCTTACATGAGTGATCTCTTGAATTACTGTCGTAACTAGCTGGGATAAGACATATAGAGTTACAAAACAATAACACATATGGTCTATTATCATAGAGCCTATGTAATTCTAAAAAATGTGAGGTCACGTTAAATAAGATATTGGACCGACAATGATATACCTTATTATCATGAAAACCTTATTGAAACTAGATATAAGTTTAGCGTCTTGTGAAAATGAGTTTATTCAAACATAAATTAGGCGTTGTACTAGCAACTGAACTACAATCTATATAGTGAATAGCTAGACATATGCTCTTTATTTAAAAAAAAAACTCACTGTGACACGTGATTCATACCACACATGCTCCTTGTGACCAACAAGGAAAATGAGTAAAGAAAGAAAATGAATGGATCCCTACTTTCTTATCATGTAAGCTCCTTTAAGGTATAATGAGACCCTGACTAGTATCTTAAGTCACTATCGATTGTATTTTGAGATGAAAGATTAATGCTTGCTGCTTTAGCATGTTATCTATAGTTAACATTACTCAGCTTATGAAACATGTCTAACAAAACAGTTACTCTAGAAATTTCAGAGTAGGATGGGAAGATTGAGTTTTCTTATTTATGACTCGTGTATTCATTGTTCTATTAATTGTATAATCCACACGGGCATAGTTATAATGTAGATACATAGAGCTCATAGAATAAATCATTTCTTTTATTAAAGGATTAAGTATGCTTGGATGGAAGTAATGAAAAAAAAAACTAGGATACACAGTGAATATCTAATCTCTTATAATAGTTAACAATTGAGGTTTCTAGTTATTTAAGCTCTAATTTATTGTTCATGGATCACACGTTGCATTTGCGCATGTGATACTACATTTAAGTTTTTGGGCCTGATCACTTTCGTTACTATGTGTACGGTGTCATCCTATCACGTGTGAGTAGGGGTGGGCAAAAAAACCGTGCACTAGAGAAAACTGAACTGATCCAAACCGTTCCGTTCGGACTAGTTTTAATTTTAAAAAATTACCAAAATATATGATTTGTAAAAAAAACACCGAAATGCAGGGTCGGTATTTGGTTCACACAGCTGAACCGAAAAACCGGGTTATTCTTGGAATTTTATTTAAATAGACACATGTTAAATTTTAATCAATTGCGTAAGATAACTAAAATAGGCATGCACATACACGATTACGGGTATATATATATTTAAAAATTGTTGTTGGTGTTTGTTTCTAAATTTTCTTTTTATTTTGTGTTGTAAGTTTTAATTGTTGTTATTTTTATTTGTCTTTACAACATTATGTTTATGTAGAAGGAGTATTAGAGTTTGATTATGTATTTTGAAATCTTAATATTTCATATTTTGTAAGTACCTTATTAGTAGTTAGTAAGATATTAGTGATAAAATGTATTTTGAATACTTTGTATTTATTGTTAATATTTGTAATGAAATTATGATAAATTAATTGTTGAAAAAAATTATTACATTCATGAGGCCTAATGGGCTAAAAATTTAGAAATTCAAAATATGCCCAATAGGCCCAAAACTGAAAAAATCGAACCAAACCGAACCGATCCGAAAAGATCCATTTATGTTTGGTTTTTTATTGAGTTTGGTTCTTATTTATTTTTATTTTTATAAAATAACCAATTTAAATCAGTTCTGCTTAATTTCGATTCGAACCAAACCGGTCCGAACTGTGCCCACCCCTACGTGTGAGTGGAAGATGCTGGAATTAGTACCCATAATAGGCAGACTTGACCTAACATAAAGAACAATCTAAGCTTCTTTTAGATAGAGTTCCATATAACTATCTAAGTCTAATTGGACTTTGAGAATTATGAAGTCTTTTGGTTAACTTCTGCCACTCTTATGAGCTTCTACATAAACACAATTATTGTATCTAAAATAGGTGTGTGAGAGACATTAAAAATACATAAATGTATTAGAAAATACAGAGAACATACAAAACTGTGTGAAAATAAAAGAAACAAGCATTGGCCTTTTGCAATGTGATTTGAGGGGATTTTCTTTTTTACGATTGTCCTCTGACCATAAGCATTTAGTGGCATGAGGATTTTTCTTATGATTATCTTATGTCTCTAATCAAATTGTTAGCGACATAATCTCACTTTGATCTGCTTCTACATTCGAGGATCAAAAAATACGCTTTTGGATCTCCTATTAATTGTATAATATCGACAACATGTTTTATTTGGAAGTTCTACTGTATTTGCAAAATTGAAAGAGCAAACAAAATATGAAAAGCAAAGTATGTAATTTCACTGAAATTTCACTGAAAGGAAACCTTAACTATATCTGGGGGCCTACCAAGTACCAACAAATTAAAGCTCTAGAGAACTATCACTTCTATCTTGGCATATCAATTATTTACCTATTGTGTTCATCTCTATTGCATACTCTCTCGTATTATTGTTTAGGAGAAAATAGAAATGGGAGTACAATACTGACTTAGCTAGCATGTTAATCTTTATATATATATATATATATATATATATATATATATATATATATATATATATATATATTAATGTAACTTTTTGCTTAAGATTTCACTATAAAGATTTTGGGTAAAAATTATATGTTCAATGGTGATAGTTTCATATTTAATGCTATTAATTTATGCTCTATTTTTTATTTTACAAGTGCCACGATAATCAAGTTTGTAGTCTTCTCGAATATTTCATTAATTTAATAATAAATTTAATCTCATCCGCTAGATTTCATAATGTTGAATCCAACGGTGAGCGTCTACCACTACATCATATATAAAGTACTCATGCTTGATATATTGAGATTGACAAGAAGCAAAATCTTAATAAAGATTAACGTGCTAGCTGAATCAGTGGTGTGCTCCCATTTCTATTTTCTCCTAAACAAATATTAACTCTAATGCGAGAGAGTATGCGATAAAGATGAACACACTATTTAAATAATTGATATGCCAAGAAGTGAGTGTCATGACCTAACACAAACCTAACAAGATATTGTTTGCTTTGGACCTTAACAAGGCTCATACGGTTTTGTTCCTAGGGCTCCCATATACTGCAAAACGTGTCTTGCCAATTAGGGTGTGGATCACCCCTTACAAATCTAACATCTCTCTCGTGCTTTGTCGATGTGAGATTCGCCTAGGGTGTTACGATAATAGTCCTCTATAACTTTAATTTGTTGGCAAGCCCCCAGGGACAATTAAGGTTTCCCTTCAGTGAAATTTCAGTGAAATTACATACTTTGCTTTTCATATTTTATTTATTCTTTCGATTTTGGCCCCATTTGGGATTGAACTTGGAACTCAATAAGTGGCTTATTTTATAATTTGTCACAAAAATAGTGTTTGATAAATTTTGTGAAAGCCGTTTATTTCATAATTTTCTCTATTTTTACAGTAGCTTTTAAAAGTAGGTGAGGGGTTGCTTCTTATAAGCAGCTTAATAAATAGGCTATCGTACCTTTTTAAATTTCTTATTATAACCTTAATATTTTTTTAAAAAATAATTATATCATAATTTCCCATTCACCATAATATTAAGCCATTAGATATCATATTACTATCATAATCAAATTACCATCACAATACATTCTCTCTAGTATAAAAGTTTTGATATAAGATTAAAAAAGATGTGCATATAATTACATAATTTTTTTTAAATTTTGAACAATTTCACATGAAAATTAACCATAACTTTAAAATTAATTTCATAACCATGTTTTTTAATTTTCAATCTATTTTTTTCTATAGTTATGGTGTTTATTGCATCAAGTTTTATATGAATGTAATGCATAATACTTTTTAATTTTATCTGGAATATGTATTAGTATAAATTTTTGGATAAAAGCTCGTTTAGTCCCTATATTTTGAAGTTAGTGTCCGTTTAGTCCCTATATTTTTAAAAATACCTCAAACCATCCCTACCATTAAATTATTAACACTCTTGCCATTATCTTTTGTTCCTTTTAACTTATTTTTACAATATTACCTTATTATAATAATTTTTTTAGACATAATTAAAAAGAAATAAAATAAATGACCAGTTTAACACCAAAAAATAAAAAAATAAAAAAATATATTAATTTTTGTGGAACACTGTCTTGAGTTAAAATATTAATTTTTCTAAAAAAATTGATAATGTAATTTTTTACAATATTAATTTTTTAGACATACGTGAGCTTCCACAAAAATTACTATATACCTTTTTTTTTATAGCTTAATTTGATAATCTAATTTTTTATTAATATAAAAAATTATTATAAGAGTGTAATATTGTAAAAGCAAGTTAAAAAGAATAAAAAATAATGGCATGAGTGTCAATATTTAGCAGCAGGAACGTTTTGAGGTGTTTTTAAAAATATAGGAACTAAATGAGCACTAACCTCATAATATAGGGACTAAACAAGCTTTTACCCTAAATTTTTATTATATTTTATATAACAAATTTATTGATTTTTTTTTTCACTTTATGTAATTTTACATGTTATAAAAAGAAAAAGGCATGTCTAAACATCATTAAATATACTCTAAAAAAATCAAAGATAATTTAAACTTATGTCTATTTTGGTCATCATATAATAGAACAATATATTTGTAATAAAATTTACCACACGAATATACACTGATTTTCAAATTCACAGTGATTGCGACAACAAAATTTACCAAACACCAAGTTATTTCTTAATCAGCTGCTTATTGCATTCGCACGGTAAAAGTAGCTTATTTAATTATTAACCGCAATCCCAAACTGGCCCTTTGTATTGCTAACCTGCTGCTTTTTGAAAACTCATCATCATAAAATTGCATGAACAAATATTCAATTTGATTCTTATTAAAAAATAGGAAAAATGACATCTACACCCTTAAGGTTTGGGGAAATGGTCACCAACACCCCCAAGTTTTCAAAGAGGGACACCAAGACCCCCTTTTGACCATTATACCCTTTATCTCTATTGTTCCAAAAAAATTGACTCTAATATTTTACAATAAATAGAAATATAATATTGAAATAAATGTAATAATATATACATTTTAAAATAGTTTCAATATTTTAATATTTTATAATCTATTAGATATAATTTATTATATTAAAGTAAATTTTATGATAAATAGAATCATAATATTAAAATAAATGTATTAAAACTTTAAATTATTTTGAATATTATGTAAAATATTAATTTTAATAATATTATTATGTGAGAATATTTTTAATTGTAGAATGTATTTAATACAAATATTTATTTCAAATCTGTACAATAAATAAAAATATATTATTAAAATAAATAGAATAAATTTACATATTAAAATTTATTAAAATATTAAAATATTTTAATATTGTTAGCCTACTGCATATATTATATTATTTATATGGTATTTGTATTTACTAAAAATTTTAAAGTTAGTTTTTTAGAATAATAGAGATAAAGAGTATAATAGTCAAAAGAGGGTCTTGACGTCTCTTTTTGAAAACTTGGGGGTGTTGGTGACCATTTCCCCACACCTTGAGGGTGTAGATGTCATTTTTCCTGAAAAATAAATAAATTTCATTAATAGATTACTGGTATGTTAATGTTAGGGATTTGATGAGATGATCATATAATAGACTAAAATTTTCATAAGAACAAAAACAAGAATTAATGAGACAATTAAAATTTTAATAAAAAATATATAATAATAATAATAATAATAATAATAATAATAATAATAATGAGCAGAACTAAAGAATGTTATTTCTAATCACCAAAGTGAAAAACAAGGATTTTTTTTTTTCATCCTCTGTTTTATAAGTAGTGAAAATGGTAATAGAATATGTCAATATGAGAGCTAATAACTATTTTCATTTGTCCGAAAATATTGCCTAAAATGCTTTAGTTTCATCCTTTGCTAGCTAGAAAATTTGGCTTGAAGAGATGAGCTCTAGTTACAAGTACATATTTTCATCTTTTGCTAGCTAGAAGTGTTGGCTTGAAGAGATTAGCTCTACGTACAAGTACAAATTTTATTTGTACACTTTAATTGACAAATGAAACTCTCTCTTCAGTGTTTTCAGTTTTGGGTCCCATTCCCGTCAATAATTTGAACTTCAGTGCATGCATGTAGTTAAAACAAAAAATCAAAGCAATAGCAATCTTGTATTATTGGCAAGTGGAGAGAACAATGCTCAAAAATATTTGGAAATGGGGTCACTGTGCTATTATTCCCAAACAATATCCCGTCATTTGGTAGGTACTTGATGAGCATATAACATATACATATTTTACCCCTAATTATTAGTTGTTATTATTAGTTATTTTTAATTAAATGAATTATTTTATTAAATAAGAAATTAATTAGAGATTATGGATAACAAGGGCACGAATAAGTTTAATTTAGGAAGCATTAAAGATTAATTGATTTTGGAAGCAATTAGACATACATGCATGTGAAAGTGAAGCTAAGGAAACTGCTAGTAATTTAATGAGTGGACACAACACATTGACTTATCCTCATAAACGGATGCCCAAAGATAATCTTATAAGGACCTCGAGGCTATAGTAACCGGTAGCTCTGCGAACCCCATTGGAGTCAACCTTCCTCCTCCAATCCCTTCAAAGAAGTATTCGTGTGCTCCAATTTTAGATCTTCAATTCCCATCTCCTCGAGAGTTGATTTAAAGAGTATGTCCACTGAACTCCCTCCATCTACAAGTATCCGATTAAATTCTTTGCACGCTACATTTGCTCTTATCACCAAGGCGTCCTTGTGAGGATACAGAATGCCCTCCTCATCATCATCTGTCCACATGATCGAAACTTGTCTCACCTTCACCTTCTTCATTGTGGGCAAATTGAAGAGTACTTCTCTGCTTATCATCGCATGCCTTTTGTAATCCTTTTGTGCCCTGTTAGAACCGCCAACAAGTGTAGGTCCTCCTGCTATCACAGTAACAGTGGGCTGCTCGCACTCTACATTCCTGGTATTTCCTTCTCCTGCTGCGTATTGTGAATCTGCAACAGGAAATGATGTAATATTGATTTCTGCAGCAATTTTATTTCGTTCTAGTGTTTCATGCTAGAAAATTGAAAGAAAAAGCTAAAAATTATATTGATTTGAGTTTTTCCCCCCTACTGTGGTATTGATATTACTACCATTTTAAATGATATGGTAATTAGCAATCTAGATACTTTACGTGCTCTAGCTATCTGAACTAATTGTTTGGGTATGCTGACAAATTATCATAATTATGATAACTACAATAAATATACAAGTAAATGAATAAATTAACAAGGTTTAGATTTTGAATGCATTCTACTCACAAGAACAAATCTATATGCTGATGAAATTTTGACAGTTATTTTTAGGTGCTTAGTTTCTATTGCATTTTGTAAGTTGCTCATGGTAGATGCTATTCGATGATTTATGTTATTCATACAATCAATTTTGTTCTTGTTCATTCTAGATGTATTCTCTCATCATTCATGCACTCAATTTTGTTCTTATTTATTGTAGATGCACTCTAATCTTTATCTTCCAAAGATAGTTTATCGTTAAATTAAAGTTAACATAAAAATTTCATATAACAAGTATGCTAGTCCGAGAATAATTTTCTTTTTTAATATTGTTGTTAAAAATTTTCTTTTAAAAAATATATTGTTAGAAATTAGTAAATAGTTTTGTGTTTAGTTCGTATTAAAGTTTTTTTTTTTTTGGGTTGGAGAAAAAACTTATTTGGTCCTACCCAAGAATTTAGGACATGCATTAAAAATTTTGAATATTACTTATTTTTTCTTGGCCTTGTTTTCTATTATCATTTATTTATTTTTTTTATTTTTTTTCTATTTTTTTTTGTATGCAGTGACCTTTGAAATAAAGTAGTATTTGAATTCTAGTTTTTGGAAGTTCTAAATTAATTTAATTTTCGTATTGGTTTTATTTGATGTCAAAAGTTTTTAAATTATTTTCCAAAAGCTTGAAAAAATTCTTGTAAACCTGTGTTCATATACCCAATTTACATGCTAGTACATTGTATTTAATTAGTATACTTTATTTATGTCTACTTCAATGAAGTAAATAAGTGCACATTATTCATCTCTACATCAAATGAAATAGATTAGTGTACATTTAAATATTTTGTACTATCATCCAAAGTAACATTTGAATGAATTTTGTATGATTTAAATATTTATTTATGTTATGATAGTTTTGAGAGGTTTTTTTTATTGGATTATTTACCTTAATCTTTATTTTACAACTTTTATATTCCGGAATTGTTGAAGAAATAAATGTTATGTTGAATTTATCTTCGTATTTCTCTTTGCAGTACATTAAATGGAGGTCAATTGGCTAAACGAAATTAGTAGTTCGAGTGTGGGCATGACTGTGTACAGTGGCACGCACAATGAACGTAATGTAGTTGTCAAAGTGTTACCCAAAGATTATGGTGCATTTGAACACGAATCTTCAAGTATTGAGAGAAAATTTTGAGGGGAAAATTGTCCAATTTTTGGGGACAAGAGAGAACGAAGACTTCGTTGAGCTATATATAGAACGTTGTGATTTTAATTTTCAGGATTATTTCTTGTAAAAAAAAATCCAAGTGATCTAAATTTAATAAGGCCACCGGATTTCGCAATACGAGAAATCAAT